>NC_080749.1:83394785-83702952 GCF_020826845.1 Diceros bicornis minor | reverse complement strand
GCTGCAGAGAATCCAGTCACCAATCTATGCAGGCCCACAAGTTGCCTGAGGGCTTGTTGTTGGGTGGGGCTAGTCCCTAGGGTGGGCTGCCTGCCCTGGCTGAGCTGGATTAAATCAGTGCTCCAGTGGGTGGGGCAGACCTGGGCTAGCAGGCCCCAGGGAGAACTCCAATGGTGTCTGTGTCAGCATGTCCACACCAGGACACAACAATGGCCGCCGCCAATGTCCCAGTCCCTGGAGAGGTCTCACCTCTCACTGCAATGCACTCAGAGCCTATCAAGTGAGTCTCTTTTCTTCAAAGGGCTGTGCACCTTTCTTTCTGGTGATTTTAGGTTGCTTTCTGAAATGGGTGAGTTTGTGCATGGGCCCTTTAAGAACGGGTTTTAATTTCTTTGTGAACCAGCTTTTCTGGGAGTATTCCCCAACGTTTTATTATGCCATTCGTCTCAGTTGTGCTGGGTCCACAAAATGCCCCCAGTGGGAGTGCTCCCAGCTCAGGGCCCCGCTCCTCCAGGGAGGGCTGGGGACCTGTGGGCTGCTCCCCGGCAGCCATGAGGTGCTGCTACTTGTGAAGGCGGCGTTTTTTCTCTCCAGAAGGGAGTTTCTGCCTCTTCCACCTCGATTAGGATTGTCCTTTGTTGCAGGAGTTCCTCTTATCCAGTTTTCAGTTCTCTCTCTGGGTAATTTTTCCATGAGTAGTTGTAAATTGGCTGTGTCTGCGGGAGGAGGTGAGTTCAGAGTCTGCCTATGCCACCATCTTGACTTCTCCTCTCAATTGCTTTTAATTTTATTTTTACATAAGAATATTATTTGAATTATTCTAGCTTTATAATACCCATTAACATATCATAGAACAAGTTTCCTCTTTGAACTGCATTTCTTTATGATCTTTCACACCATCAGTTTAACTCATATGAGATCCTTCACAAAGTAACCCAAAGTTGATAGTTTTCTTTTTTGTTTGTTTTTTTTCTATTGAGATATAATGGACATATAACATTATATTAGTTTCACATGTACAATACAATGATTCAATATTTGTATATATTGCAAAATGATCACCATAGTAAATCTATTTAACATCCATCACTACACATAGTTACAAATTATTTTTTTTCTTGTGATGAGAAATTTTAAGATCTACTCTTTTAGCAACTTTCAAATATACAATCCAGTATTACTAACTTTGGTCACCATGCTGAACATTACATCTCCGAGACTTATTTATTTTTTAACTGGAAGTTTATACCTTTTGAGCTCCTTCACCCATTTCGCTCACCCTCCACCTTCCACCTCTGGCAACCACTAATCTGTTCTCTGTATCTATGAGCTTGGTTTTTTGTTTTTTTAGATTCCACATATAAGTGAGATCGTACTCTCTTTCTCTGTTTGACTTATTTCACTTAGCATAATGCCCTCAAGTTTCATCCACCTTGTCTCAAATGGCAAGATTTCTTCTTTTTATGGCTGAATAATATTCCATTGTGTGTGTGTGTGTGTGTGTGTGTGTGTGTGTGTGTGTATACACACACATTTTCTGTATCCATTCCTTAATCAATGGACACTTAGGTTTCTTCCATGTCTTGGTTATTGTAAATAATGCTGCAGCGAACATGGGGGTGCAGACATCTTTTTGAGTTAGTGTTTTCATTTTCTTCAGATAAATACCCAGAGGTAGGATTGCTGGATCATATGGTAGGTCTATTTTTAACTTTTTGAGGAATTTCCATACTGTTTTCCATAGCAGCTGCACCAATTTGCATTCCCACCAACAGTGGACAAATGTTCCCTTTTCTCCACATCCTCACCAACACTTGTTATCTTTTGTCTTTTTGATAATAGTCATTCTAACAGGTGGAAGGTGACATCTCATTGTGGTTTTGATTTGTATTTGCCTGATGATTAGTGATGTTGAGCACCTTTTTATGTACCTGATGGCCATTTGTTTGTCTTCTTTGGAAAAATGTCTATTCAGGTCTTCTGCCCATTTTTTAATCAGGTTTTTTGCTATTGAGTTGTAGGATTTTATATATATATATATATATATATATATTTTATATATATATATTTTATATACATATATATAAATACACACTTTTCTTTCCTCAATGACCTGTCAAACCTTTGTGCTAGTTCAAACTGCTGTCTTTCTTTGTCCTCAGTGGCCCTAGGCATCTAGAGTATGCTGGGTCCTGTCGGCATTCCGAGACAGGTGTGACAGAAGCCAGTGCCTCAGGCAGCCCCAAGAAAAATCAGAACATTGGACATATGGTCCAGACCTTTCCTTCCTTCTCAGGCAGAAGCTGAATTGTTCTTGTATTGTTGTTTAATCAATGTGTCTTGGAGGGAAGGAGAGTCCAGGGCTTCCTCTTCTGCCGTCTTGCTGACATCACTCTTATTTTTATGTTTTTAAGTGTTAGCTATTATTAAAAATTTATTTTTCTAGAAGAACTTTAAAATCATTTGTAAGGCACCAGATTAACCCTTTTAGTGTTTTGGTTTGATTTGCATTAAACCTATATGGTGATGTGGGAATATCGGCTATCTTTGTGATATTTAGGTCTCTACTTTTTTCGAGTCTTCTTCTAGCTCTCAGTAAAAGGTTGTATGTAGCTTACTTCTTATCATTCTGTATGCTTCTCACTGAGGGCATCCTAGGTACCTTATGTTAGTTTTTGCTTTTGTGAATAAAGATCTTTCCCAATGTATCTTTTTCTTAATTATTGATGATGGTATAGGGGGAAGTTATGGATTTTCGAATAGCTATATTGTAAAGAGAAAACTTTCTGAACTCTCTTAATAATTTCAAATATTGGTTTAGTTTGAATCTCTTGCTTCTAGGTAGACAATCAAGCAGTTTGGGAAAAAAAGATATGCTGGTTTCTTTTCAATATTTAGACCTCCTATTTCTGTTTCATGTCTTCATTCCTGAGGGACTCAGATCTTTCAGGACAATATTGAATAATGCAAGAGTTTATGGGGCAGCTTATTTTATTTTAAATGGGATTAGATTTAATGGGGGCATTTATCTAGCATTTCTCCATTAAATGTTAGTTGTTGGTCTGAGATTCTTTTTAATGTGCAGGAAGTCATTTTCTTTTCCTATTTTTTAAACGTTTTTTGGGGTATGTAATCAGAAGTGATTTTGAATTTATTTATTTTAAATTCTTTTTCAGCATCGATTGAAATGATCACGTTTTCCTTATTGGAGGTATTGCATTAATAGAGTCCTTGAGAGTAAACATTCCTGACACTGCAGGAACTGAAAGCTATACTTCTTTGTAGAGGATTATTCTTTAAATACATTTTCAATTTGATTTGATCATTTTTTATTTAGAATTGCAACATTTATGAGTCAGAATAGTCTCTCTCAACACTATCTGTGTCAGTTTTGAGCATTTGAGTTTTGGTGGTTACATTAAGCAACTAGTCATTTTTCATCTTTTCTTGTATTTGAAACAACTTATCTAACATAATAACTATTTATTTTTTTAACAATTGCCATTGCAATTTAAGAATAAAACCCTAGGACACTGGAACCTTTATAATATTTAGATAAATTTTTCTATTTTTTTAAGCTTAAAAGTCTATTCATGCTTTCCTCAGTTAACTTTGATAATTTAATTTTCTTGAGAAAATTATCTATTTCATCAAGATTTTCAAATTGATTAGTTATGAAAAGTGTTTTAAACTTATCATTATATTCATTTTTCAACTCTTCAAATTTCTACTTTAATTCAACTCACATATGCTCTCAACTTTTACCCTAAAAGAATAAAGTCACATTTGTATCAGAAGGATCAAATCTGTCTGTTAGGAAAACCTATAATATTCTGAAAATGCATAACTACTGGTCAGTCTTTGGCCTATTTAATATAACCAATTGCATCATTTTTCCTGAAGAGTAGAGAGTATCAAGTTAATCTGATATTTGCAAGGATAAAGTTCATTGTAGGTTTTCTATCCAGCTAAGAACTATGAATTACTGGCCAGAGTGGCACATGTGAGTAATCCTAGTATAATTTGTGTTGTTTCTTTGTGGCGTGTTTTAGGGGACTCCATAGGGACATCCTTCACGAGACGCAGAACCTACCCTCATTCCCATGGAGCTGAGCAACGTGGATTTTCTCTGACCTGTTGCTCCAAAGAGTGAGCCATCCTAACCTTACAGTACATGCCACCCTGGTGTGCACCCAGGGAGTTGTGTCTTCACTGCCTCAGTGGACAAAGCTTAGCTTTGAAGGGACTGTTCCTAAGTCTGCATCTGAAAAGCAAGCTGCATTCAACTTGGGTATCTTTAGATTACTCCAGTGTCCATAGATCTGGAGTCTCTGCCCCGAACTTCTGAATATAACTTTTTTACAGATAAATCTTTCTTCTGCCCACAGGGCCTTAACTTGGCAACTCAGTATCATAAGATTTGAAGTGATTAAACAGTAGGGGAAATCAGTTCCTACATAAGGAAAGTGTTCAGGAATTTTAGAAGGGAAGATAGGAGAGTGGGAGGTGGAAGAAAAATAACGATGAAGGAGGAAACTTTAAAAAAATCCCAACAAAATTTTTTGGTCAAAAGGATTCAAAATGTTCTTATGTTTTTTCTTTTTAAGTGTACGTTCTACAAATGCGTCGTCATGTTTCCAATCAGTTGAGCAGTCGCCTCCCACGTGTGACTCCACTTGTAGGCTGTGCCTCAATCACTGCAATCAGTAGTCTGATCCTAAGGAAGGTCCTCAAAATAGGATCATCTGCGGTGCTTTTCAATCATCAAAGAGGACTTGTCGTTCCCATGTAGCAGTTGTTCTGGGAGAAGCGTAAGTGGAGGGGGCCATGGGACCGCCCGGTCACCGGGGTGCGGCCTGTGCGCTGCCTGGGTGGTGTCCTTCCAGTCCTCGAGCACTGCCGTCACCAGCTCCTGTGGACAGCCTCAAAGGCACCGTCTTGGCACACCTAACAGCCTCCGCTGCAGTGCCCGGCCCAGAGCTGGCATCGAGTGTGAGGGCAAACAAGGAGCTGCTCTGCTCCCTGCTTCTCATAAAAGAGGAAGAAAAGGCGTGTCCACAGCACAGACCGTTTTCACTGAAACCTCTGTTTCTTCCCAGGTTTTCCTGGTTTGGTTTCCGTCCTTTATTTCACTTGCCTTTTACTCCCTCTCACCTCGTTTTCATTTTTAAAGTCGCTACAGCCTGTCTTATGTATGTAGTACATTTCTTTCTTTGATTTTTTAGGAAAACATTTTTAATTATGCAAATAAGACCTGAATCTGTTTGCCTTATAAAAAGTTAAACTATTGCAGATAAAGGTAAAGTCCTTTTCAGCCATAATTCCCATCCCAGGTCAGGTCCCTAGTTCCCCAGAGGTAAACTGTTTGAGGAATGTCTTTGCAGACCTTATTCTGTGCATTTTCAAGTTTGCATACGTGTGTGCCCATGTGTGCACGTGTGTGCCCAAAGAGGGCAAACGGCTAGTGTCCATTAAACTTAAATCCTGAGGACCTTGCACCTACATGCACAGGGAACCGACCCGCCGTACAGCTTTGTGCGCTGCAGCATTGCTTATGATTCTGAAAGATTGGAAGCAGCCTAATGTCCTTCCACTGCGAATAACTAAATGAACCACGGCCTCTATTCTATGGATTTACCACAGTAGGTCCATCTGTGCTAACCTGAAATGCTTCTCAGTTGCAGAACAGTAGGTACCATTTGATAACACTAATATTAATAACATAAAGTTCACTGACTCAAAGGCGATGCTAGGCTTGTGGAAGCTGTCTGAATATTTGCAAGGCACAGACACAGGTCACTCAGAGGGGCCACAAAGAGTGTGCACCAACCAGAGAATGTGACTTCAAGTCTGTAGCTCAGTTTCTTCTCCTGCCCTTTCCTCTTCCTCTTTCAGGCTGTTCCCATGGAAGAACGTTCCCAAGGTGGCCAGCCCCTTCTCAGATCGTTTGCGGGCAGGAGAGAAGGCCATGGGGTGCAGCGCAGCTGCTGATAACTGCAGAGTAACGAGATCCCATCTCCCATGCAGACGTGCGGGAGCCACAGCTGGTGCACGGGGCCTGGGCTGGGCTGGGTCAGTCAGGCCCTGTGCTTGGGCTGCAGTGTGGTGTGAGAGACGGGGTTGGTGGACAGCCCCTCCATGAGAACTGAGCTGACCATTACTGACTCAAAGAGACCTGGTGAATTCACAGAGAAGTGATGCTCCGAGTACTCACCCAAGCAGGAAGCAATGGAAAGACAAGCGAGTTTAAGTAGGAGGTGGAAGGCAGCAGTGAAGAGTTCTCCAGCCAAGAGAAGGAATGAGACCCAAATAATCCGTGAACGCCTTTGGGGAAGGAGATGTTGTGCAGCAACCTAACGTGGGCAAAAGACTATTGTCACTTATTTTTAAGCCTAAAACTCTTTTTTATGTTTAAATCTCTTTTTAAAAAGCTATTATGTACAAATGAGATCCCGTGACTGTACTTTGAGAGCATCTGAACATCTGCATCGTTGTATTTGGACACAAGCCCAAATACCAGTCACTTTTTGAAATAGACTGTATTAAAAAAAATATATATATATATATAATTATCGTGTTCTTATGACGACTTTTTAGGAATATGGATTAAATTCAAACCAAAAAACTTACTTTCTCTATTTCTTGCTTCTCCAGACCATGGTCAACACTAGGAATGACCTGTGGAAGACTCACAAATCCCTTGATGCTCTCCACAGGGAGAGGAGGTAGGAGCCCATGAGGACGCACACACACTGACAGCAAGGACATGTCAGTAGCATTTCCTTCTGCTTTTATAGGAAAATCTTCTACAAAAGTTTTACCATGCTCTTTTTTTTTTTTTTTAATTTGGAAGACATTCCTTAAACAGAGAATTCCTATGCACAATCTGAACGGAAAAGGGCATTTTGACTCTATTTGAGAGTTAAGCATAACAAAAATCATCTGGATAACTATATTAGGTTTTGAGTTGTGATTGCCTCGTTTTATTCCTTTTACCTACTTCTAAAGAAATCAGTACGCTTTCTCTAACAGCATCTAACTTTCTACCAGATTTATTAGGTTGGTTGGAAAATATTTACCCTCTTCTTTTGTCTCAAGGAACTAATCATTCCTTGAGTTCCTGTCTTCTGCTGTCATTCCTTTATTATGTTATTTTATTATCAATTTTCTATATATACATTAATTATATATAATCATTAATTTATTGAGCATTTACTAGATGTATAGCTCAGATATATATGTATATGATGAGATGTGCTTCATAATATAAATGTATGAAAGACAAGGAACATTTTTAAAATCTGTGATAATTCATGAAAAGGAGCTTAATAACACTTTTAAAGTAATTTAATAATTTAAATGTTAAAAGCAATTTTAATTCTTTTCATGGTATAAGGAAAAGAAATTGGAAATAAAATTAAGAAATGTAGTATAGCAATAAAAGGCAGTTTTGAAATTTAATTCTTTAAAATTTAATTCTTAAAATATTTATCTCAAACTGATTGTTTTTAAACTAAGTTATTCCCTTTTATATCATTCATACCCACTGTGTACATGCCTGGTCTCCTAGGAAGGTATTTATCAGCTCAGCGTGTACAAAGTGGGAGGCTGATCGATGACACAGGTCCATGTGCAGGCTTTGACCTCGCTCCTGTCTGCACCATCATCTTCATCAAGGATTTGGATAAAATAGTAGAGAGCATGCTCCTCAGATGAGTGTGACATGATGCCAAAGACGTAGATGATGAGCTGAATGAGAATCTCGGGTCACTCAGATGTCAGAGTCTGGAACAATTAATAAAGGGGTAACTAATAAAGACCAAATTTGAAGGAATTAAATGCAAGTCCTACAATTATAGGCCCAGGTTCACAACAAACAGTGTGGAAATACCTGAGATATGTAGTTACCTGTAGGTTCAATAACAGCCAACATTGTGTCACTGATTATTTAAAAAGCAATGCAGACTATGTTAAAGGAAAGAGTATCATTCAGTCGTTCGTTTTCTCCTTTGCTCTTGTTATGAGAGGTTCGGGGATTCGATCGGAGACGTAAAAGACACTTTCCACTCCAAACAAATGGACTGAAGGTATATTTTATTATACAGAGGATAGTAAAGGCGATAGTCTGCAAACAGATCCAAATAGGTCAAATATTAAGAGGGAAAAAACATCAGCCCGACTGGAAAGGGAAAACACCCACATCGGCTGAAGAGAAATGACACAAATCAACCAGAAAGAGAAACACCAGGTTGACCGAAAAGAGAACACATCAAATCAGTTACTTCATACCAAATCAATTACTTCACATCAAATCAGTTACTCACAACATCCACGCCCCACTGCAGGGAGAGCCCTGTCAATCGACGCGGCTGGGCAAGGATCACACGTCCTGGGCAAGGTGTCCCTTCCACAGGTGGAACTCTCACCAGGTCTCAGTTTCCAGCAGTTTTTATACCATCAGTAATTTTCAGAGTAAGCAATTACAGAGTTTGCAGAGCAAGCATTTAGTGTTTCCATGCACAAAATGGTTATCAGTGGCGTACGTGCACTGAGCCCCCTGCTAACGTCCCAGCCCAGTAGTTGTGTACGTGCATTGTTCTCTTTGGTTATCGTCCCAGCCCGGCACAGGTGGCCAGTCCATCCCGTGCTACGACGCTCCAAGAGCCTTGAAATGTTACAACTTGCAACTCCCTCCGTGAGAGAAAGGCCAGTTCCCGGGAAAAGGCCAGTTCCCACCACACAGAAAGCAGCTTTTATATTTCTTTTTGTGCTGGTGGCTGTAGGTCAATGGAGCGGCCAAACATGGCTGTACTCATGTCAAGACAGCTCTATACCTGCTACGCGCTGACCAAGGAAAGTGGTGTTCACTGTTCTGTGCAGGACTAACTTGCCTTGGAAATATTTGTATTCTAGCTGAAGGCATTCTACATGGGAGACTCAAGCTCCTTATCTCCAGAAAGCAGAACTACATATGAGGATATGCAAGTTTAGAAAGGCAGACTTCAGATCATTTGAAAGGAATTATTTCTCAAATGATCTGAACTGTTTGTTAACAGTGGATATTTGCCTGGAAAGTATTAGGCGCCCAGGTGCTGGAAAAATTGGCATCAGTAAATTATGTTCACCGGAAACTCTCCATGAGAATTTCTCTTTTAAAAAAAAGCAGATAAGGGGCTGGCCACGTGGCACAAGCAGTTAAGTGCGCGCTCCGCTGCGGCTGCCCGGGGTTCGCGGGTTCGGATCCCGGGCGCGCACCGACGCGCGACTTGTCAGGCCATGCTGTGGCGGCGTCCCGTGTAAAGTGGAGGAAGATGGGCATGGATGTTAGCCCCGGGCCAGTCTTCCTCAGCAAAAGAAAGAGGAGGATTGGCAGATGTTAGCTCAGGGCCGATCTTCCTCAAAAAAAGAGAAAAGCAGATAAGAAAAGAACTGCACTATTTTAGGGCTTTGCCTATCTTCCCCTTGATTGTGGAAGGGTGGGGTACAGGCCTTCTGCTGTCCAGGCGAGGTGGATGGACCAGAGAGGAGGAAGGGGGTGGGTGTGGTGGACACATGGGAGAAAGAGAAACTGATAGCACCTGTGACCACACTCCAAGGACAGAGAATGCGGTCTAGAGAGGCCTTCTGAGAAGGTTTCTTTGTTGTCTGCTATATAAAATCCCTGGGCTGACTCCTTTCCGAAAAACCCCTCATAAACGTGTACTTGAGGCTCCAATTATGATCCAGGATTTTAGAGTCAGACTCCTGTTTCACCTGAGTGTGAGTGTCCAGAAGTTTGAGGGCTCTCCTTTAGAGATGCTTGCTTTGGATGGGAGCCCAAACTAAATTCCAAGACCTCTCCAAGATCTATAGCAATTAGGAATTTCAAAGGCTCTAACCTTGAGAAATGTTGCATTTCCCACCAGAGAGCCAATTTCCACAAATTCCACAAATATGCCAACAGCACTGATTAAAGAATAAGATTGTACTTTAGTTAGCCAACTTTAATTGTATACATACTCTGTAACAGGAACTGTTTTAGGCCTGGGGATATGGCAACAAGCAAAATAGAAAACAAAAAGTTGCCAGAATAAAGAGACAATAAGCAATTCTTAAGTAATAGAGTGAGGAATTTGTAAGTAAAATAATAAGTAAGACATGTAGTATGTCATTATAATGTGACTATCCAGAGGTTTGAAGGCTGGAGACTAAGTCAAAACCTAAGATCTCTTCAAGCTCTGTAGCAATTTGATGTGACAAAAAGCCAGGGGGGAAAGTCGGGAAGGAGATGGGAGGTGCTGGAGGTGAGGCTGGGGGTTCTGGTTTGCAATTTTCAGTAGGGCAGTCAGGGATGGCCTCACTGAAATTATGATGGTGAGCAAAGACTTGAAGATGAGGGAGGGCACCGAGCAAGAGCTGGGGAAGGAGGGCTCCAGGCAGAGGGGCCAAAAGAGCAGACTGAGGGGAGAACGTGCCTCGTGTGTTCAAAGAGCTGCCAAGCACTCTGTGTGGCAGTGAGTGAGCAGGAGAAAGCAGAGAGGAGGTCAAGGAGGGGAAGGGGTCGTGGCCCTCTTGTCAGGCCTTGTCCGCCTCCTTAAGGACTTTGGCTTAACCTAAATAAGGAGGGAACCATTGGAGGGTTTTGAGCAGAGGAGTGTCGGGGTCTGCCTTATGTTTTAAAAGAATCACCCCGGCTACTTGGTTTGTTCTTAAGCCAAAGAACCACTAGACTTAGGAAGGGAAGCCCAGCAGACCACACTCATGAATTGCATCACTTGTCCCTTCCCTGTGGTCTTGGGCAGGTGTTAGGTGTTTAGCATGACATGTTTACTGTCCTTCTAAATAGAGTGTTTCTAGATAAAAGGAGAATGAATAACGTCAGTATTCACATTTATGAAGCTGGTGAAGTATGCTGTCAAAAGCAATCCACAACACATGTGCCGAGTTTTCTAAAACAAGTCTAAAGCCAACAAAATTCTTAGTGGAATTGTGCGTATAGTAGACACCAAGGGCAGCTGTACGTGGTGAGCAGTGGAACAGTCTGAAACGTTGATCACTGCAGAGAGCAGGCGAGACGCAGGCATCTCCAGCGTTTTCCCCTGCAGACGGGACCTGAGGCACGTCCTGCGGGCTCTAGGTGGTGCGCTGGCCTCTTGCCCTTCCAGCCGCTCAGACCTGTCCTCTTTCCAGGCTCCTTAAAAAACGGTTACAACGACCCAAGGACAAGTTGCGAGCCATATATGCCTCCCAGGAAGAAAAAAGTTGCAGATTTGAAACAAAGATTCACGAACTCACAATGAACCAGGATAGTCTGTGGACCACGCTACAGCAGATGGGACAGGATCTGCAGGTATAAACAGTGGGAGACACTGGCCTCTGGACCATCTGGAAGTCTGACCTCGAATCCTCCAGCCGAGGGAGGGCTGCAGCCTGAAGCTTCGCACTCACTCTGATCAGCCTCTTCCCTTTCCCTCTTCTCTCTGTACCCCGACCAGCTCCTCCCTTCATCCTCCAGACCGTATCCTCCCCCTTCGTGAAGGCAGAGCCCTTGGGAGAGAACAGTGCCGGTACCATGTAGAAACAACACACCGGGCCAAAGGGATTCTTCACAGCATTGATTCTTGAACCTTTTGGTCTCAGCATCCCTTTCACATTCTTAAAAATTTTTGAGGATTCCAAGGAGCTTTTGTGGGTTATATGTATCACTATTTACCATGATCAAAATTAAAACTAAGAAGTAGTTTAAAAATAACTTATTGACTAATTTACAATGAAAATAATAAACACATTATATGTGTAACATCTTTAAACAGTAACTACATATTGTTTTTTAAACTTAGAAGAGTGGCATTGTTTCACGTTTTTTACAAATCTCTTTAATGTCTGGCTTAATAAAAGACAGCTGGATTTTCATAACTGCTTCAGCATTCAATCTGTTGCAAGATGTTTTGGTTGGAGTATATGAAGCAATCTGGCCTCATGTAGATTTGCAGTTGAAAAAGAGGAATATTTTAATAGCCTGTTCAGATAATTGGAGATCTTCTTTGATACTACACCAAAACATGATAAAGGATCGTTTCTGAAAGGATGGTTGCAATATCGAATCTGAAATCATATCAATTTCACCCTCTGTTTCACTAGAATATGATGTTCTGTTGTGCTCTTTGCATGAGTCTTCTGCCCACGCTTGACTTTGTAGCATCATACACTGGTCATCTGGAAGTTCACTGAACTATGCCGAACTTCTTAATGTTCACCCATTTCATTATACAAGATTTTAAAAAATCACATTCATTAATATCAGCACTAATCTCATGAGAAAAGTCTTTAAGAATTGGGAAGCTAGTGAGCTCATGGTGATAGATATGTTTTCCAAAATTCTAATTCTTGCTTAAATATCAACTGTTAAAATTGGCGACACGTTAATTGTTTTCCTTACTGTGACAGTCTCACTTCACTCATTTTTGAGAAAATGTTTGCCAATAACCCAAGTCTGAATAACATAGTAAGTCATTCTTTAGTACAAAAGACAACTTTGAGTTCAGTAAACATCAGAAGTATTTCATGCATACTTTCCATTTCATCACATACAATATTAAAAGACGTGTTATTATTAAGAAAATTAAGAATTTTTGCTACACCATCAAGGATATTCTTAAGTTGATCTGGCTTATTTTTTTTTTTTTTTTTTTTTTTTTTTTTGTGAGGAGATCAGCCCTGAGCTAACATCCGCCAATCCTCCTCCTTTTTTGCTGAGGAAGACGGCCCTGGGCTAACATCGGTGCCTATCTTCCTCCACTTTATATGGGACGCCGCCACAGCATGGCTTACCAAGCAGTGCGTCGGTGCGCGCCCGGGATCCGAACCAGCGAACCCCGGGCCGCCGCAGCGGAGCGCGCGCAGTTAACCGCTTGCGCCACCGGGCGGCCCCTGGCTTATTTTTTTTTTTTTTAACTGTGCCTGCACGGTGGTGCAGAACACCGCGACCACCAGCACTGTTTGGCGATGCTGCCTGCATTTGCGCTAAGGCAACAGCAGCTTTAGTTCACTTAGTCTTGATTGTGCATCATCAGGGCAAATGTCAACACAATGAACAGGCAAATAACATCTAACTATCATCGTGAAAATAATTTGACCTCGTGGACCTCTAAGAGGACCTGCAAGAGTCTGTGCTTTGTAGGGAGCACACCCCCGCGGTTTTATACCCATGGCTTATGAAACCCCTCACAACATACCCACCTAGACAGATCATTACAAACATGTTTTATTGTGATACTTTTTATGTATCAACTCAATATATGCTGATGTTTTCAGAAATTCCTTGTGATATTTTTAGAACATGAGCTTTTAGAAGCTAGAATTTTACCAAATTCCTTATGATTATTTCCTGTGATATTTTAGAATTTGAGCTGTTCCAACTTTTGTAGACAGTTTTTGGTTAACATTAAATTAACAGCATAAAATAAAATTAATAGTAATGTATTTAAAGAGGAGAAAGAAAAATTTTGCATTAAAATTTACTGTTGGAATATTGAAATTTAATGCATTTATGAAAAAAATTAAAATAAATGTTAATTTCTTCATAAACTTTTCTTTGCTCAGGCAATATTGCAGCCACTACATCCTTCGTCTTCTGCCTGTCAAAATACGGTTTCCAAGGGTGACCATGGAAAGGGTGAAAGGTTTTGGAGGGGAAGAGATTCTTCCCAGATCAAGAATGCCACTGAGGATGGTTCAGAAAAGGAAGCTCTTCCTACCCACACCGTGACTGACAAAAGTCACGGAAGTCAAGCAAACACAGAGCATGCTCCACCAAATGCAGACTCGCCACAGACTGTTTTGCAGGCGAGGTCAATGCGAAGCCCCAGGGCACAAATCCAAGCACAAAAGACCTCGAAGGAAATCTTCAGCTCCCTACCCAGTTCCCAGGAAGGACTTCTACTGGACACCCCCCAAATTGCTCCTGCTGAAATGAACCATCCTGCTCTGGCACCTGTGGAAAATAAAGAGACAGTTAACACCCAGGAGGGAAAGCATGAGCTCGAGGAAGAGGAGCTGCAAGGATTGTTGTCAAAACTCACAGATGCCTTCACTCTAGAAACGGCATCAGGTAAGATTTTCACAATCGTTGGAGATAGTGATGGCCAGGGATTCAGGCTGCCTCTTAAAACACTTGATTTTATGACATTAGCCCAACAGCTACAATTCATCTAGTGAGTAACAGTCAGAGCTGTGAATCTTTTGGACATCGGTAGCATCTTTGAATTTGATTCTATTGTTGCCTAATTCGTAGGGTTATCGTGACCATTAAAGGTGATAAACCATAAGAGATTTTAGTATAGCACCTGGTACGTACCAAGAATTCAATAAATGCCTGTTGTTTTGCTATTGAAATTATTATTATCAATGGTACTAAAACATAATATAACTGGGCAGCCTGATGCTACCATTTAAAAGTGGGAGTAGAATGATGCTCTCTTTCTAGAGAGTAATTGATTAAGGTTTCTACATTATAAGTAGTACCATCATTATCATCATCTGCTGCATGAGCTATGACTCATTGCTAAATTCTCAAGGCTCTTTTTTAAAATCCTTCTTTGCTATAGTTATTTCTTCTGTTTCAGAGTGACATCGTCTTATTTATAGATAGAGTGTTTTGTTATCTTGATATCTATATCTATATCCATTTCTTTTTAAAAAGCCTAAGACCTTTTCTGTTGGAGCCATCATCTGGAGACTCGTGATAAAACAAAAGATAACATTCTCATGTGTTTCTGCAACAGAGGAGGCCGTCTCAAAATACTTCTGAGTTGGTCTATTAGTTTGCTACAGCTGCCATAACAAAGTACCACAGACTGGGTGGCATAAACAATAAAAATTTATGTTCTCACAATCCTGGAGGCTGGAAGCCTGAGATCAAGGTGTCGGCAGCATTGGTGTCTTCTGAGGTCCCTCTCCTTGGCTTGTAGACTGCTGTCTGCTCCCTGTATTTTCACACCATGTTTCCTCTGTGAGTGTCCCTCTATGCATTTCCTCATCTTATGGACACACGACCCAGATTGGATTAGGACACACCCACCCATATAACTTCATTTTAATTTAATTAACTCTTTAAAGACTGTGTCTCCAAATAGTCACCATCTGAAGTACGGGGGGTTAGGACTTCAGTCTATGAATTTGGGGAGGGAGACACAATTCAGTCCATAACGTTTGGTGACATAATAAGTCAATGGGTACATAATAAATCAGTTGTATGTTGACCTTGGTAAAGCCAAGCCAATGAAGTAACTATCTGGTGATTCTAAGCATCTCTACTGTGACGGGAGTTGGAGTTACAATCCTTGTATTAGAGAAAACAAGATCACAGAGATGCTGGAAGCATGCTCAGACTCCTGAGACAGAGACAGGCTGGGACTCCTTGTGCCTGATGCTCAGGCCGACGCAAGATCCCACCCACTGTGTTTCCATCTGCGCGTCGCTGGGGTCATGATGAGTATTCAAAGCAAAGTCAATATCCACTTGACATTTTTAGGAAAATTTCACATAAAAATTTGGCTTTTATTCTAGAAATTCTTTTAGTATTTGACGTCTTCATCTCATTTTTATTTTTTGTTTTGTTTCTCCAATTGAGCTTATGACAGTTGCTGACTTCTAGAATGTTGTGTTGGGTCAGGCCTCACCGGTGCAGTAGGCTGTACTGCACATCAGATTCCTAGGGGACCAGGAACACCACACGCATTTGGAAGACAATATCCCAAAGCCGTGCAGTTTGATACCTAAAGCTGAAAGATCCGTGCATATGTTAAGTGACTTTATCAAGGTCTAGATATATAAATATATATGTATATTTATATCCACACACATCATTATATCATTAAAAGGAAAATCATGAAAAGGTAAAGCTTATTTCTAAATTCAGATGATGCAATAACGTGTAAAGATGCAATTAGCATTATCCAATTTTGTAGAAAATATAAAAAATATGTGTCTCAAAAAATTTACCTCTGCTTCCATTTACAGTCTAAATAGAACCATTGATGGGCCGGCCCGTGGCTTAGCGGTTAAGTGCGCACGCTCCGCTACTGGCGGCCCGGGGTTTGGATCCTGGGCGTGCACCGACGCACGGCTTCTCCGGCCATGCTGAGGCCGCGTCCCACATACAGCAACTAGAAGGATGTGCAACTATGACATACAACTATCTACTGGGGCTTTGGGGAAAAAAAAAGGAGGAGGATTGGCAATAGATGTTAGCTCAGGGATGATCTTCCTCACAAAAAATAAAAATAAATAAATAGAACCATTGAGATGCTTCTGCAGGAAGTATGCGTTATTATACAAAAGTGCTTATGATACTCGCAGGAAGGCGCACATTTCCCCTTTGTGTTATTATAGTATTGTATACTTTGTGATGACTCAGCAAACACTAATTGATAAGATTTAAATTTATAGTCTTATCTGTTTTATACCAGTCTTATTTCTTTGAGACTTTTAAGCATAGGATCTATGTTAATGTTTAGGCTACTGTTTGCATTTATTAAACACTGTCACTCTTCATTCAAATATTCCTTATTAAGTTTATATCCTTATTCAATCTGGTATTGAGTATGATCCTGTTTGTAAACTCTCTTTAGCCATTGGCAAGGTGGATTATAAAAATACACTCCATAATTTATGTATAATCTGTGCATGCTTACCAGATTACACCAAACTTCATCAGAGACAAAGTGTGATCACCGCACTGGTGAGGGTGTGGAAAGGCAAGCAAACTGAGTGAGGTGTTGGTCACCTTGTTTTGCTTCTATCTCTGTCAATGATATCAGTGTATCAGATATCAGCAGGAAGCTTCTGATCATTTTACTGTCCGTTTTTTTTTTTTTAATTTGAGAATTGTTGGGAAAATTAGAAAGATCTGCTGTTTGTGACATGCTAAGATTTCCTGAGACAGAGTGCCAACGTCTTCACCCAGTGTTGCGAGTGTCCTAGGAGCTGACTACACTTTGATTGGAGCTTTGCTAAGGAGTCAACTCATTTTGGAAATTAAGATGAACTTTATATGACTTAAGGCTTACTAAAACTAAAACAGCAAGCCCAATGGTCAGTGTGGGGGCGGTTGTTGACATTAACTGAACAGAGTTGTTCAGTATCCAGATCTGGGATAATAGAATTTCAAGAGGCTAGGGGAGCTTAATCAAAAAGAGAAAGTATGTAGAAGGGGTTCCCCAAACCTCTTTAAACTCCAAATGTTGGATTGAAAATCAGTAGCAAACAATTCGTTCAAACTTGTAGTAAAGGAATTAGATTTGAAAGAGCGTCTAATGCTACTTGCTTCCGTGGTGACAGAAAGAGGACATAATACTCTAGTCTTACTCTCTCATTAAATTATTTTCTTTCCATTTGTGAGTGGAATTTCCCATGTACATCTCTGAAATTCTTTTCCCAGCTTCTCTCCCATCCCTCTTTGCCAGCCCTTTGCCCTGCAGTTTTCAAGGATGGGAAGGGAGGGCAGGGAGTGAAGTGATGGGGTTAGGAGGGCATGGATGGGGGTGGGATGTGGGACTATTATTCCTGTTCCTTTATCCCCACCTGGAACCATCATCTAAACTGCTATTTTAAATAATCAGAAAATGAAGGTTGAATTTTAGCAAGTTGTAGGAAAATAAAGAGCAGTGCTTTAGCAAACTCAGGAAAGAGAAGTTCAACATTGTATCTTTATCACACTTGTTTAGATGGTGTCTTCTCAGATGTTGCCTGGGAACCGCAGGGGTCTGTACTGAATCCTTAAGGAATCTCTCTCTCTGTTTCACTCCCTCATGCATGTAAAAGTAATTTTTCTTGATGGGAAAAGATACACAGAGTTCCAGCATTAACTTCCATGAAGGTAGGAAAAAATGTCTAGTTGGTTTATCATTCATTCACTCATTCATTCATTCAACGAGTAGTCATCAAGCATTACTATGTGCCAAGCAGGTGCTGGATGCTGGGCATTCATTTTGAAAGGGGTAGGTTTATGTTTATAAAACACTCTGGCATTGTGTGGAAAGTGGCTTGGAGCAGGGCGGGGGTGAGCAGAGACTGGGTAAGAGCCTGCGGTAGTCTAGGCAAGAAGAGATGGCGGCTTGGCCTGGGTGGGTGGTGACACACTTACTGCGATGAGGAAAGCTGGGAAAGCTGAGCTGGAGGCCGGCAAGTCAAGAGTTCTGTTCTGCACACATGAAGTGTCAGTCTTCTGAGAGACCTCGCAATGGAGACATCAGAGTGTCAGCAACATGGGCAATCTGGAGCTCACGGGAGAGGTCTTAGTACAGAGCAGGTGTTCAACACATACTGGTTCACTTCATTAATTGTTGTCATAAGGAAGACACAGGCTCAGTGTGTCAGTTGCCCAGAAGAGCAGTCATAGAGAAGATAACCTAAGACTTTTAACCTCTAAATCCATCATTCTGATAGCCTTCTCTCACATCCCTGATTCATTCAGGGACCAGACAGATTCTTAATTCCATTCGAGTGAATATTTTCCCATTGTGATTTCCTCTGGACTGTTGACTGCACAGGTCTTTCTATCTAACATCTCAGTGGGCCTCCTCCATGTGCTCTGTTCGTTCAGTCCCTGTATGGATTGAATTCCAACTGTACGCCCAGCAACATGCTAGGAGGCAGGTGCATATCTTTGGCTATTTTTAACATTTCAAGGGACTGGGGCTTAAAAAGAAAACAACCAACCAACAAGAAAACTACCGTGTGTGAGATAGGTTATTCCTCTCCTAGATCTTTTTTGCTGTATTTTAAGATTTATTACTGTAGACTGAGAAACAGAATATCCTGAAATAAGTCTGCCTCTGGACACGTTTTTATTCAGGCAGGAAAATGTTGTTTATTCAAGGTCCTTGTGGCTCTGAAGCAGTGTTAGAGAACAGATAGAGTAAAAAAGGCACAGACCCTCTCCTCTTATGCTCAAGGGAAAGCAGCACAGATGGAGCCACAACATAAATCACGTAACTAAAGTGTGTAACTGACAAAATAAGCCCTTCCCTGTTTTCATTTCCTGTGATCTTATTTATTAATTACACAAAGTTATACTACATGTTGATGCATAGAAAGAGATTTATCATAAGGAATTAGCTCCCATAATTATGGAGGCTGAGAAGTCCCAAGATCTATAGTTAGCAAGCTGGAGACCCAGGAGAGCTGACTTGTGTTCCAGGACAAAAGCTGGCGGGCTCGAGACTCAGGAAGAGCTGCCGTTTCATCCTGAGTCCGAAGGCAGAAGAAAACTGAGGTCCCAGCTGGAAGGCAGTTAGGCAGAAGGAATTCTCTTACTCGGCCTTTGTGTTCTATTCAGACTTTCAGTTGACTGGATGAGGTCCATCCGTATTAGGGAGGGCATTCTGCTTTACTCAGTCTACCTATTCAAATGTTAACCTCATCCAGAAACACCCTCACAGACACACCCAGAATAATGTTTATTCAGTGTTTTTTCAGAATAATATCTGGGCACCGTAGTACAATCAAGTGGACACACAAAATTAACCATTGTATATACTGAATCAGAACTCTGAGGGTGGGACCTACCAATCTGTTTTAAAACTCTCCAGGTGATTCTGATATACACCAGAGTTTGAAAACCGCTGCTTTTGAGTGGGCTCTCTGGCGGCTCAGATGTGTGCTCGGGATCGTGGGAAAACGCCCTTTGAGAACCCACACCCTGGTTGCATTAGTAATTGATCAGGGTAAATAACGGCCATCTCATTTGCCAGCCAGCTTAGAGAAAGGGCATTGTCCTCAGGAACTGAGGAGGGTGGGTGCTGTTTCTTCTCTTTGCTGGATCTTTATCCAGATCAGCTTGAGAACATACAGGTGCTGTCTCTGAAGGCCTCTCCGGTTTGCTGGTTTCAGACCCGCAGTCTTCAGGAAACACGGAGCTGTATCGTGGAGCTGAGCACGTCCGCAGGAGCTTCTCTGCCCTTCTGGATCACATCACCTTGCCCAACGTGAAGTGAAGAGGAGTCCAGGCTCAAAGGCCCCTTGGGGTAATGATGAAATGTATTTTCAAAATCTGTATGAAAAGAATTAAGCCTTCTACCTCTCTTTCAATAGTCTGGTGTGAAGCATGAAGAGAAGTTTTATTTTTTAGTCTCCTTACTCATGTGTCTTAGTTCTTCAGAGTAAACTCTTGAGAGTGACCGGTGGTGGAGAGAAATGAAAAGAAGAGGCACCGTCAGATCGGATGTGCTGAGTTTCCAGCAGAGAGCCATTCTTACTTCAAATATGTTGGTAGTGATATTCAAGTGTGAGATCTACATGAATTTATGCAACTATCTTCTTCAATATCATTTAAATTACTGAACTGATGACCTAATTTTCTATCTAGAAGCTCCTGCTGAGGAATAGGCTTGCAAAGAACCAAATACACACACACACACACACACACACACACACACACACACACACACACACGACTGAGTGCCTGCACAGCTGAGTCTGAATAAACTCTGTGGGTTGTATCAGTGTCAATTTCCTGGTTGCATTATTGTGTTATAGTTATGCGAGATGTCACCATTGAGGGAAACTGGATGAAGGGTATACAGGATGTCTCTGTATTATTTCTTACAACTGTATATGAATCGATAATTATCTCAAAATAAATTTATTTATTGAATTTTAAAACATGAACGTTTCTCACTAAAACCCTGCATCCAATGAGTGTGGCCACAGTACCGTGTGCCTCCTTTCTCTGTATGTGTGATTGGGATACAGATGCTCAACTTAATAATGTCCAAAGTGTGGCTAACATTTTTTGGCTGTTAGAGCACTTAGTGTCTAAGCACCTTCTGTGTACTAATTCATTCAATCCTCCCAACAAACCTCGCACGCAGGAATCTCATTTATGAGAAAACTGAGGCACAAAGAGGGTCAGTAACTTGTCCAAAGTGGCTTGGTCATTTGATGACACTGAGATTCGAGCCCAGCTCCTGAGCCTGTGCTCTGACCACCGCTCTGACTGTCTCTGGATAAATATTGTTACAATTCCGTGTTACACTTAGAGAGGCTGTGGGTTTTTGTTTATATGATGTATAATTTCTAGTTCTCTTTCCAGAGTAAAATAATGTCCAGTTGTACAGGAATCAGACTAGGTTATCCCTGTTCAATCTCTTCCTGATGTTTTTGAATTTGTTTTTCAGCCTATCACAGGTTTTTGATTTTGGTTTTGTTGTTCAGCATTTTCACTCTCCTTACTTTATCCCAGCTTGTTCCTCACAAGTTTGACAAGCACGCCCAAGATAAGCATACCAGCAAGTTACAGCCCCAGGGCCAAGTCCCACCCACTGCCTCTTTCCTGCAGAGTGTGAGCCAGGAGTGGTTGTTACATTTTTTTAAATAATTGAAAAAAATCAAATGAAGAATAATATATGTATTTTTTTTTTTTTGGTGAGAAAGATTAGCCCTGAGCTAACATCTATTGCCAATCCTCCTCTTTTTGCTGAGGAAGATTGGCCCTGGGCTAACATCTGTGCCCATCTTCCTCCACTTTATATGTGGGACGCCGCCACAGCACGGCTTGATGAGCAGTGTGCAGGTCCGCACCCGGGATCCACACCTGCGAACCCCAGGCCCCTGAAGCGGAGCATGTGAACTTAACCACTACGCAACCAGGCTGGCCCTAAGAATAATATTTTTGACACTTGAATATGATATGGATTCAAATTCCAGTGTCCATAAGCTAAGTTTTATTGGAACGCAGCCATGCTCATTTAGTTACATGTTGTCTGTGGCCGCTTTCATTCTACAAAGGCAGAATGGATTAGTTGTGACAGAGACCGGATGGCCCATATATTTACCATCTCACCATTTACAGAAAAAATTGGCCGCCCCTGTTGTGTAGTACCCAGGTAAGGAAGGAGCAGGAGGAGGCTCTTCTGCAGCACTGCAAGAGTGTATCTTTTCAGGTTTATAAGAGGTAATGAGTTTATGTGACAGTTTTTAAGAATATGATGAAAGACATTAGACAAAGTAGCATGAAAGCAAACCTATGAGCCTGTGTGGAAATGGTGGTCAGGGTGGTTGCTTTTAACTAGCTCATTCTCCTAACCAAGCCAAGCTGAGGCCCCCGTTCCTTCCTGGGCTTGCTTCTCCTATTGTTAGGAATCGCTAATCCTCAGATGCAGCTGTGTCTTCTGAGAACCCTGGAGACAAGATTTTTAGCTTAAGGAGGACCCTAAACCTTCAGTGAAAACAGTTACTGAGGCTTCCCTTGTACCTGGAGAAAGCAAATGCATTGCTAACATATCTGAAATTCAAACTAATTGTCAATCATCAGTTGTAACAGTCAGAATGATTGGAGAGATGACAATAATTAGAGTTAAAAAAAGCATTGTGTCCGGAACTCAAATAAATTTGCTAATTGGACTTCTCTGGTATGAACCTTATTCAGGGCTGGTCATTTTGAGGGAAAAGGTGTTTATGGGTTCTTTTCTTATAATGCTGTTAATTTTATTTTCAATTTGCTTTTCAATGCAAAGTGTAACCAATTATAGAGTTTTAATATTTAATCAAATAGAAAATATGCTAATTGGGAAATAATTTATACTTCTGTTTTATTAGAGTTTGGATTATCATTAATGGTAACATTAAATATTGAAATAAAGAGGCTCCAATAAGATTACTTAGGGTCCAGAGCTTTTATTAATTTGTTTTCATTAGAAGAATGCTTTATTTGCCAGTTTTTTGTTTTGTTTTGTTTTTTGCTTCATTCAGTTCAAAATATTTAAAAATATTCTTTCAAACAAGATTCAGTATCACAGACCATTAGTACCTGGTAATCAATAAATCTAGTCCCTTATGTGCCTGCGGATGAGTGATCCAGGGGTCAGTGGCCTGGGAGTCATGCAATGCATTCAAGTTAAATGTATGGTTCTCTGGTCTGTTAACAAGGTCCAGCATTCCAAAACAAGTGATCAAAATTAATAGGAAGAATCTGAGTAGCCCCCATCCCCCGGTCATCTTTGGAAGCTATTTCACCTCTTTCAGAGAGTGGGACGATCTGGAGGTAATGTCACCACTAGAAAGAACATGCTGGCAGCCTGAAAGAGTGAACCCAAGAACTCCCAGAGGATGTGGCTTAATATTTATCTCTGGACATTCCCACCATTTCGAGTAAATAAATGATCAATAGTCAAGAAAAATACATATATTTTATAATTCCAACATGTAAGTTAGCGCTGAGGTTAGATTTATTTTCTCTTTATTTCCAGGCCGCTGGTCACTTTTCCAAAGAACTTTGACCCACTCCTGCGCACGTGTGTGTTTATCAAATCTTCAGCCAACTGTTTCTTCTTTAGGGAGGGGATTCTTAGTTGCTGAGAATATGTCCCTGAAAATAGGGAAAAGGAACTAATCATTAGTCCACCAACTTAATTTCATGTTAATTAAATATTAATAAATTGATTTTATAAAGAAAGTTTGCTGTTTTTGCCACTCTACTATCAAAATTCTGTATAAATTTATTACAGAGGTATATATGTAAATTTGTTTATGCAAAGTTTTGTGTCCTATGCAGTTTAGTTATATAATATAAATTAAGTAAATTATAATAAATATATTTACTTGTTAAGTAATATGTATTAAGATATATTTTTCTGATTAAAAAAGTAAAAATGGTCATTATATAATTTTTAATATAAAAATATAACAAAAAAACTTTCAACCACCCATAATATAATCTTCCAGAGATAACCATAGTTTTATGCACACACACTTCATGTCATAATTTAGTTCACCATTACCCTGTTAGGGGACATTCAGATTATCACCGAATTTTCTGTTACTATAAACAATATTGCAGTGAAGAGCCTCGTGCTGCATCATTAGCTACATCTCTGAATCTCTAAATGTTTCCTTAGAACAGATTTCTAGATGGGTAATTTCTGAATGTGTTGCTTAGGAAATTTCTTGGAGTGAGTAAAGCAGAAAATCAAGCATTTGTGAATCTAATTATTTATATATATATATATTTTTTTTTGTGAGGAGATCAGCCCTGAGCTAACATCCATGCCAATCCTCCTTTTTTTGCTGAGGAAGACTGGCCCTGAGCTAACATCCATGCCTATCTTCCTCCACTTTATGTGGGACGCCGCCTCAGCATGGCCTGACAAGCGGTGCGTCGGTGCGCACCCGGGATCCGAACCCGGCCACCAGCAGCGGAGCCCTCGCACTTAACCGCTGCCCCGGGGCCGGGCCCTAATTATTTATATTTCTGAAACATTGTTTTCTCTTCTGCTTAGTGTTTAAAAATTTGCCAGCTAGTTAGACACCAACAGCAAACATCCTCAAATTATCAATCTAAGTTTTCATTTTCTTGTCATAGAGGAATGCAGAGACTTACAATTTTTCTAGAACATACAAACTACCAGGCTCAGGCAGGCAGGTTTTTCTGTTCCTCTCAGTAGCAGAGCAAGATTTGTTCAATGAAGAAGCCATCATTTTTCACACAAACAATGATATACTTCAGAATCCCTTCATTTGCTTTGAACTCTTTAGTAACCCGTGAGGTAACCTCAACTCTGTTATTTTCTATTCAGGGGTTATCATCAGCCTACTCTTTTCCTAAATCAGTTGATCTCTCCCTCTGTCTCTCTGCCTTCATATAATCCATCATAATTTAGTGGTTAAGTCCGGGTACACGTTCATCACACCTTCTGGGTATTTCAGCATTCAGGTATTAGCTCATATCTTTCTAGACTAAATAACAATGATTTTTTGAGTCTTTTCTCAAATGATGCTATCTCTAGCCCTCAGATTTTTTGGAATTCTCATTTCTGCACCTCCTCTGTTTCTGTTTATCAGTGCTATAAACAACCAGTGTTCATCATCATCATCCAGCTGAGTAAGCCATAACCTTGGGATAAAGCTCATCCAGATTCTTTCCATAGTTAAACATGTGCATTTCTCTTTTATGGAATTACAGAACATTGGAGTGGAGAACCTGAAGAGACTTTATGGGTCATCTAGTTTCCATGCCCTTCTTTGTCAGATAAAGAAACTGAGGGCTAAATACGTTAACTTGCCCAACGTTCCATAGCTATATGATATCTCGTTTTCATATTTGTTGACTCAGTATTAACAAATATGACATATCAACATACAAAATTATATAGGAGTTTTTTGTTTTAGTAAACCATGATTCATAACAACATTCTCAAGCGTATTTAAACCATTTAATTTGAGGACATCAAAATAACAAGAACCTTTTTGCACATTACGTAGACTCTTATTTTAGTTCTTCCTTTCCGCTCTGATGATGTGATTTCCCTGAGAAATATAGAGACAAACAGCTCTTCACCCTCACTCCCATCCCAACCTGGCAGCATGTTAATCCCCAAGGGACAAAAGAAAAAATTAGTAGAGAATCCGCTCAGGTACATCCAGAGCCGAGTTGAGCTACTAGAGACGTAGTCAAGCCTCTCGAGAAGAAATCTCGATGTTCCTGTAACTATTTAACGTTTAGACATGGTGTCTTCTTGACCCAAGGCCTTTTTTGACTATGACTATGCATTCCAAATGGAAAGTCTTGTTTTCTGACCTGCAAACAGTTGTTTATGTCAAACATTAAAATAACTTCAATAAAGTGAAATGTTCCCTCCTGCTACTTGCACAGCCAACTCCAGCTACAGTTTGCAGACCAGCTGGGTCAATAGTAACTCTGTAGCAAGATGAAGGAAGTGGCTTCCAAAGTTGAAGACAAATCTACTGCTTTTTTTTTTTTTAAGAAGATAGAAATGCCTTGTTGCAGTGTGATCAAAAAACTACATGTAGTGTCAGACTATTCTGATAGACTTGTTGCAAGCAAGTAAACTGAAAGCTGTTTTAGAGAAAGACTATTTAATTAATTAACTAATTATTTATTTTTATGTTCAGCTGAACACAAATATTATTATTTTCATTTATTCTGTAGATACTTGAGTAATTCAAGGTGAGTGCAAAATACAAAAAACAAGAAATATTGGTAGTGATTTGAGTATGGCAACTAAATATAATAAGAATGGAAGAAAGGGCCCTATAGTACAGATGAAGAAAATACACAGTCCTTACTGATGCTGATGTCTGGGCATCCTCTGTTCAAAAGATTTTTTAAATATTGGTAACCAACATTTAAGGACACTCATTTTGTGTTCCTACTTTAGTAGCTAAGCTGCTGAAAAAATATTCCCCCTAAAAAAGGAAATTGGTTTAAGTTACAATAACACTTGCCAAAATAATAAATTTATCTATAAATAATAGAAGTGGATTATCTGGTTTTATGGATCAGCAAATCATGAGGATTTTTAGTTACTGAGGTTAAAACAAACTACATATATAAAGGCTCTACAATGTCTTGGGGAAGAGTTGATCTAGAACTATTACTGTTGTTATTTTAATAGCAAGATTACAGGAATATATAAAAATACCCACAATAAAATGTAAAAATGCAAAAATTAGTTATGCCTCAATTTTCCTCTGGTGCGTAAATAATTCTAAGAGTCCCTACCACCCAAACAGCCCTTACTGCAAGCGTTGGAAGCTCATTGGTTGAAACAACACTAAAAACCCAAAAAGAATAAAGCTATCTCCCAGCTTACTCACAGGGGCTCATCTGCCCTCATTCTGATTCTATAAAGGATATTTCTTCTCGTGCCCCCAGAGAAGACTGTATTTGAGTATAATATTTACTTCATTGAAAATCTCTAAATTTGTAGGAAGTTCCAAATTACTGAAAATCAATTGCTCAGCTTGCTGGAAGTTAATTACTTATTTGAGATATGTTCAAAAGCAGCAAGGAGCGAATTTGCAAGCCAGCCGATTTTTCTACCCTTTGCCTCATCAACTAAGTACATCTCAAGGAGCCCCTCCATTCACGTGACAGCAATGTTTTTTTCCTTTCAATTTGAAAAGGAGAGAGCTTGTGTGTTGTGAATTTTCCCCAGGCTTATACTCAAATCTTCCCATTTCTATAGCAAATAAACACAGGTATGACTGCCAATGTTCAGGCTAATGGTAAAAAATAGTGTTAATTGGGGGGCATCCCTTTATACCTTTATGTTGTATTTTGGGAATCAAGCTTTTCCTTACTTGTCTTTCTGACTCCTCCTTGCTGCTGTTCACATGAAGTATGAGGATGAGGACAATATGTTGATGTAAACAGCTACTATGAAATGCAAAAGGAAGTGCTATCTATCTTCCTATCACTTGCATGCTCTTGGGGTTCACCCCTGGGAGGAATATATGTGGCAACGGATTCCCCTAAAGCATTCCCCTCTTCCTCACAATTCAGCACAATCATACTTGATTGACCCTTTCAAAAGACCTGGGACCTGGGGTGACCACCTTGTTTTCTCCCTGCGTGCTGTGGATGCACTGCTGAGATCTTCTCTTCCTCTCCAGCCAATTGCCTCCTTCCCAAGCCATGGTTCCTGGAGAGGACGCAGTCCACATAGATGTCCCAGAAGAGTTGGGCCAGATCCCAAAACAGTGCCCCATGCTTCAAGTTCTCAGATGACTTCAGGTAGATCATAAAATCCCAGAACCCTGAAACAGTGTTAGAAATTCGAGGCTTCCGCATCTCCAGGAGGTGTACTGAAGAAGACTCCCAGCACTGAGGATCAGCTTGGTTAAGAGCCAGCAGGTCTGTCTGGCTATGACAGAAGAAAGGAGACACACAGCATATTCCCACAATGAGCAGGGAGCAGGTGAGGCTCAAGGGTCGGTGGATCCCTCCTCTGTTCCCAGGATTGGCCATGGCCCTGAAACTGCACGGGATGGAAAGATCTCATGTGAGTCCCTACTTGTGCTCCACTCAGTAAAGAAAGTAGTCATGCCTTAAGAACCTTGGTGCCAGCAAAGGGGAAAACATCATTGTCTCTGGGAAAAGTCTTATCCTGCATCCCATATCAAAAGCCCCATTTTGGGGCCAGCCCGGTGGCGCAAGCGGTTAGGTGCGCACGTTCCGCTGCGGTGGCCCGGGGTTCGCCGGTTTGGATCCCGGGTGCGCACCGCCGCACCGCTTGTTAAGCCATGCTGTGGCGGCGTCCCATATAAAGTAGAGGAAGATGGGCATGGATGTTAGCCCAGGGCCAGTCTTCCTCAGCAAAAAGAGGAGGATTGGCATTGGATGTTAGCTCAGGGCTGGTCCTCCTCACACACACACACACAAAAAAAAAGCCCCATTTTATCTAAAATGACTCATTGTCAAGCCAGGTAGTGTAAAATCAAGATATTTAGATTAAGAAATATTTATTCCTAAGATGTATTCCTTTATAAGATGAATAAGTCAACTTAGTTTTCCCTAGTACAGAGAAATATAGTTTAAAGGAGTATTAAGTGAAAATTTAAAATCTTGCTGTATGGCTTCAATTATTCTATAATATCGTAATTTAGCCTAGCTATCCTAATCCAATACTCCCATGTAATTAAGAACTTGAATATGTTTTACCCTTGGATGCTTTCCTATTCAGGGTGAATTTTAATTTTTTAAAAAAGCATAAGAATTGTAAAATGTTATAAGTAAAAATAAACACAGGATAGTGTGCTAAAAGTATGGGAACCAAGGGACATATATTCAACCCATTAGAACAGAATCAAGAGACGTTTTACAAACACCTAAAATGTACTGCAATTCTGATATAACTTTCATAAAGATGATGTTTTCTCATTTGTCTCTTCTTGCTATAAATCTCAAGAATTTTAATGAAAATTTTTTGCCTCTCATTCAACTTTACTGGCTCTCAAAACCTGTTGCAATAAAATCAACGCATCCATATACCACTTTGAAATTATTATGTTATACTTCAGACAAGCGCAATGAGAAATGATGTCCTTAAATTAATAATAACCTAGGTTTTCTTTTTTCCAAGAAGTGAAGCTTATCTGACTCCTCACTGACTATACAAAATGCATATTACACTTAACCAACTCTAACATAAAGAAAAAAAACAGGAGGGTTTACACGGCTCGCTTTCAGTTTTATCTTATATTTCCAAACCTTTCAGATGTTAATATCGTGAAGGCAGGCAAGGCACAGCTCACGGGAATACTTAGTCTGTATGGAACATCTCATGATAACACCATAAGATGGAATCTCTCTCTTCTGCACAGCAGCAGAAAGTACTGAGGCACCCTTAAATCGGTATTTCAGAAACCGTCTTTGAACAATGCACGTTGCTATGTTGAAGAGGCATATTGAGATACAAGGTTGTTCAAATATGTTTTCCCTGTATTTCAGATCATTTGCACAGAATCTCTACCTGAACAAAATTATATTCAGTGTGTCCTCTTCTGAACTAAAATGTCCAGGTCGAGGGGCCCGGGAGTTTGTTTTCCTTGGAGGGGGTCCCGGCTGCCAGGGTGAGTTGCAGGCGCGGCGGGCGGGGCGCTGTCCGCGGTGCTGAAGCGGCGCCGTCCGGGACGCGCGTCTGCCCGCGCGCGGCGCTCGGAGCGGGGCTCAGGCTGCCTCCTCTCCGGAGAGTCTCCCGCGGGAAGTTCCTCCCCGGGTCCTCCCGCGCCCGCTGGAGCCCGCGCTGCGCCCCGCGCGTCGCCCCGCACCCGGTTCCGCGGAGCCGCCCGGGGCCCGCTGCTCTTGCGCGCCCCACCAGCCCCCTACCCGCGGCTGTTCTCCAGGTCGCAGAAGCCGCCCCTCCGCCCTTACCTGCGCAGCCCTGTCCGGTTCCCTGGAGCGCGCGGAGAGGCACTGCCCGCTGCCCCCGAGCGCGGCGGTCCCGGCTGCAGCGTCCCGAGGGCGCCGCGCCTCTTCTTAAGCGGTGGGAGCGCTCGGCGCCTCTCCACGTCTACGTCAACGAGCCAGGAAACTGCCGCCACCTCTCGCCCCCGTCCATCTCCCAAACCCTCCGCTCCCCGCTCTGCCCTCAAGATCTCACTTCAGGAAACAAGCAGGCTAACATCCGCGCCCTCGTTGACCCCGACCCACACCCACCCTCCCCCAGCGGAACTGAGCCTTGTGCGGTGCGTCTTCCCGGTCCTTCTCCGGAGGCGAGACGCCGCGGGCGGACACCGGAAAGTTGGGACCCAGCGTCGTCTAGGAGCGCACTCCAGGCGCGCCTTGTTTGAGAATAGAGACGTGAGGGAAGACCACGACTGTTAGGGTCGGAGAAGGCACATGGGTGCCCTCCCAGCGGCCAGTAGAGGCTCCAAGGAAAGAAGGTGCTCCCTCGACACATCCTGGGGGTGATTTCTCCTGCCTGCCTGTGGTCCTGGGCTGAGAGTAGAAAACACCCCCCGGGCAAGGATGCGGGTCAGGACGTGGCGCTGCTAGAAGTTCCCCCCCCGGCAGGAGACAGGAGATCCCTTATCTCCAGGCTCTGAGACCTGGATCCCCTCAAGAGCCTGGGATGTTGCTGGCACCGCTGCGTCAGCCCATCCCCGTCGCTCCAGATTTCACTGTTTTCCAAGAGGAAACGCCTGAGACTCCCTTTGATTCTCAACTCACAGCTGGTTAATGTTCTAGTCCAGGCCTGGAGCCCTGTCACCCCACGGCGTTCTGCTGAGCATTAACATCCACCCTGCCTGAAAGCACACCCAGCCCCAGGGGGCCTGAGGCAAAAGTCCTACCTTTGCAAGTGTTTCCAGGTTTTGCCCATCGCCTGAAAACCCTCTAAGCATCCTGAAAACCACTTGTAGTCTCCATTAACTGAAGACTTTTGTGCCAGCTAAATAGTATCCATGGTTACCTTCTGGAGGGGCCCAGGGAGGAACCCAGGCTTAGAGCAAGGTTTACCGAAGACTCGGAGAATGCACCCCCTACCCAAGTGACAGGAAGAAAGAGCTCTGAAGAGGATTTCTGAGGGGTTCTGGGCTTTCTCTCCTGCTGGAAACTGGATGGAGTGAATTCCAGTTTCTTAATCTGTGAACTGAGCATACTGATGCCTGCTTCTAATCACACCCTAAGGGTGTGGGGAAAGATCATATGTGAGTCTTGGACTTGCTTCCTGAACTTCAGGGAGCTCTCAGCCTCTTGGAGAAGGTCATCAGAGAGACACAGTGTGAGCACAGGGCTAGAGATTGGCATGGGAGGACCCTGAGGAAGGGAAAGGAAATGGAGGGGGCAGAGAAGGCACCTTTGAGGAGGTGAACTTCTTGAAGAAGGAGTTATACAGGTGTTCTGGGGCCCAAAGAGAGGGGACGGTCTCCTCCAGGCAGAGAAGATGGCATGAGCGAAGGCATGGAGGGATCTCTCAGAGCAGTTCTGTGCTTCTGGGGAGCAGAGTCAAGGAAAGAAGTGTAGAGAGAGAAGGGAGAACAAAGGTAGGGACATGGGATTTAATTCTGGTTGTGGCCATGTTAAGAGTTGCATTACCCTTGAAAACATCGCTGCATCAACATGCAGTGCTTGCTTTATTTTCAAGTGCCATGTGTCAAGCACTGTTCCAGATGCTGCATATACAGAAGGAGCAAAACAAAGTCCTTGCGTTCCTGGAGCTTACAGTCTAGTGGGGGTGGGGGGAAAAATTTATATTTTAATTGTAGAATTACATATGTGTATAACAATTGGTGTTTCTAGATTCTGTGTTGAATGGTGAGTTTACAGCTATGTATGAAAAACAAACACATAAATAGCTAACCAAATAAACAAACAGTGCCATGCACGAGACAATAATGAGAGTCTATCATTCTGAAGCCTAAGAAAAAACGTACCTGTGATGTGTCAGGTGTGATAAGAAAAAACAAAGAATCAGTAAAACAGGAGTAGGAAAGGATGGTGAAGAGCTGTTTCATATGGAATGTTGAGAAGCCCTTCTGGATGAGATATCTGAGTAAAGACCTATGAAAGTGAAAGTGAGTCATGCATACACAGATGAAGGAATGCTGGTGTGGGATGGGGGAGCATGGAACAAGTGTGTTGTGACTGTTTTCTGGGTATAGCGGTAGGACGTGAGGTCAGAAATCCATCCTGGCTGCTCAGTAGCCAACAGACAGGAGGGGGCGAGGGCAGAGGCAGGGAGCGCAGTTAGAGCTGCTGCCAGGACCCAGACAAGACAGGACGGTGGTCAGATAAGGGCGGCAGCAGTGGAGTCAGGGAAAGGGAGCAGATTCGGAATGTATGTTGGTGGTAGAAAGGACAGGACTTAGGGGATGTGGGGTACAAGAAAAAGAGAGAAATTGAAGATGACTCCAAGTGTTGGGGGCTAAGCAACTGGAAGTTTGGAATTACCATCAGCTAAGAGGAAAAATGTTTTGAGGAATGGATTTGGGAAACGAAGATAAAGAATCTGGTTTTCAAGATGTTAAGTTTGAGATGACATACATCCAAACGGAAAAGCTGACTCGGTAAGGGGAAGGCGGGGTCTAAGAAGAACACTGCGCTGCAGCGCTCAGGAAGAAGTCTGGATTCGGGGTTTAGGTTTACCTGTAGGCAATAGTTACAACCCTCACAGGAAAGTTGGTAAAGTGGGTACAATAGTAGCCTGAGGATAGGAACCGGGAAAGGCCAACATTTACGTGATTAAGAAACAGAGAGTTAGGAGGAACCCGAGAGCGTCGTGCCTTGGAAGCCAGTGAGCCAGCGATTTCCACAAAGAGAAAGAAATCAACTATGTCACACAGATTCAGAAAAGGGGGTCAATAAAATGAAGACAAAAAAATTTCTATTAGATCTAAAAAATAGGAGGTCACCAAGTTGCTTTTAAGAGCAGTTTCAGCTGAGCGTTGGGGGAGGAGAAGTGGGCTGAGGCAGAAATGGAAAGTGAGGAAACACAGACAGTCCCTTGAAGCACTTTCCACACAGTTTTGAAAAGAAGAGGGAGAGGAGTTGGAACGGTCAGGGGTTGGGTCTTTGTCGTGTTCACAGGCTGAGGGAGAGAAACCACTAGAGAGGGAGGAGTCGAAATTCAGGAGGGAAGGATAACTAACAATCTCAGAGGAAACAAGATCCTTAGGGGTAAGAGAATGACGAGGAGCCAAGGTTTAATGGAAGGGGAGCTTGCTCTCGGAACAAGAAAGAAGGGAGTTTACTCTGGATGTGGATATGGCCCTAGGTAGGATGGTGGGTAGAGGGGAGGAGTTGAGAGTTGGTGGTCAACGGTCTCAATTTTCTTAATGAAGTAAGATGCACAGTCATCCACAAAGAGTGAATGAGGGGAGGTGTTAAGCAGGGAACTTAAGGAGAGTGAAAAGGCTTTGGAATAATCGTTGAAGAGAAGGGAAGAGAGAAAGGAGAGAGCAGAGAGAGACTAAACAAAGTGCTAAAAATCCAGGAGAAGTTTGGGACCATGAGTTTGTAACAAATCGTTTTGCATGCTTGTGTGGTTTTTACGAGGCAGAATAGCGTAATGATGACTATTATGCTTCTGGATCAAAACTGCCTGGGTTTGCACCATGTCTCCCCCACTTGTCATATTTCATTGATTCTTAGATGCACTTTTTTCACATTTAACACCACTGAAACCAGGATGTATCTATCAACCGAGCGTATCTTGCAATTAGAATGGCAGCATTTTCTCTTGCTTTTTTAAAATAATGGGGTGTCTACAATTGATGGTGTCTTTGATTTGATGTAATGTTTTGGGTAAGTTACTTAACTTCCATGAAACAGTTTTCTTGCCTGTAAAGTTTGCTAAATCTCCCTTATGGCTAGTGAGGACAAAATGAGATCATGCAGGGAAAACACTTACAGTGGTGCTGCATGTAGCAAGTACTGGATAAATGCTAGTTATCATTTTTCTCCTGCAGTGCTCACCTGACTGAATGTAGGAGAAAGGAATGACCATTATTACGCTGATTCAGGGTGAGAGTTTTGTTGGGTAAATGGTGAGGAAGGAGAAGGATGCAAAGGAATCAAGGCTACAAGCAGGTTAGAAAAAGAGAAGAGACTGGAATAGAGAGATGAAAGACTGGGAGGAAACAGTGGAAATTGGCGGTCTCGCTGAAGGAAAAAGAACAGGTGTAAGAGGAGCAAAGAAAGAAGGGACTGCAAGGCAGAGAGCTTCTAGTCAGGGAGAGGGCTCTGTCGGTTTCAGATTTCAGAGCTGGAGCAGCTCTGGATTCTGAGCACGACCACTGAGATGAGCAGCTAAGCGGAGGGAAGTCAAGGCCACTGGGCTGAGCTCCACCCATCCTGTAAGGCTGAAGACAATGCATTGAGATGGTCAGCTCTGCTTCACAGAAGCTGAGGGTGTGACATTGCTATCCCAACCAGATGGCCCAGAACAGCTCTTGCCAATGGGAGCAAAGGCAGTAAAAATCATTTATTTAAAAAGCCTAGTTAGTGTCCGTTCATATGCTTTTTTTTTCTTTTCAATGTACTTACTTGGGACTGGACATTTTGATTTTCAGTAAAGCTTTCGTAGTGCCTCCCTGGAAAATAATGCCCTGGTTAAACATTTCTCATAAATACAGTTTACCAACTTCCACTTGAAAATTAAGTAGACATCTTATTCAATATTTTTATTTAGAGGAAGATCCTAATGACTACACACTCTGTTGTAACATATATTTAGTATTCGCTGGTTATCAGGGCAGTTGGGAGAGATTCTCAGGAGGAAATATGTATCCTTCATCTGAATCTTACTGTTAGTTTAAAAATTTCAAGAGGAAAATGGCATAGTAATTCTTGCATTTAGATAAAAAGAAAGCCAACACCAAATCATTGGAATGAAACATTTTGTACTCTGTCAAACGTATAAGCATACTTAGTTAGATATCTTACTCTTGTGGTTTCGTTCCCACAGATGAGACTCTCTCTAACGACGACGAACATCTGGTCAGCACCTACATTGTACAGAACATTATATTCATACATATGGTCTCATGTGATCCTAAGGAAAACACGTTTAATTCTCCTCTTTCCCCCAATTTGCTGTCAAGTTGAGGGATTTTCTTTGAGTCACTTAGTTGGTAAGAGTTAGAACACGGTTCTGTTTCCAAATTTGTCTTTGTTCGTTGTCATTTATCTGTTCTAAATACTGTGCTTGCACAAACGCTTGCACTGTCTGTCGCTCTCCATTCTCTTCACTGTATAGTCTGTCATTTCCTCTGCTTCCTCCCCAGGACCAACTGGGAGGGAGCATATGGCAGGTCCAACTTACAGAGAGAATAATCTTAACAAGTTACATCTGGAATCAGTCCATCACGTCATCATTCTGACTTGTCAAAAAATATTCAGGAAACCAAGGGTCATTTAAATTACATGATGCTGAATAACTGGTTTGACTGGCATTTGTCATCCAAAGAGTTGTTTCAGTTTTACAAGGTTGCAGCCTAGGGTGGAAGAATGACTAGTCGAGAAGTAAATCGCAATTAGCTGAATGTGCCCCATGGGTAGATTTTCTGATTTTTGCCACTTAAAGCAATTCTCAAAGACATTAAAAAGGACTTCCGATTAATTTTAATGAAATTCAAGAGCAATTATATAGATAGTTTGCATCTTCAGCAGTGCATTAATTTGCAAATGATGGGGACAGCCTTTAAGAATAGGGTGCTTCTTTAACATTTAGGATCAGATAGTAAAAATAATTACTTTCATTCTTTTATGTTTTTACATCATTTGAGGATGGCAATAAACAAGGACAATTTCCTGGAATGCCCATTAGGGCAAGTGGATGAGTCATTCTTTAAGTGTCATCAGATTCATAAGGACAAGTTGCAGGGAAGGAGTCAGATGATGTTGGATGTTGATTCTAAAATGTGCAGAAAAGGAAAGTTACTCGGGGTGCAGGAAGAGTTCATTCATATTTTCCCTGCTTGTACAACTGAAGATACTATAGTTGTGATAATAGGTATAGTGGTGGCTTCTTTCTAGGGTTCTTCTCAAGATACGTTCCTCTTTTACCCATTCTTTCCAGTAGATTGCAAAGCCCACAGAGATTCTTATGGCTTTGTCAAAAGTTGAGTTTATCTCTTGCAATAACCCCAGCAATTCAAGAGCAGCCATTATAAGTATTGCCTTTCAGAATAGTTCTCTCTTTTGAGCTATGCGTTTCCAAAAGAGACTACAATACAAGTGATTTGTTTTCAATCTGGTTTTCATACCAAGGCAACAATGACAATGGTCTAAGATTTTAGCAGTAGTAAGTTTCTTTTTCTAAGGCTTCAATTATGATGGGGTAGCAAAAAACATCCTAAAATCTCTATTTCAAAACATACAAGAGGAGCAGAGGGATTCACAGCTCAGAAGCCAGGGGTCTAGTGATGATCATGGGCTTTTGCCAAGAAGAAAACATCTGTGAAAGAACAAACAGCGTCATAGACCTACACGTTGGAGGCAGAAAACATCTTACGGGATGAGCAGGGCTCCTGGGACGAGGAGCTGTTCCTTGACTCACGTGTATCTAAGGGCTTTAGCTCTGCTCTGCTCTAGACTCCCACACCTTTTTGTTCACACTTTCATTACGTGCTTACTGTATTCTAGTTGTTACGCATGCTTATCTGTCTCTCCTCGTCTTCCCACTCCGCCCCACCAGATGGCAAGGTCCTTCAGAGTGGGAATCAGTCCAGCTGCTCTCAGCTTCACAGGCCAGCACACACGCAATAACTTCTTAGTCAATGCTGACTGACTTGATCTGTGAGGACGGTCTCCTTCTGAACCTGAGACTGGAGCAGTTAGTGTCGTTAATCAACCTGCATTGATGAAATTCCTTCTCACTTCTGGACAAAAAAATTAAAATGTCAGTCAGATAATCTGGTTTTTTTTTTTCCCTTTATCCAGTGCCCCAATTTTTTTTTATCATGCTTTTGCTGAATGGAGATATTACTTGGATATGATTATGGACACATCCTCTGAATTGGAGTTTTTAATTGAAAGACTATAATCTAAAAGTAGATGCTAAGTATCAAAGTATAAAATCATTTTTCCCTGAGGAAAAAAACATTTCCCATTCAATGACAACATTTTAATTTTCAGTCATTGGAAAATGGGAAACATTCTAAATCTAGTTTGAGATCATTTTTGTAACATGCTGTATTAGCCAGGCATGCATTAAGCAGTAATCCATTAATTAAATAAATGTCTAGAAATCCTGGAGTTTAGCAAATTATTGAAATTAAGAATTAGAAGTGGTACAATCACTGTAAAAAGGAGTTAAACATTGGCATATCCATGAGTAAGCAATTAGACTCCTCCATATAAACACCGAGAAATTCTTGCACTTGTACACTAAAAAATATGTACAAAAATGCTCTCAGAGACACTATTCATAAGTAAATGCCCAGAAACAATTCAAATGCCCAAAGAGTAGGGAGTAAATAAATAAATTGCAGTATGTTCACACAATAGACTATTTCACAGCAGTTAAAATGAATGAAGTACAGCTAGCTGGAACACCATGAATGGTTTTATAAATATATATGTAATAAATATAATATTGAGAAGGAGAACATAAGTCCTAAGAGATTAGATATAAAATGTCAATACCATTTTTATAAAATTAAAACAACTAAAACCAAACAACACATTTATTAGTAATATGTAAAAGATATAGCTATGTATGTTTTCAAAAGGCAATGAAATGATTCTTGTAAGAATCAAGGTAGTAATGACATTAGGAGGGAGATGACCAGTGGAAGACATGGAGAAGTTTCACATAGACAATGTCAGTTACTGTCAACGTTCCAATTATCACACTGAGTTCTAGATTCATGGATATTTATTGCAGGATTTTAAGTAAATAGGTAAGTAAATAAATAAATACATGCATACAGAAGGCCAATGGACTAATGACAGGGTATTTCAAGAGCCAAGGATTATGATTAATCCTACTCTGTTTACTAAATTTCAAGTAAAAAAAAAATAAAAGTCCATATCATCTATGGAAGGTCCAAGATAAAGACCATAAGCGAATGTTCTTCATTCCTCATGTAAAAGAAATGATGCAGAAATTCATTCACCAAAAATAGTAGAATTTCTTGGTTATATAGGGTGTCTTCTACTAGAGCACCCACTCATTTAACCCAAGCTAATAAAACAAGGAGGGAAACCAGAAATGCAGCATGCCCTGCCCTGAGCTCCAGTCCCTCTTGGGATGACAACAGTCCCTCTCTATTCTCTTTGACCACCAGCCTCATCCCCGGGCTCCTTCTCTGTAGTGAGGCCAGGACAGTGAGATGTGAGGGTCCATCCACAGCATCTTTCTGAGCAGAAAGAAGATTGTTGAGATGACCAAATACTTGCTATTTCAAAGCATGTCCTCTGGGTCTAATGAGAGGTCATCAAGATATTTTTAAACCACTGGTGAATCCCCACGCTGATGGGGAACACAGCAGAGGAAGATAGTGAGAGAACAAGGCACTGAAATAGACTGACACTTATGTCCGAACCAAAGCAATTCATTTGTTCAATGTTACACACACACACCCCCCGCACTGTGCCATTCACTGTTATGGGCACCGGGGATACATGTCAATGAACAAGATAAGCAATGTCTTTGCTCTTGTGGAACTTGCATTCTACTGGAGAAGACTAACAATATCTAAGTAAACAAATGAATAAACAGATAATTTAAAGAGCAAAAGTGAAACAAAGGAAATAAAATCATGTATTATAATAGAGATTGAGAAGAAAAACCTTGCTTTAAACCACAAATGACTTCAGTCCTCTCACTTTTTTTAGATCTTCAATCCATGCAAGATTTGAGATTGCATCAGTGCTCATTAGAACAAAATCACAACCCTTCATGCTTGTAAAATTGCTTGTATCAAGCAAATTCAAGTGTCATTAGGCGTACACATCTGAAACTAATGACACCCACCAAGATACGTGAGGAGCGTGTGGCTCTTCACCATTCAGCCGCTCTGCCATCGGGCTCATTTTTAACACTCCCCCTCTTCTTCCTTGAAACCTTTGGAAAGATGGGTGACTTCTTGTAATGACCAGCAGCTCTCGAAGAAGAGTAAATTTCTCTCAACAGGCCCCATGCGTCTGACATATCTGAGGGTTATATCCAAAGGGAACTTAAATTTATACATAATTTATATAGGTACAGATTTGGAAGAGCACGTTACATCCTCAAATATATATATAAGTATATATACGTTTGTATGCATGCATGTATGTATATATATATCCATCCCATCTTGGGATCCCATATTCAGATGAAGTTTCATACCTAACACATATCTTGGGGCACCCACTCATTTCTGGCTTTGAATTAATAATCACGCAGAAAACTTCTAGACTCTAACAAAGATGTGACATCAGCCAAGGCACTGATTAAATCTTAGTGAGAAGTTTACACATTCTTATATATAAGTTTTTGATTTTTTTCAGCTTATAAAAATCCAGAGTTGCTGTCAGAAAGTTGACTGCTTCTGCTCTCAAACATGACACCTGCATTTGATATCCAACATAGCTTGCCATCCCAGCAGAAAAAGAAATCTGATTTTAGAACAATTTTTTTAGTTTCCAGGTCAACACCTCTTCCTCACTAGGTGACGGGCACAAGGGAGAAAATGGTGCGGGAGGTCCATCATACAACCATCACACTGATCTGCCTCAAGACCAGAAGGATGGCGGGCAACAACCCACACACAGAAAGCACTTGTGGTAAATGTTTCATCAAATGCCAGGCAGTTTTCGAAACGCTCTGGTGAGCTGCTGGTTGTAAAGACTGTTGAACCTCCTCCTTACCTTCCGCAGTTGTGAATGTTTCAGGCATAAAACTATAGAATAGGAGAGGAGATCAAAACAGCAAGCAAATAAAGTTAAAGCTATGTTTTCCTGCTCAAGACCCAATCCCTGTCTCTGACCATTTCTATCCCTATTGTAAATAGGAAAAGTCCTACTTACGAATATGACCCCCCTCATTTCTAAATCACCGTAGTTCAACCATACTCTGTCCAGAACCATGGTCCCACTAACCTTCCAACACCACACTTCTCCCTTTCTCTGAATGATTCCCAGAGCAAGGGTTAGCCCCACAACACATGCTATAGAACAGCCTCCCTCAAACGGAATACGGAGGGGGAGGCGTCCTCGGGCCCTCATAAAAGCTACAGTCGGGGAGAAGAGTATCATAGGGGTTGGGATTATCCTGCCAGGGACACTTCCAGGGTTTAATTTTCCCATGGTGGAGAAAAATCTCTTGTTTCAAAAGCAAGAGGTCGACATTATCTTTTGCTGTCAATTGCGTTTTCTGCAGAGTTCGGTTTTAGATATCGATCACTTTTTATGCAAGGAATTCAAAATTTATCTTTCTCTTTCGCTATAGTAAAAGTAAATATATGCAAAGTTTTCTAACCAAACTAATTGCAAAGCTATTTAGCTAACTATCAAAATATTGCAGGCAAGTCAGCCAAACAGAAAGATGATCTATGTTGTAAAACATTTGTAAGCGTCCGCTAATGTAAGTGATCTATGATTTGTAGATACTTGCACTGTTTGCCTTTCTGGGTAACTAACTGGAAACCGAACAAGCTTTGAGAGTCAAACGGCTTCTTCCGGGGACATTCATCTGTAATTCATTCATCTGTAAAAAGCCGAAGGCTTTTTATTTCGTATGGACAGCTAGCTACTCCGTGTACATCCTGAGAACAAAGCAAAAACGGACTGAATTGACTACATTTTCCTCCTTTCGTCTGAGCGTTTAGTCTCATATAAATATTTGAGTACAAGGCTTTCTCTTAGTTTTTTAACTTTAGTGAAGAAAAATTTATTTCTTCATTTCTAACCATAGCTAATGAAATTCAGGCAATACATCACCAAGAAAGTTGAGGTTATACAACTTTCTGAGAACTCAGTGAAATACAGAGCTGTTCTGACTACCTGTAACCATGACTTTCTACTTGGATTGGCTCCTCTTGTTTCTTACGTTCAATTCACATTTCTCAAAATACTAAATGCCTGATAAAATGTCTTAAGCATCTTACCTCTTTTTTGTGTGGCATTGAGAATGCAATTTTAAGACTCAAGAACGGTTACCAGCCGTCTTGCGTTCCACCTTATGCCAGTCGTCCGCACTTACATCATAGTGGCCCAGGAATAATATTTTTCTGTGGAGAGCTACCATGATGTTATTAACAAACAGCTACTCTGCTGATAAATTGATGTTTGGCTCCTAACAAGCATGGGAGTATCATTCTCATCTCTTGTTTCTGGAATGCCAGATGCTTATAATTTCAGTTTCAGACTAAAGCAAGTGTAATTACGGTTATAGTAATGGAAGTGAAAGGTTTTTTTTTTTAATTCATTCTTTTGCTACACAGCGATGTTGTCAAAAGTTTCTCAAGTGTGGACATCCTAGTTTCCCTCAAAAATTTTCATATATCCTAGGGAAGCTCTCAAGATTTTTGGTAATTAAGTTGTATGTTGCCCTTTATGGAAAGCCATTATTGATTTCATATCAAGTTGGAACCATGGCTACAGCAGGAAGATCAGATTCACCCTTTCTTGCTAAGTCCTATTCTTGGGACCGACCGGATACAGTTCTGCTGTCAGTAAACCGTTAGCACACAGCGCCAAGTTCCTGGAGGTAATCTTCATCTGCTGCCTTTATCCCATACTTTCTCCCAATCTCTTCAGCCGTTTCTTTCCCCCACTCCATCCCTTTCCCTTTCTGTGATACCTCCTTGAGAAACTGCCTCTAATTTTATGGCTTGAATTATTACATCTGCAGATGGTTCTCAAGTATGTATCTCCACCTACCCCTCTAAGGAGTCTCATGCCCTCATTTCAACAGGCTGCGGGATTTCCTTCAAGCCCTTCAAATCCAACAGATCCCAAATAGGATATGTCTGCCCCCTAATCAGGACCTCTTCCAGTCCGTCTCCGTCATCCCATTCACTGGTCTTTCCCTTTGACCTTCCCTCGCCCTTGCTTCTCACCCCCAGTGCCCTGCTCTGTTGACTCCACCTGTGCTATCTCGTCCTTCCACTCCTTTTTGTGTTGTCAGATCCCTGACTCAGTTCTTCATTATTCTGGACCTGTGCTATCACCCTAGTGTCCTGACAGACTTGCCCACCTCCTGCCTCTCACCCACAATCCATCTCATATTCTACTGCCAGACAGCTTCCATCACTCTGATCTCAGAAACCAGCTTGCAACTGCCTGCAGAACCAACTCCACACCCGACAGTTCGGGATCTCTACGCCGTCACCCAGGGCTTCAGGTCACTCCTCACTGCCCTCCTTTCCCCTTTCCACACTCTGTGCTCTGATGAACCAAGCTGCTTGGGGATTGTTTAGATGGGGTTCCCTGGGGAGCAGACGCTGAGGCATAGAGTAGGGGGCAGGATGTTTATTCTGGGGCAGTAGAAGGCAGGTGACGGAAGTAGGATTGGGCAGAGGGAGAGGAGCTTCCATGCAGCCCAAAGGGAGAGCTTTGGTGCTGGTCTGGCTCTGAGAGCTGTCCTGAGTCGGGGTGAGAGGGCTGGGCCTGGATAACTCCACATTGGTCCATCATTGGATGCAGCCTACTTTGAGAAGAGCAGTTTTCTTCATTAAAGGCAATTCCCAAAAGGGACAACGGCTGATGAGCATCTTCCGGGGGGCACTCCCAGCAGATAGAAGAATAAGCCCTTTATAATCCCTTTATTCCTAGAAGTGGATCTGAGCAGCACATCACGCACACACCCAGGGATCCCCATCCTCCCTCACAATTCCCCATGGGCTCTCTCCCATGAGCTTAGTGGCAGGCTGCTAGCTGTCTCTCAATGCCTCTTTCTGACCTTTTGCTTTAGTAATAGTATGCCCCGCCCTCCCCAACAGTTACATTTTCTAGTCTTCCTTGCAACTAAGTGTGGTTATGTGACTCAGTTCTGACCAATGCCTGGGATAAAAAGTGATATATGCAATGGCCAGATTGGTACCCAGAGGAGCCGCCAGGCCCTCCATGTCTCCTCCTTTCCTCCTGCTTCCTGGAAGGCAGACAGGGTGATGGGAGGTGGAGCAGAGAGTTTGTTCCATGAGACGGAAGCTGTGTGCCAAGGATTGCACAGCAAGAAGATGGAAGATGTGTGGAGCCACCATACCAGGTCTGGACTCCTCCTGCAAGACAGAAAGGCTTGTGTCTTGTTTAAGCCACTGGTATTTTGGGTTTTGTTACTTCAGCCAAACGTGTATATCCTGCCTAGCTCAAGGGCAGCACTTCCCTCCCGATTTACGTATGTCCATATCCACCAACGGGTCATATACCAGTTCAAATGCCACCTCTTCCAGAGAATTTTGTTGATCTCCTCCCTCCATCCCTAGAGCAGGTAGTCTTTTCCTCTGCTCATCTCCATGGTGGCTTATCTGTAGTTCCCTTTCCCAGTATGACATTTTCATCATAAATGGCCATTCTTCCTCTGTTTCTCAGCTCTGCTGTGAGCTCATTTACCTCCTGAGGCTGGAAGCTATTTAAAGCTCCCTGGAGATCTGAAGAACTCTCAATATATTCCTGATCATCCAGGATGATTTTGTTTTGTTTTGCTTTGTTTTGCCTTGTTTTTGTAGGACCAATCGATTTACTGTGCCAATTTGGCCTTCAGTGATCATCACCATCAGATGAGTGTTCTCACAGGAGTGGACTCTGGGGTCACAAGGGCACAAGTGTTCCCATAGGGTGTGTGCATATGCAATCAGCTGGCAAAGGCGCTACCCCAGCAGGACAGCTGCTCTCAGGTGACTGGGGACCAGGGCATTTCCTTTCTCTCCAGAAGTCACGTGTGTGACCAATAACTTGTTCTAGACAAGGAGCAGGGCCTGCTGATAGGTTTCTGAGAAGATCAAGCAGTGGCAACCGTCTCTCTAACGCACAAAAGATAGACAAACACTAACTTTAGTGGACCAGAAGTGCAGCTGCACTTGGAAAATGATTTTGACCCCTCATTAATTGAAGGACTTAACTAAGTGATGCTTTAAAAGCATTTATGGTGCTTATCCACCTCCTCACTACAAACTGAGATTAGCCAGGGATTTTTACACTAAGAAAATGTTCGAGGTTCACAGTCAGGTCAAGGAGCTGTCTTTGTCATTACTGACAGCCCAAACATTTAAGACTCATCCAGGATAACCATCAGAGGGAAAATATCTAAAAAGATAAGGTTCTAACAGAGAACCTTATAATAATAATCTTCACACAAGCAAAAGAAATCCAGATATCTAGAGCAGAAAATTAGATCTGAACATACAGGTTGTTCTGCTTCCAAGGGCTCTGTGAATGGACTTCCACCAACCAAACTGAGCCCTGGCTAAACACAACAGTAAGTGATTGTGGTATTAGGTCCAATTGCACAGTCTTTTGCTCAAATGCCACCTCCTCTGTGAAACCCTCCTTGATCTCAAGGGCAGGAGAGTCTCCCTCCTCTCTTCTCCTGAAGCACCTATTGACTTACGTCTATAGGGCACTTGCCACATTGTATTTAAATGTTGCATCTTGCTCAAGGACTGAGAGCTCGGAGTCATGGAGTCCTTGAGACCCGGCATAGTGCCTTAGGAATTCCACAGGTCGGAATTCCACAGATCAAGTGTTTGTGAAAGGTAGGAGGGAAAAAAGAAAGAGGGAGGGAGAGAAGGCGAGCAAGCAGATGGAAGGAAACACAGGCCAGATGCATCAGGCCCTCAGCACTACTTAGCCCAGTGGCCTGAGCTCCTCTTCCCGTGCATGCCTCGAGTGTGCTTCCCACTTGATTAGACTTGTGAACTTGTCATTGTCGTCATCTTTCAAGACAATTCAAAACACTTCTTTCAGAATGTACGGCACGGGGAATAGAGTCAATAATACTGTAATAACTTTGTATGGTGACAGGTGGTAACTAGACTCATGGTGGCTATCATTTCATAATGTATATAAATACTGAATCACTATGATGTGCACTTGAAACTAATAGGATATTATATGTCAATTATACTTCACTTTAAAAAAAAATACTTTTTCCGCGGAGCTTTCCTGCATCCCTCTCCCACCTGCCCCACATGTCTTCTCTTTTTACTCTTAGTACCTGATTTAGTCACTTATGAACTTGGGCTCAAAGGGTTTTGGTTTTCTTTTAAATGCGTGTCTCTCCCTGCTAAATTGTGAGCAACTTTACGCCAAGAAGTGTCTTTGGTTCCTTCAATTCCTAGGAGTTGTTCCTGGCATAGAGGCTGAGTAAATATTTGTTGAATGAATAAATTATTGAGTAGAAGTCCTTAACCCTTGTACATTAACCTAAAGGGTGCCTATCTTAAAAACTTCAAAAGTTACTTAGGAATTCCACTGTGAGTACATAGACTATCTATGGAATAATTCACATCAAAGTTTTAACTCCAGCGCTGCTGTTCTACTATCCAGGGAGTTTCTGGTTTCTGGGTTTCCTTTCTCAGTCAGTTACCAAGGCAGCATGCAGTAGAACTTATTTCAATGTCAACCTCACAAACAGAATGACTTAAAGGAAAACATATCAAAAAATCAGATAATTCCTTTAAAGTCAAATATAAATGACACTCTAATATGCTTTGTTATTTAAAGTATAATATTCATGTTATTTTAAGTGTTTCTGTATTTCTTTTATTACCTGAAATGACATAGACACAAATGAATTACGGTGACTGGACATAAAATTTACACAAAGTTATTCAGACCTGGGTAGAAGAGGCTCTTTGAGGGGAACTTTAAGTAGGGTGACTGTGAGAAGATAAGAGTCGATGAAGGCTAGAAAAATAAATACAAGTGAGGCCATGAAGACAGGCAGAACTTTACTTCACGTTATTAAGTTTGGACTTCATCCTACGGGAAATGAAGGGGCCTGCAGACTCCCATCAGAGGAACGTGTGGTCAGGTTAACCTGGCGCTGTGTCGGTGCAGTAGATACAGTGAGACACGTGTAGCTGCTGAGGCCAAACCAAGGCGAGGCAGTGAGGACGGAGAGGAGACACAGAAAGACCTTCCTGAAGAGGAATATTATCTGATGCCCAATTCCACCGGAGGTGTGAGGAAATATCTTCCTTTGAATGTTTTTGATAACACCGTTTATGTAACCAAATACTTCTATTTTCTTTATAGCCTGCTTGTAAATTTGGTACCAGGTCAAAGTGTGGATGTTATTACTAGCCATTTCCTCTTTAAACTCAGAAGAGAGACACTAAAGAAAAAACAAATTGATAATGGTATGATCCTAAGATGTTTTTTTCCCCTGATTTATAAGAAGCAAAACATTTCAAATAAATCCACTGAAACTGAATCCTTATCAGGAATATATTTATCATTAATCAGAGATTTTATTTTGCTCCATTGACATTAAATTTTCAGTGAGCCTTTGATCGCAAGACCAGTGCTAAAGCTCTCGATGATATCAGCGTATGGCCACTGAACCACACGGGAGAACACAGAAAAGGGTTTAAGAAAAGGATTGAAGTATAAGGCTACAACATTCTACGTTAACAAAAGTTTTAATATACATTTGACTAAAAGATGCATACAATGACTGCTGAATCTCCGTTCACAGGCAGCCAACAAGATATGAATGAATTTATTAACTTCAAACAAAACTTCAGGTTGTGCACTTAAACTACAAACCATTTAAAAATGAAGATTAACAATGGAAGCAACAACGACTACAAAATATGATAGGATGACTGAAGAAATGGTTCAAGTATTCTTTGTAAAGTTCCTCGGACACTAGTCTTTGAAAAGTTTGTGCATTTCCCATCTCTGCATAGTAAAAATGAAAAACAAAAACAAAAAACACACACACCACTCGGTAAGACGCCACCGCTCTCTGTGACCATGTTTCCTAACATGCACCTACGTGTACTGCTCGTTTATCTAGAAGGAGTAGCTCTAATCCAGTGGGCTCATGCAGGACCCCAGGTGAGCAATGAAGTCAGCGCAGTCTCTTCATCCAGGTGTCACTGCTTAATGCAGCAAAAGTACAGCAGGTGAAGTGGGGACTTGTCATCACTTCACACCAACTCTTGTTGGGTAACAATAAATGGCGAGATGCTTGTGCTTTGAACTCAAATTAATAAAAAGGAGTACTCACACCACAAAAATCAGCAAACGAATAGCATGTGCAAGAGAAAATACAGCAGAGTTTGAAACTACATAACCTAATACCACCCAAAATAATTACAACCCATTGTTGACGACTGATATAGCCGCATTATCTTTCCTATTCGTACACACATAGCTTAAAGCTTGTGTATTTTACATATACACACAAATAACTTAACATTGGAGCATAGGTTTGGTAACCTATGAAACTGCCAGTGTGACAAAAAGTTACACTGGACATTTGCCATATGTACATAATATTTGGGGACCACTGTGGTCTGATTTAAAACATAACATCGCACATTTACAATGTTGTTTGTGAAATGCTCAAAAGTTAACAATAGGGATTGAACTTGTTTTGTAACCACCGTGGTTTCATGTCTGTTAAGTCGCTGTGGTGCCTCCGGAACAGCAGTGAACATGTGTGGTGGACTCAGCAGCAGCCAGGCATCTCCCAGCGAGGAGGACCCAGCCACAGAGAGACAGAGACGATGCAGCGACAGGAAATGCCCAGTCATCTGAGTTTCCTCCAACTGAAAGAGCCATGGCCATAGGTAGAGGGATACAACCTGTGTCCCATGAAGCCAAGAGCAAGGCTGACAAACCGTGCAGACAGAACTCTTACTCCAACCCACACACATCGCTAGTTCTAGAGGACGCCTGCATACCTGTGTAGCACTTAGCACTCAGACAGCAATAATAGGATTAAGATGTTAGGTTACAGGCTATTGTGACACAGAAATTAAGGTTTCTGCTCTATGATTGTGACACTTCCACAATTAAAGATATCTGGGGAAAGTCCCCCTGTTTTAAGCAGCACATTTCTAGGACATAATCCTTTGCAAAGCTGAAGCAGATGTTGTGAGACCAGTGTCAGGAATCTCGCTGAACAGAGACTTAAAGCCAAACCTGGCAGCTGATTTGTTGTCACGGAGAAGAAAACGGTACGATCGCATGTCCTCTTCCTAAAAAGAGGACCTCAGAGAAGTGTGGGCTCTCTGGGGACCTTCAGGCAAGCTCGTCTCTAGACGGATGCTCAGTGAAGGGGTATGCCCAAGTCTGCACGTTCAAAACAAAGGTGGGACCAAATTTTTCTGTTAAAGCACTTACTTAACACTTGAACAGAAGCCATCTTGACCACAAATGGAAGAAGAAATCAGTGAAAGTGAAGTACACTCAGAGGGACTCGGGGACCCAGATTCCATCTGCAGATCTGCCTGGAGGAGGGAGAATAAGGGGGTTTGTGGACAGTGGAATCCCATTATAACCCGGGGCAACCCTCCAGGGACCAGCAACACACCATGGGCCAAGCGAGGTTTTCTGAAACACAGAATCAAAGCCTATAGTCACAACGCTCACAGACGGCGACTCCCGTTTCTGTCCCCAGGGCAGTTGTTCAGCAGGGCTCTACCACATGTGTTTTGAGGCAGGAAGATGAAGCAGGAATGAAAAATCGACAATGATGGATATGAATAAAATGGAAAGTTTAACTTTTTTCCCAAGCTTTCAACATTTAAAAATTATTTTTTTTATTTAAGGCTTTTAAGTTTATCCTCCTTTCACATTAACGACAGGGAAAGAAAACTGTCAAAACCCAACACTAAACTCACGAGCTCGGCACTTCTGTGATTGATCTGAGAGGGCGTCTGCTTTCTTACACTATGTACACACATTCATAACGACAACATCAAAACTTTAGGAACTTGTTAGTACGTATATTTGCATTTACACAAGTTCTGTGGTTTTAATTTGGGTTATTTTGTCATTTGTGTCCCCCCACCTTTCGTTTCTTTTTGGTTTCAAGCATTTCATTTCATTCAAGCATTTCATTTTTAAATTGCACCTGTTTTGTGCCCAAACTCCTGCATCTGTGGCTACATCTGTCTTTTTTAAGCAAGCCCAACAATCATCATACAACATGTTACAAGAGAGAAGGACAGAGACAGAGCAGAAAGAAAGAGAGAAAGGAAACCAGAAAGACAGGGAGCAAACAGCAAACTCAGATTACAGAGAACCTGTACAAGGGAATCTTGCAATCCAGACAGGTGAAAGTGAGGTGTCAAAATCGCTTATTTCCATATTTACATTTATAAAAGAACTATACAATAGCATCATTGTTCAAATTCCGGCTCCCATTTCCGAAGGATGCTCAGTCCAGGAGAAAAAACAGCGGGAGAGTGAATCAACCAGAGCAGGGCTGGGAGCTGCTCGGGCGGGTCTGGACCGGGGCCGGCGGCCTCCCTGTGCTCTTCTGTCCCTTCCCCGTGCAGAGAGTCAGCTGCAGGTTCTGCTGTGGATTGGCTTGCTAGCTGCTGTTGAATGTACGCCATGCAGTTTTTACCCTTTCGAAAATTAGATCTTCATGCCCCTGGAGTGTGTCATTGGTCGGAAAAGGAAAACAAATCATGCCAAATCATCTAGAAGATATTAAGTGCCAGCAGGCTGAGGAAAGAAAAAAATCATTTGCTATTTTGTAATGGTTCTTTTATTGCACTTAATTTTCTGTTGTTCCTTCTTCCTTTCATTAGCAAAAAAAAAGATTCTGAAATAGTTCTTTTTATAATATTGTCTTTTGCCTCCTTTTATTAACAGGTGGTGGGAGGGGTTCTCTGAAATTATTTCCAAAAAGCACAGTCTTCTTCTACCCCATCCCTGTCACCCCAACTTTATTCTGTAGTCATTACCACCCAATGCAACTGTTTACAGACTTAGCAGTTCCGGCAACGTGGCTGCAAGTGTGTCACGCTCCGAGTGCCACCGTGCAAGGCGCCGGTCGTCCAGGGCCGCCAACTCAGATGGGGCCTTGCTGAGTGGGGTCGAATCTCCTCTTCTTGACATTTCTTCCAGAGCGCGTCAAAAAAAGATGGAAGCAGAGGGGAGAAAGCCACAATATTAATCAGATCATGAGGAGGGAAGGGTGAGGGTAATGACAACTAGGCTAGCTCCAGAGCAGAGTAATCAGCTCACACCGAGGATTTCCAAAATAAGTGTAACTGAAGCAGAGAGCAGCTCACACTCTTGAATGTCTTCACGTCATCTCCGCTAGAGGAGGTCCATTTGTGAAGACCTAAGGAAGCTTCAAGTCGGTCATTTTAAATCACTGGAAGCCTCAGCAGCCCAATTTGTCTCTCATTTCGCAAGTCAATGACACGGCTAATTCTAACCCGATGACAATCACTATAGGGAGGGCTCTTTACTAATAGGGGGCTATTAGGAGAACTAAGAAAACCTCTGAAGGTCTTGTGGCTGCTTCCTTCCAGAACTTGAGAGCTCTGTATCAGTGGACCGGCCCTGCTCCCTTCTTATCTGGCTACCCTGGGGGTGCGAGCTCTTACCCCACTATGGAACAAGCATGTTTCTTACGCAGAGGGTGGAAACCAGAGTGCACGGTGAGAGAGCACACTCCAAGGAGAATGGACACAGTCTCGGGTTAGTGAAGCAAATGCGGCAGTTCAGCTTAGCTGAAATAAGCGAGTTAAAATGCCTTGCTCACAGTGTCCAGTCTCCTAAAAAGTGGTTCCTACGTTTAAAAGGAGAAAAGAAAGAACCAGCAAGACACCACAAGGCAACAACAACAGTTGGTTGCAACCTCCCCATGGTCTGGCTTCATGTGGGGCATCAAGCGGGGGCTCATGCACTTAGTCTGCGCGCTGGGCAGGTGCAGCGCTGCTGCCCCCAAGGCGTCATGCAAACCGGGACCAACGAGTCCCCAGGACCCTCACTTCCCTGCCCACTCACTCAGGGCCAGCTGGACGCCCTCACGGCCCTAAGTACCAGAGGATCACGGGACACTCCTCCCAGAGGTGATTCAAAACAGAAACAACACCAGAGCTCAAGCACACGTCAAGGCATCCTGCAAAGTTCTTGTTTTCCCAAGATGACCACTTTGATGCTTCCCTTTTGAAACACCAAATATAAAAATCTTGAAAGAAAACCTCCCTTTTCTTTGTTAATGTTTTCACTAACACATCTTCACTAGTGGCCCAAGCATGTGGCTCACCAGCCAGGCAGGGAATCCTCGGCACCAAACGCTGTTTACAACAGCACACCTTCCTTTTCTTCACCATCACCCACCCTCTTTGAGTCAATACTCTCAAAAGCAGGCATTGTGGATGCGCCCAGGAAGCAGGTGAGAACAAAAACAACCTCCAGGACGTGTCTGTCACTTTGGAGCACTGGATCTGCGTCTCTACCCTGCTCATAGCCCTGGAATGTCGATGTATGAGGAACCACACCTGCTGTGAGGCAGGTGGGGAACAACAGGGACTGCCTGACCTTGTGAAATGACCCTGAATTCAGCTATGAATTGCAGGAACTCCAGAGAAGTGTTAAACTGATGTCTCCTCAATGGAATGAATGTAGAGGAAAGATCAAGCTAGCTAGCACTGTGCGTGTAAATGACTACATGGCCCACATCTAAAGTCATTTATTCAAATTCAGGGAATGTCAGATAAATAGCCACATCCAAGGTCATAACAGCAATCCAGTTCATTGTTAAATGGAGATATGAAATTCCACTTCAGCCTGGTATACACGCAACATCCAGTGTCCAAAAGCTTCTGCTCCTTTTAAGTCAGTTTTTGAAGCTTAGATTGCACTTTTTTATAGCAACAATGTCCTACAGGGTGACTGGACTCCCAGGTCAGACCCGGAGGCCAAGCCACCTTGTAGAACCATACATTTCTATGAGGAAATGGGCTCTGAATACCAACGGGGGATTCCAGGACCCTACTTGCTCCAGCAGGGAGACGGTGGAGCCCCGTGATGAGGAGGGACACTCCTGGCAGGCTGACTTTGAGGGCTCCTCATGTATAAACTGTAAAACCACCATGGGCCACTGTGTGTTGAGAACTGCCTGGCCTGAATTTTCTATATGAAAAGAAGTCTTGTTCTACTCTAATGTGAAAGCACAACTATCATGGGTAGGTGCTTGCTGTTTTCCTTCCACGACTGTTTCCTCTGAATACCCTCTACTCTCTAGGATTCTGAAGGCAGTTAACCTTCTCATCATAACCTGTAAGGTATTTCTGGATCCTTATGAAATATTAGGGTAACCCATAAACCTTGCATTGACCCAGTTTTCACCAATTTTTACTACTTCTGGAAAAAACCTGTACTTTTGTCTACAATATATATTATCCTATATATACATCTATACAAAATTAAAACAAAGCTCTCCAGATAACAATAACCAACTCGGAGTTGCAAACCCTTAGGTCTTCTTTCACAGGTGTACATTTATCCACCACTATCACCTTCTTATCCTCCCACCACGAGTCATGAGTGGGAAAGTGCCTAACCCAGAAGTTGCAGGCACCGGGGCAATCAGGCCCCTAAGGCACTGGGACACGGTCACGGAAGTCAGGCAAGCAGCCGTCTGGTTGTCCTCCTCATGGAAAGACGAGCTAAAGTTGATTCTTTCCTAATTATGTAAAAATTAAAAGCCAAAAGAAAATAGAAAGACATTTGCTCTTTTGAGAAAATATAATTAGCAATATTAAATTCCTTTCAAATTCCATCCAACTTGACATTCAAACAATTCAGTTAACTTTCCTTGTGATAATCCAGATATGGTCTTTTAAATTTTATTTATGTGAGTACCTAAACAGTCTTTTCTTTAGCATGCCCAACAAAACAGAACATAGGCCAAACAGAATCTCTTAGAGTCCAAGTCAGGCTCAGCAAGAACTTGTAACCCAAGTAACTTCTCATAGAGAGGAAACCATATATGATAATTACACAGACTTATTGAATTAGCATCTTTAATGTCAGGCGCAGTTCTGCCAGGTCAGTATGGCCACTACTGCCACCAAATCCCATGGAGAGAGCCAGCAGGGACAGTGGGGCGTCGTGATGGGGTCCCACAGACCGAGACATTATAATATGGTTGGAAGAGCGCAACAATCGTCCTGAAATCTTGTGATCTGAATTGTCAACCAACTATGTCACTGTCACCCTCAAGTCCTCTTCCTAACATCACCTAGAATTTCTCTTTCCTACTATCATCACCTATGGTGTTGATATACTTTATGTTAGAACCATACATTTCTATGTAAATGACTATACTGCTCAATCTAAACTCCTGTATTCAAATTTAGGGAATGTCAGATAAAAAGCCATGTCCAAGGTAATGACAGCAATTCTGTTCATTTTTTTTTTTTTTTTTTTTGTGAGGAGATCAGCCCTGAGCTAACATCCACCAATCCTCCTCTTTTTTTGCTGAGGAAGATGGCCCTGGGCTAACATCCGTGCCCATCTTCCTCCACTTTATATGGGACGCCGCCACAGCATGGCCTACCAAGCAGTGCGTCGGTGCGCGCCCGGGATCCGAACCAGCGAACCCCGGGCCGCCGCAGCGGAGCGCGCGCACTTAACCGCTTGCGCCACCGGGCCGGCCCCAGCAATTCTGTTCATTTTTAAAGGGAGAGATGAAGTTCTCTTTTTATATATTTGTCACCTTTCCTAAGCTGTGGGAAGATGCTACTAAAATGATCCTTCATCTACTTGATTTTTCCCATGTCCTGTAAAAGCAACAGCTCTAATAATCTAGTCGAGTAGCATTATTACTCAACACTGGATAGAGGCCATGAGTCTCCATGAGTCAACCAGGACAGAGGTCTGCAATCCTCTGCACTGCAATGAATGGCTTTATTCTGTGTGTGGTGAGGGAGAGGAAAGGGAGCCTGGGTGAGTGTAAATAAATGCAGATATCAGGAAAAGTTGGATAAATCGGTGTGCCAATGGCCTATGTGGTATTTTTCACAGAATTTCTCAGAAAAATCCTAAGACTCTAAAGAATGGGAATCTATAGACTAAATCATCCCTTAGGATCCTCATACTTCTGGAATATGGGGTTAACTGAAGTTACTCAGGTATACCTACAACACTACCCAATAGATCAGAATTTGTTAAAGAAAATAACCTACCAAATAAAGCATTTTTTTTCTTCTCAAGATTTCCCCAACCTTGCTTATGGAAGTCTTGTTTGCAATAACCAAAGCTTTCAGACTCTACTATTCTGCTAAAAAGAAGTAATCTAAATTTATATTATTCATTGATCACAATAATCTTGGTAAACCTTTATCATCACTTTACACACAGATGTGCACACATTCATGCATACACGCACACTCACATCTGCTTATGCTTTTACCACCTATATCAGAGGAAACACAGTTTAAGAAAAGAACTATAAAGAAGGGCAGACAGTGCCCGGGCCCAGAGCACAGCTGTATTTCTCATTTACACTTGAACAGGTCACGTACGGTATGACACTTCTTCCACATCTAAGTCACTCGGTTACACCTAAAGAAACGTGACTTTGGGAAAAAGCAATACTTCCCCTGAGCAGTTAATATACTTTCCCTTAATCTAAAAGTGTCTGTACCCTCAAATTTTTCAGGCTACTTCGCTAACTTCTCTTCTAGTAATAAAAACCTGATTTCAGGAGGGATTTCCAATAAAGGTATTTAGAGCAATATTTTTTTACAAACTATTTTCCATTTCTGAAGCTAAAGGAACCTCTTTTGTATCTACATTGAAGTCAATGAAAAACTCAAAGTTTCAGTTCAATTAGCAAATAATTATACTTCCAAATCATCTCTAGACTCATAATCTCCAATACTGCCCAAGTGGTGGGAAAATCTAAACTTTATCACCCAGCACCCAAAGCATTCTATTGCAAGGTAGAAGTAGCTACTTAAGGTTTAGTACCAACCACATTGCTACTGCTAAAATCTAAAGTAAATTAAGATCCTCACGTAGCAACCACTTGTTAGCACCAAGAGCAGCAGCTTCTCCACATTTAAACTGCTCAAGGTACACGTCCAAGAATTATTTTGTCTTCATTTTTCTTTGTTTCAGGACATAAAAATATTTACTTCACACTCCTGTGTGCCTCCCACGATGGTTTCCTTTAGGGTAATGATCAGGGCCATAGGGCACGGGAGGGGGCTCGACAGCTCAGCGGTACACGCGCCTGCACAGCAATCCCCACAAAGGCTGTTTCTCTCCTCACTAAGTGTCTGTCTCCCCCCCAACTTTTTTCCTGTTCTTCTGATGATTAGACATCTCTCTCAGATATGAATAATCTATACGGGCCTAATCCAGTTATATACACAGTGATAAAGGCTTTTCCATTTTTCCCCAAAGAAACATGCAAGTCAAGCTGTGAGCTAGGCCAGGCCACTGTTTTGAGGTCCTGCTACAGAACAGTGCTCTCATCTCCAAATGCCGCTGTGGGACATTTGTCACTGCGGGTTGCTGGATGGCCATGATGCACAGCAGACTGTTTTCCAGGCCTTTGAAATGGAGGTTGCCTAACGCCAAGGAGGCGTAAGCGTGGGCACGAGCCACATTTACTTTTCCTGAGGCATATTCATGAAAAAGTTCACGGGGGCATTATAACATGAAAACAGATCACGGAACGACAGTTATGTAGCAATGAGGCACTTAGAAAAGCTTTTGTTGGAATTAGGTCAGCCCAAGTGAAAACGTGACTTTTTGTGAGGCGCCACATGAGCGACATTATCTGAGCGACGTCCTGTGAACACCAGGACAAGAGACTCCACTGTGAGCAGCCCATCGTGTGTGTGTGCTTGTGAAAACACACTGGCGCCAAAATTACCATTTCACTAAACAAGTTCAAGTTTATAAATATCTGTAGGAAAGAAGTACCTTTTGATAACACCTTTCCAAGTTGAGGCCACTCAAAAACTTGTAGGCTTACTCATTAGATCTTAATATGATAACAAAATTAGCAGAAAATGTTGAATTTATTTAAATAATTTTCTGGTTGTTTTTCTTTCATAATCAGTTTCTAATAATAACGTTTTAGCTGGTTTAAATATAACGAATTCAGGATCCCAAATGTAAAAGAAAACAAAGTTCATGATTAAGGCAATTACTCAGATAGTCCAGGTCAAAAACTTCCTCTATCGAATAACCAGATGGAGGCAAAGCGGGTTTTGAATTTGGGTAATGGTCTTGTTTCCCATTTACATTTGTTTCTGTAGATCTGGTTGAAACTGAATTTATCACAAGGAGTATTTGGAACAGGGGGTCTGATCTGCAAATCATAATAATCAAGTCATCACAGCATGAAAAGACATAAAAAGCAATTATCCAACGAATCTGAGGCATGGAAACATCCAAACTGGATAAAGCAGGTTGAAAAATTTTGACCATAATTAAGGTTTATTTGTGATTATCTGGCTTGTCTATTTAAACACACTTAGTTCAGTGATCAATGTACAATGCAAACTAGAAGGTCCCTATGAAAACACACCGGGTATACCTGTCAATATTAACAGTTAATTGGAAAATATTAAGTGTTAGAAAGCCAGATTTCAAATGCCAAGGTGAAACGAATTCAGTAGCTTAGAGAATTAAGGAAAATATTTTTTCAATCTGAAGCTTTTCAAATCACAAAGCTACACATAATATGTTACACGTGGAAAATAATGACCAAATGGTTACTTAGGTTGTGAAAACTTCAAAATGTCAAGGGAATATAAACCAGTTTTAAACAGGAGGAATTTATATCCACCTATTTCCAACTACATATTTTCCTCAATTATCTGTGTATAAATAAATGTATCTCAAAACACTTGCTCCTAAAAGCTGGAATGTCTTCTACTGAAGAACTTCTACGTTGTTCTCCTTAAAGTAGTGCAAGTGAATTCCTTCTACATTTCATGTTTTTCCACTTGCCTGAAGATGATATTTGAGGTTCCATGCTGCTTCTTTTCTAACCCATTTCTGAATAAAAATATTTATTTTTAGCAGTTTTACTGTTAAAACTTGAAATCTTGTAGCAGGAACTCAAAACTTGGTTATGTAAGCAGAAAAGAGAAGAGCCAGAGCCACTGAGAAGAAGACATGCGGCATTGCTTACTTAAATCCCCATCCTGTGCCCCCAAGGACGATAGCTGCTACCAGGATGGCACCAGCGATGGAGCCTATTATGAGATTGGTGGCACTAGGACCTGCGACAAAGGATCATGGGAGGAAAGTCGTATGAGCCAACCATCTTCGTTAGCACAAAGGAAAGCAGATAAGCGGTTTCAGCAAGTCAATACCCTGTGTGACAGATCCCTGAACACTTAAGTCGCCTTCATTTATTAGCTTAATGGCACTTTAGATGCTGTGGACAGGTACTGCTTAGACTTGTATGCCTGTAAATCTAAGGTTTCTGCACCATCAACAATTAAGTTCCATTACATTCACCTTTTGCAGAATTTGAAGCAAATATGCCCCCACTGCTGTCATGGCCCGTCTTCTCCTCCTCCCCTTTCCCAGTACCATGAATCAAACAAGTAGAAGAACACGTAAAGACACAGCTGGATCAGACTTAGTTCAATCTGACTGGCAAAGAGAGCATGAAAAGAAGGAAACATATTCTACTCAAGTGCTCTTTCAAGCAGCAGCACACAAAGTTGTCTGAATGCTAAATTTTTTATCCCCTCCTTGGAGACAGTGAAAATCTAGAAGTCAGAAGGTTACCAATAAAGATCTGACTCTGAAGCTTTGCTCTCAAAGACAGATTTCTTCACTGTACGGACCCGTACGGTGTTTAAGCAGTAAGATGGGGGTCCAAAGGCAAGCTATAAAGGAAGCATAAAACTCAATTGGGTAGTTTTGAGGAAATGGAAAAAATATTCCTTAGGTTCAATGGAGACCATCTTTGAGGTTCCCATTTGAAACTTGAGGCTCGGAAATATGAAAAAAGAAGGGAGCAGAAAGGACAGCCAGGAAGAAAATACAGAGTGGAGTTTCTATCAGTCAAGAGCTGACACGTGCTACAGGACATTCTCTCCATGCACGGGGAAAATATCTGAGCTCACTGTTTGTAAACATAAGCAACATTAACCTAACACAAGAATTATTTTAAATATCGCCCTTCTCAGGACGCAGGTCCAGCGCCCCTAACAGCACAATGCTTTGGTCCTAACTATACATCCCTGTTCCAGAAGTCACAAGGCCAATTTTGGTAGTTCCTCTAAAATTCTCAGGTTTGTGTATACATTCGTTTCTGTGTAAAAAGTTCTCTTTTCTGCTCACATCAGTGCCCTCAGCCGCGTACATCAACAGATGCCACTTCCAGCGGCACTGAAACTGTGTGCGGTGTACGAGTTTACTCCGAGACTGCCCAGCGCCGTGGGCGTGAGTGCAGAGTGGAGGGCAGCTGCCGCGGGATGGGGATGTGGTCTCTTCAGGCTCCTGGGCTTGGGACTAACCCCTGAGGTTCTACAGAACATAAATCTCAGAGGCTTTAGAGACACCAATAATAATACATAATAGCAGCAGGTTGGCGACTGTAGATGGAGCACTTCCCACGTGCCAGGTGCGGTGCTAAGCACCCACCAAATATTATCTCATTTGATCCCCACAAAAACCACATGATGTAGGAACATGACTCTCCCTGTTTAAGTGACGGAATAGAGGCTTTAGAGCTTCATAAGGACAGAGGCAGATTTGAACACAGATCTGTCTGTCTCCAAGGTCATGCTGTGAATCCAGGGTTAGCAAACCAGAGCCCACAGGCCAAGTCTGGCCCCACTGTCTGTTTTGCAGAGAAATGTTCCTGGAACATGGCTCCGCTCATTCAGGTACATGCCGCTCAAAGCTGCTTCCCACAAGGCTGTGACAGATTCCCAGGACCTGCAGAGCCACACCACTTCCCACCTGGCCCTTCACAGAAAGTTCGCTAACCTGCTCTGATGTAACGGGATTCCATCTGCATGGACTTCCTCCCACATTTTAATAGGGAATAAAATTTTGAAACAAACACTTAAAATATATTTATATCACCATGTACATACTCTATGCTTTAGACATGGTTTACACTCTACTAGCTCAGAAGACAGAGGCTGGGATCAGAGTCAATATATAAGCCATGAGAAATGGTTCCAAATTTACAATTATAAACTAAGAAGGAGAAATAAAAGCCAAACAAACAAAACAAGAAAAATGACCTCTGTCCATGGATCTTTAGTGACGAAAAGAATATCACACTATCAGTTACACAAGGAAGTGTTACAACAATCTATATTGTACTTTATGTGGATTTTATTTTTAAAAAACTATATTTACTTTTTTAGCAATTATGGCAAAATTTAGAATTCAAAGTAAAACCTCAGTAAATTAATAGACAAAAACAGTACATAAACCAAGAATGATAATAACAAATCTTTTTTAGGAAAAGTATACGAACACTCACACAGACTTACCTGTCACAACCAGAAATAGCCACAAACCGCCAACGTTGGGAGGGAGGGACGAAAGGAATGCTGGTGACAAGGACTACGCTTTACAACAGCGGCCGCGGCTCTGCCTACGCTGAGACTCACAGGGGACTCGTTGAAACTCGTCCCTTCAGTTAGGACACTGTGGCACACCACAGTTACGGCCAATCAATAACATAAAAAATGGAATTGGGATGATTTTTAGAAAACTACCTTTCTTCAAGGAGGAACTTCACATAAATGTATATATAGAATTTCCCCTGGAAAAGGAATGTTACTTCTGTATATCATCCAGCCAACAGCCCCAGGTGAAATTTTACAGGGCAAAGTTCTTGTTTTCTCTAAATATTTGACCTCTGTTATGTGCTTTTTCTTCTAACAAGTAAGGAGAAAGAAACATTTCTTCCTGTATTTCTAGCTTCCCCTGGGCTAACTAGCTTCGTGGTCCACACTGATGGGATGTGAGTTAGAACACCCAAGTCCAGTCTAAGCCCTTCAATTCGGGGAGATGAGGCTCAGGCAATCTTCAACACGAGTGTGACCTAGGGATCTGCTCCTCGCTTAATGCTATTTTGGTGCCTGGGTCTCCCTGACCCAGAACACAAGAAGAGCATCTGTGTGCTGCAACCAATGGGACTAAGGAGGAACGTGTGAGATTAGCAACATGCCTGTGTTTGGGCTGGTTGAGTAGAGGGTATCTGGTGATGCCTGAAGATATTAGTAACTCATTCCTGGGTCACTGTGAAATGTTACCACCACCACAGTGAATAGAAAAGACAGCCTGTGAAGCTGTGCTTCTGTCATTTGTAAATGCTCCAGATCATGATAATCTTTGAGCGTACAGATTAACAATCTCATAAAAGCACTATCCAACGGAGAACTGGCAGCTATTCTGAGGATGCGGATCAAGGACAGAGCAACCTAAATACAGGCACAGGAGAGCTGCACTTCTGTAGGGGCAAGTGGCATAAAATACATTTATTCGTACACTGGCTATTTTTAAGACAAACCCACCAGATAATTTGCAACTGTTCACCGAAGGTTTTGCAGGTTTGGATTAAATATCTTTTCATTCTTAATGCTCCTTGTTCCCAAATATTTATGTAAACTTCAAATTTGAATTATTAACCTATTTTATAAGAAAAAAATAAAGGCATTATCCAAAATATCTTCTTTTAAAAAAAAAAAAACTAAGCTGAAGCCTCCTATGTCACTCAATAAATGGAGAAAATATTAATGACTATCACTCAGATTATCTTTAAAAGGAGCTACCACTGTTGATAATTTCTAATTATATATGTGGTCTATTTGACTGGTGAAGATTAAATTCACTATAAGAATCCTAATAAAACATAATAAAAGAATTTTTGCCAATAAATAGTAAAAAAAAAAAAAATGATCTGTATCTTAAAATTGCTTTTACAAGCAGAGGAGCAATGGAAGGTTTTGGACTGCTGCTTTCATTGTGAAGACATCATAAGCACCCCAACGTTATTTTATGCCCCACATTGTTCCAGACAGGAGAAGGTTCCTCACTGCACGAGAAGGCCACATGACACAAACACATCCAAATCACACCACAAGTTGCACGACCACAGGAAACACGGCAGAGACAAGACACAGGAGGTCAGGGGCCAGGGGTCAGCTCACACCCCAGGAACCAAACAGAAACACTCTGAAACTCACAATGATGCTTACTCTATTCCCCACCCTGTGCCTCCAAAAATCACCCCCAGGGCCAGAATGGTGCCCGCCACAGCACCTATTAGCCTGCTTGTGGCCATGTTCACTGTGCGGAGGGAAAACGGAGATTTTTTAACAAAGGACATTAATTACACACTGATTTCACTAACATACAAAATCACCTATTCAGGAAATGCCTTGAAAGTCAGTTAAATATTGAGATCTTTGCTTTAAGATTTGAAATTAAGATCTACATACACATCGCAAGTATTTGAGGATAATTCTGAATTTATCTTCAAACTCCACAAACCCTACTTAAAAATATAATCTCTTACAAATACTTTTAAACCCTTAAATAATCCAATTTGAGTTATAGGTCCTACAAGGAGTGAGGTAAAATTAAAATATAATTGAAATTGCATAACAGTAAATCTGGATTTTTATTATAGAAGTTACAAATCATTAGTATACTTTTTTTCTTTTTGCAGAGGAAGACTCGACCTGAGCTAACATCTGCTGCCCATCCTTCTTTTTTTTTTTTTTTGCTTGAGGAAGATTAGCCCTGAGCTAACAGCTGTGCCAATCTTCCTCTATTTTTTGTATATGGGTCACATTGCCTCAGCATGGCTGGTGAGTGGAGTAGGTCCATGCCCAGGATCCAAACCTGTGAACCCAAGCCGCAGAAGTGGAGCGCAAGGAACTTGAACCATTTGGCCACGGGGCCAGGCCCTAAATCATTAATATACTTTTTATAAACTTCTTAAACTGTAAAATATGCCTAAGAAGCTATATCTTTTTAAAATTCAAACTTATCATTCAATTTTGTTAAAATCTTTACAAATTTAAAACAGAGTATCTTTAAAATTAAATGCATTTTTACCTGGAAAGTTATTTTACCTGGAAACGTATATTTCAAATAACTCTGAAATGTTTGGGTTTCTATCACGGTATTTGGACACTTAATTTTTTGTTTATCATCTCCAGTGTATAAACTACGCATGGAGAGAAAGTTGGGGTCTCTGGGAAACTGTACAAATTGCTTCAGACCACCCAAAGGCAGACTACCAAGGGAGACACTCAACCCGGGCACACCCGGTCATGTGCTGCAAAGGGGGCGGCATGAGCACAGGTCCCCAGGGTCCTCCCTGCACAGGCAAGATGAAGTTTAGTGCTGAAGTGGAAGGCAGGTTATACAGGGCTGAGCACGTCTGTGTGTCTGTGTCTGCACACAAGCCCGTGGACATCCATGCACTTCATCTCATGTTTCTATGTGAATCCAGTACTGGCTTCAAACACTTTACCAACAGAAACAGAGATCAGCCTCAACAAGGCTGCATTCACACAGACTGTGTGCTGGGAGACACTGAAGCAAGACAGAGACCACAACTCGGAGTCACAATTGTTTAAGGCTTACTATTGGGCTTGTCGACCTTTTTAGTAAATATTCTCCCAGAGAGAATCTTGATCTCTAACCCTGGTGAGCACAATTACTTCATTTCATCACAGGGCAAATAACACAAGTGAGAGGTTCTAGTTTTATCACTAACTAAGCACAACCTGAGTTGTTTTTAAAAACAAAAAAAGATGGGGACACAACAGAAAACAGAGGAAGTCTACTGAGAGCACTGAAGGAAAGGAGGCAAGACCAACGTATGCAGTGGTGGTAATGTTTTCCAAATATGAAAAGATGTTATAATTCAAAATAACCAAAACTGTGGTTCAGAGTCCAAATCATGGAGGCAAATACTGGGATGAAAGATATTCCAGATGTAAGGCCTCATTTCTTTAACACCTTAGAAAATCATTGCTTTCAGAACACTAAATTAACTAGGATACATTTTGTTATACACACATATTTTTTGCTTAAATTTTAGGCATTGGCTCTCAAAGCCCAAATACACAAGAGTCCTAGTACCTCTTCAATTTTCATAAAAGCCATATATGCTAAATTATAGGAAACACACACACACTCCTGTAAATGTGATGCTAAATGAGTACTTGCTAATTTAAAAAAATTATAGTAACTGTATGGAATGATAAATAAAAATAACAATTTAAAAAGTCTTTTGTATTTGCTGCGGGTGTAATTTCTCACTGAGGAATCAAGAGAATTAGGCGATCCACCATGCAGGTGTTAGAAACACAACCAGAGGAACAAGACATTTCCACAGATGCTTCAAATGTGTAGTCAAGACAAACAGATAGAGTCTGAAATACTCACTGAGCAAGAATAATAATCTCCAAATTCTTAATTGATAAGTGCTTTCAACACCAAAGCAAGATAAAACTAAGTGGGACAAGAGTTTTTCAAAAGTGTCCTCTCCTCTCCTCGTTCTCCCTCCCTCTACTACTGTCAATTCTGGTTTACTGAAAATAGATGTAAAATCCAGCTGATTCTTTAGCGTGATACCTAACAGGGTTATCTCTTCCAGGAGGTAGTGACTCCATCTGTTTTCAAACTGACATGGATTAATGGAGTGGCTCACAGGAGGGTGGATTTTTACAGGGGACGTATTTGAAAACTGAGGTTCCAGCTGCTCTTCGCAGCTACAAAGAATTTATCTTCTCATTGAAATAATTCCCTGGACCTTTGGGGGCCTACGCTCTGGTTTCACTTCTGTACTAATTTATCATCATGTAACTGTAATTGTTCACTCGTTCATTTGTTATCTACTAAATGCCTTTTTTGTTCCAGGAACTACGCTAGGGGTGTGACAATATATCTTATTTTTCTTTTCATCCTACCGAACCTGATGATAGAACTCTTCAAGATTCTAGCAAATAATACAATCCTCATATGAGAAACTTAACTTTGCTCCCTAACTCTTTGACACACTTACTTTCCATTAATACTTGATTGTGGAAACTGGTTATTACCTGGCAGTATGTTTTCCTCTTTATTTCTGTTGTTCGTTGGTTTATTATTATTATTTTTAGTCTTGGTCTCTGCTATCTAGGGTCATCTGTGCTAAAAGTAGAATTTTTGAGAAGTATAGAATATTAAGATGCAAACTGTGAATTTTCTCCTTTTCTTAAGAATTTCTATTTTATACGTAGAATTCTTCCACAAACAAGTCATGCTTTCAGACATTCTGAAACTGTGTTTTTGAATATTAGTGGTGTTTTTTTCCTTTTCTTTTCTTACTTTTAGAGTTTCTAAAACAGAAAGGCGCCTTATTTTGTCCATGGGATTCCAAGGAGCTAGAAGGAGCTACAAGCCTGCATCACTCATTCTTCAAAAGCATCATTTGTGCTCTATGGACCAAAGTTCTTGCTGCCGGGGTTTATCATTTTGCTAAAATTTAAGATGAGAAATAAATACTAAATATACTCTTTATACTTTAGAGTATAATATTGGCATTACAAACAGATATTTTATCTAGCTTCATATTTCAATATGTTAGACATACAATCATATCTCCTTACTCTTTTCCATGAAAAAACCCCAACATTTTAAGTTCATTTTTGGACACATTGGGACAAATGTCTAAAAGGATGAAAAATAAATTATTTCATATAGAAATATTATTTCAGTCAGTTTACACTGTCAATGGAAGTTTTCTGAACTCAAACAAAATAAACTCACAGTGCGTGAAAAATGTTTTAAACTTGGTAAATTCTTAAGTTATTGATGAGGCCATTGTTAGTGAGAAAAATACCTCGGTGATACCTAATTATACACGAGCATAATCATATATGATAATCATAACATCTCATATTTAATCATCCGAACTACAAAATCACAGAATTGCGCACTCACAAAGGAAGTCATCAAAAAGATATAGGCAAAGGTAAACTAATACTCCTCAAGGCATTAAGACTTAGAAATTATGGTTCTCAAAATACTAAATGTGAATAATATAACACTTCCTTTGAGAAGTAATGGATCAGCTAATAAGCTTCATCATTACTTGGTTATTATTTCACCCTTTCTGCTTATTATTGTGCTTTAAGAACCAGCAGAATAACTGAATACTCAGCCTCAAATGAGGCAATGCGCAATACCAGGGAAAGCTTTAGGCTCAAGACCAAGTGATCTACATTTTATTCTTGGCTCTGCCCCTAACTAGCTGTTAACCCTGATAATTAAGTTAGTTTTCTCATTTGTACAACAGCGGGTCTGGACTGAACTGCCACTAAGGCCCTTCTATCTCTCATTTGATGACTATGGTCATAAGGGTCTGACCACAGCTTCCTAGGAACAGTTTCTGATCTTCCATATCAATGAAAACATTTGATAGGTTCCCATTTCTTCTTTTTCCTCCTAAAATGGTGATGCAAACCATCCAATGAGAAAAGTTCCACTGTATTCCACAACAAGCACCAGGTAAAGATGTCTACAAATCAACAAACATTCCAGGCACTTGACCTGGCTCTCCCTACAGCAGGTGGGAATTCTAGGTCTTTTAAACAGAGTTCAAACATATTCTCCCCTTGTAGAACAAACCAAAATAATTTCTTCCAGTGAGTTCAGAGGAAACAAGTTGAGAGAAGAGAACCAGAAGAGTCTTCATATGTGAAATAAGTGGCAATGTAGAAAAAATGAAGTAATACATCATAGAAAATCTTTTTAAAAAAATCCTCACTCATATGGTTTTTGCTTTGAGATCCTAGTTCTTCTCTTTTAATAATTTTGATTTGAGAAGTTGGAGCAAATAATCTAGCTTTAAATAGTGAGTCAACAGGGGACAACCTTAGTCAGTGCAGAGTGACTTCAATGGCAATACTTTCATGAGTGTTTTTAGTCCCTACTGGAGAGATGGAGAGGTTTTTTATTCTTCCAGGAACTTAATACTTGAAATAAAAAAAAATACTCAAAACATATCTGTTCATTTCTGACATCCTCAAATCGATGGAAACAGTCACAGAAATCACCTTTCTTTTTATTAATTTGGTCTTGATCCAAGAGGCTGCAGGTGGGTACAATTTATCTTTTATGCCAATGTTCATGATAAAAAAGGCAATATTTTCATTTAGCTTCTTGAATTTTTTTTCCATAACAAAGAAGTACATTGAAATGAAATAAAACGAGGTATTTTTCCTACTCTCTCACTATATCTATACAGAAAACCTTCATCTATGGATATGATGGGCCAGATCATTGTGCGTGTTGCACAATATATACGGCAAGCATTTGGGGAGGGCCCAAACACTGTGCTCAGTAAGGTAGGTGCCAACCAAACGAATTCCACCCTGGGAAAGAATGTGGAGCATGCAGTTAGAGAGAAACCCTGGCACCTCACACAGCTGCTGAACCTACAGTCAAGAAAGTACTGATTGTTTTACCATCTTGAGTTCATTACCTGTGACTCTTCAGCAAGGCAATACGACAAATGGCTACTGATAAACTGAAATCAGCACTAACACTCGGCATTCCATTTCCTTTACACACTCTCAAAGGGAAGGGATGAGATATTGATGGAGTGCCTACTATGTGCTGAGGATGTGCTCTCTTTTAAATAGTAGATAGTCAATAAAAATTTGCTATCTGGATAAAAAAAGGAGTAAAGTACATAGTCTCTCTCATTATCTTCTTTTAACCAGAACATCAAAAATAAAATCATAAAACTTACAACAAAGGGTTAAAGTTTTGATTTCTGTTGTTTTCCATTTTACTAGTGTAATAACAGTTTTTTCTACAGAGGCTGAAAAAATCTAAATAAATAAATATAGAGCTATTATTCAGTTGTACCAATTGCTTGACTTTTCTGAAAATCTAATAATTTATAATAACTGCTCTTCATTTATATCAATTAATGGCTTTTTTCAATTTAATCAAGATTATTAGAGATTCACGAAGATTTTAACAATTTTAGAACCAATGGGAACCTTTACTCTAATGAATTCATTGTCTCCATTAAGAACCAAAACAGAAAACATGCAACAGGAGAGAAATTTACCAGAATGCTTATACTGATTATAAATCTGAGTCGTGGGATTAAGGATGATTTTTAATTTTCTTTTTAATCTTTCTTGTATTTTAAAATTTTTCTACAGTAAACGTGTTACTTGAATGATCAAAAAGGATATCTTCAAAAGATAATGTAGAATAGCACATAATTAAATGGGAAGAGAGCAAAACAAACAGAAGGTAGCTGTGAGCATTCTCATCTTTAGAAAGCAGCTGTTTACCTCATGCCTCCATGTAAGTTTTCCAGGCATGGGTAGGGGAGGAGTGGGGACTAGACAGAGCCAGCAGTGAACAACCCCGTCCCTACCTAACAAGGTCAGATAAGAGTCTAGGCCAGCTTAGCTCTGCTCATCTGTTCAGGTGCCTTCATACATCACTTAAGGAAAAGCAGCGACTAGATCTTTAAGAGAATCACACACAAACTAGGAGAGAAGATTTGGAAAGAGTAAACCTCTGCTTCTCTCCTCAGAGCCTAAATCTTTTCTAAATCTAACTTCCGAAGGTGGATCCAAGAATGTTTTGTTTTAGTTTTAAAGTAACAAAAGACTAATTTAAAGTGGAATTTGTTCCCTTTTAGAAATAGAAGGAGAACAGAAATAGACTGAGGGTGTGATTATGATTCTTACAGAATTGTAATACCATGGGCATATTAAGCAAATGCATGAAAAGTGTTCTAACACACCCACTATTACAGAATATCATACATGCACACCACTCATATCAGCCTAATCTTTTCAGGAACTGAGGGCTACAGAGCTTCATACGCTTTTGAAGTCATATTTTCCCACATGGACAATACCAAAGTTCAGAGAGTTTAAACAAGATTTCACCCAAAACTAAGCAAATCAAAATACACTATTTCCACATATATTTTTCCTATGTGCAGGAAAACAGCATGATAGTTATTTATAAAATACTGTTAACAGCACCATGAAAAAGAAGAACCTGATGTACACTGCCATTGGGGTACAGTGTTCATTCTAGCAATCCCTTGGTTTCTCAGGTACGATGCTAGAGATGCTGTCGTAAGCCTACTGCAACTGATGACTTCTAGATCTTTGAAAATCGTATGAGGGGTTGGGAATGGGAAGAATAATGAGCAAGTGAATATTAATAATAATATTCATGATGACATAGACTACATCATAACAAGATGTAACAGAAGAGAAGGGGCCTGAGATCAGGTCCCTGGGTCCTGGTCACCCAGGTCACTACAGCATGTCATCTGACCTCAGGGTCTGTGCGTGCTCACCTGCACCTTGGGGGGTTCCAGATGGCCACTGAGGCTCCTTTTAACTCTAAAATTCTGATTTCTCTCCTTTCAATGGCTGATTAAAACAAAGGTCCAGATCCTTCACATTTTCTTTGAAGAATTAAAGCTCTTTGAAGAATTCCTAATCAGAGGTGTGATTTGTCAGAGCACAAAGACTACAATTTCCCTCTGGGGGGATCCCAGTGTTGAGGAACGACCAGAGTGTCATGTCAGCCACGTGGATTTTATCTCTTAGAAAACTGGCAGAGCTTAGACAAACTATGAAATGATTAACATTTGTGATTATGGAAAAAGAATGAGGTTTAAAGGAAAGAAAGGAAATCGGTATACTTACTTCTTCCTAATCTCAATTCTACACTAAGGGGAAATTCAAAAATCTTTTTCAATATGTTATTTTAGAGTCCTTAATTCTGCAGTACCATGAATTTGACATTTTAGTGGCACAAAGAGATATTCTTGTGTGTCTCCTTTCAAACCGATTAAGTTGTTGTATTGGCACCACTGGAAGAACGCCAATGAATTCAGTATGCAACGGATTGACAGCGAAATCACACAAACCCTTGGGTCCTTCATCCTTGGGAGGGTGAAGGTTCCTGACTGGATCCCGGATGCTGCAGTCTGTCCCCGCCCAGGTGAAGTCACAGATGCAGGTGGCTTCATTACTGCACACCTGTGAGGAGCAGAGAACAGGACAGGATATTTTCACGGTGCTTTGTAGAACAATGGTGATAAACGGAAAGGAGACCCGAGGTACGGCAGAGGCTTTAGAGACCATTTGGAATTTTTAAAACTCTCTCACAGTTTTGAGTACCAGACAGGGGAAATAACGGATAGATCGAGTTGTTGGATGGTGTTTTCTTCAGTTAATTACAGAAAAATAAAGATTAAAAGGAAGAAAACATTAAATTAAATATTAATTAATCGTGTCGACATGATTTAAGCACTATCAGACAACGTAGTTTTTTCAGAAGTAGTTGTTTTTAGGAACATACTTTAGAAACATATATGCCTAACGCAAGAAATTAATCGTCCGGGGCTCCAGAGGCATGGCCAGAGAGAAAGGCTGGGACGCGCACTGCACTGGCTACCACGTCCACCAGCAGGCTCATCGGGGGCACTGCCCAGCCGAACGAGCCCCCGCCCACCTCCCTGCCTGCCTGCGTTATTACTCTTCTCTGGGCCAGCCAGGCCGAGGACCCTCTCCAGTGACCTTTGTCTCCTCACTTCCTCCAGGAATTGAGCAGCGTGCTGGAATGGACTTGTAATTTAGATGAAATAAATACCCATCTGCAAACTAGAGACAGGTGTTTATAGCCTTATCTGCCTGAGAAAGACATTCCGAGACAGATCATCAGAGATGATAAAACCAAATTTAAGCTTACTGATATGAAACGCTTTTTAATCTAAATATTGTAATACCATGATTATGATTAACAAGGCTGAATTTGACCTTTTTTTAACAAGATGAAAAAATGAGTAGTAGAGAGGAGCAGTAGAGAATTAAGGATTCTTTTATGTGTTAAGTTTCATCATGCTTTCAGAGCAATAAGTGAAATAACTGAGAGGTCCACCCGGTGCTTCCACTTAGCATTGAGCACTCACTCTGTGCTGGTACCTATGCTAAGTGCTTCCTGTACAGCATCTCATTTAAGCCTGATGCTGGCACCCTGATGGCTGACAGAGGTTAAGCGACTGGCCTGAAGTCACACGGACAGCAAGAAGCAGAGCCAGGACTCAAACCCAGGATTCCCTCTAGCCCCAAATCCGTGCTCTTGATCACCAGGCTATGCACCTCCCCCGTGAGCCCACGGTTCCGACCAAACCCGAAACTATCAATAGTCATTGGGGGTGGGCTTCTTAGGCATTTCTACCCTGTTCTATTCCATATCACTGCCTAGATATCTACATTTTGGGTTATTTTTACCTTCATTCCAGCATCGTCCTTTTATATTATCACTCTCAGTTTCTTTCTGTCTCTTTTTTTCCATTTTTAAAGTCTGTATAAATTTTGAAACATCTTTCTTATACTAAGCCCAATTTAAATAATTATTAAAATTTGTTTTTAAATATTAAGGTTTGCCAGGTTTGCCTAGCTTTGCCAGGAAGTGTTTGCCCAAACACTATGTTCAGAGAATTAAAGAGACACGCAGGTGTGAGTAGAAAGAGCATTTTCTCTTTGGCCGGCAATGGTCCAAGCATGAGAACATGTGGACAACTTTAAACATGTGAATTCTATCCGCGATCCAACCTCTAGTCTAGTATGATCTTGCACACATAGATACTCAGCATGCATGCTGAGTAGCTGAAAGGGAATTACTGAGTGGATGTTAAGTTATTTTGAATGGTACAAAGTAGTCACTGAGGTCTACAGCTCCTTTAGAAACAATATCAATTTTCTTCCAACTACTTAGATGCCAAGTTATATCTAGAGAATGTGGTGAGTACAAATAGCCAGTGATAAAAGAAACAACGAAAATAAAACTATATTAACACATACGGATATTATTCTTAGCAGATAAAGGCAGTAAGAAAATAATCAGCCAGTGCCTAGACATTGGCAACAGCCGCAGGAGAATGGTGAGCTGGAAGTCTAACCACTGTGAACTTTGAGGATGTCAGACAACGAAGGTTTGAACTAGAACACTGATGCCTACTTACCCCGTGGCCTGAACAGACTTTACCCTTGGAATCGAGCGGGCAGCTGCTCATATTTAGGGCCTGAATCTGTAGGCACTTCCGATCTAAACACATCATAGATGGGCCACATGGCGTTCCATCTTCCACATAGCCCACATCTGTATCATCATCTAAAACCACATGAGCACCGCTAAAAGGAGAAAGATATCCACACAGTCATTAGCACCACGTTTAGAAATATAATGTCAACATGAACGAGGCTTGCTCTTCAAGAAACACAGGAGGCTGTTAGTGGACATGGATTCCTCCTAGTGTTTCTCCACTTTTCTCTTCCCCCTCCCCTACCTCCCCCTAATAAAAGAGCATGATAAAAGAAACTACCATTTATTATCATTATTACACTGCCCATCATCAGAAAAAAATGTCATTTGCACAAATTGTGTTCTAAATCTTCATTTGTTTTCAAGACCAATGTAAAGACTAGGGGAGAGGTGTTTGTATAAGAACAAGGGAAGCAATCGTATCATTAGCTCTCCAAGGCTTCCAGATGGGTCATGGGACAAAAAGGCGATGTTGAGCAAAAACAGCAAAAAAAAAAAAATAATTTTATTATTATTATTACTGTAGAGGATTGGATTATTCATGATTAAAAAAAATAATCTGGTGGGGCCGGCCCGGTGGCGCAAGCGGTTAGGTGCGCATGCTCTGCTGCGGCAGCCCGGGGTTCGCCAATTTGGATCCCGGGCGCGCACCGACGCACTGCTTGGCAAGCCATGCTGTGGTGGCGTCCCATATAAAGTGGAGGAAGATGGGCATGGATGTTAGCCGAGGGCCAGTCTTCCTCAGCAAAAAAAGAGGAGGATTGGCAGATGTTAGCTCAGGGCAGATCTTCCTCACACACACACAAAAATAATAATAATCTGGTTCCTCTCTATTGATATTTACTTCTAAAATTTCAAAGTTAGAGACAACGTGAATTTGAATAATAGTCCATGCTATAAATACTAATAGAGTATCTTGCTAAATATTTTACAAATATACTAGTTTAGAATATAACAATATAATTTAACAAGGTTGTTGTATCTAAAGACATGTGAAAACTTACACATTCAAAGGAAGCTTGTGTGCATTAAAGTAACTAGACTTGAAGATGACCAAGTTACTCCAGGAAGGATCCTATTGCCTAAGACCCTGTTAGAATCACCTTCAGAGCCATTTAAAAGACAGAAAGTCAGCAACCGTTTCACCAAGACAGTGTTACCCAATTTGGTTATCCAATTAATTTACTAAATTTTGTTCAAAATTACTTTTGGATATTTCCAAATCCTACATTCACTCACATAAGATAAAGGTTTGCTATTCTGGGTATACTACGAATACTAAGACAAAGATTTGCATACCTTGAAGGTGACTCTGTAGGGGGAATCCCAAAAGCGTTTTGAGCAATGACAGTACCATTTGAATGTGAGAATAGCATCTTAGAATCATGACTACAGTCACATGTCGCTTAACGATGGGACACATTCTGAGAAACGCTTCGTTAGGTGATTCCATCATTGCACGAACATCACAGAGTGCACTCACACAAACCTAGATGGTACAGCCTACTACACACCTAGGCTACATGGTGCTAATCTTACGGGACCACCCTCTTATATGTGGTCCCTGTTGACCGAAATGTCATTAGGTGGAGGGCACAGGACTGTACTTTAGGGGAACAATACTTATTTGGAATATACTATGACTCCAGGGCTTAAAAAATAAGCCTCACACCTTCTGTGCCTTGTACTCACAGATAATTGGATATCAAATGTTTGCCTACAACAATAAATAATATTTTGATCAGTATTTTCTATATGTGATTGAGTTTATTAAATCATCTTCTAAACTAGACACACGCTACATAATGTATAGCTTAAATGCTTTATTTTTGGTCATAAAAAGTAAAACAGACACAGTGGTCAAATAGCGACATATTCCAATGCTCAAAACTTTAATCATGGGTCAAAATGGATAACATCATTCTACTCTTAAGATTATAATTACAAGGAATGCCTCACAACTAATAACTGGCACAATTTTTGAGCAAATGTAATTTGCAAATCAATATACAATTTTGTTTTTTACATGACTCTTAACATGAAAGGAAAAATAAAATCTAAGTCAATATTTGTCTGTGAGAAATAGAAACATTTCCCTTGATTTGTCTAAATTTGTAATTCTCATAATTCATTAGGTTTTCCAACATTGACTCCGTTACCTGCAGTCAATCACCCGGCCTTGGTGGTAGAAGGACGTTGGGATGATCTCACCCTGAAGTTGGCCGATACGTGGAGCTCGAGTAAGATTGGTACAGAGCAAAAATCCACAGAACACGTCACTGAACAAGCCAAAAAAAAAGAACAAAACAGGAGGAATCAAACTCAAAAAATCAAAACTATTCAGTCCATATACAGTCAAAAACTGAAAACATTCTCTTTCTTTCTAAACAAACACATTTGTTCAGATATTGTTGGTTGGCTCCGACCCCTCCTTCCTCGTCAGCAGAATCACAGTTTTGTTTGTGGCACAATGTGCCCGGCCCTGAGAGATGGATCCTGACTGGTGTCTGAGCGGGTCATGGCACCCCCGTGCCCTACTCTCCCTTTCCTAGCCATCCCTCCTTTCCACCCTCCTAGAGCTAAAAGAGGCCCCTGGGTGTTGAGATGTGAGGAAAAGCCAGTGAGGGGGTTGCTGGGGAGAATCTCCTTTCTGGAAAGAAGGTTAGAGCCCAACAGGAAGACCTTTTGCTCCTTCCTCAACTTCCTGCCTTTGAATGTGGGGTTTTTGCAATCGCAAGTTCATAGCATAAGGATACTCAAAATGCTAAGCACTACAGAGCAGAGGGGCAGAAACGATCTGGGCCCTCTAGGACGCCGTTAAATGTCACACCCACTATGAGGGCACCTACCTCCAGTCTATTCATTAAGTAAACAATGAATGCCTAAAGAAATAGGCAAAGAATTGAAGTGACACATCACAAAAAAGGAAATCCGTGTCCAACAAATGCATGAAAATGTACAAAATTCTATTTGTAATCAAGGAAATGCAAATTAAAACACAATAATATAGCAATTCACGGCCGCCAGAATACACAGAAGTAAAATGCCTGATAATACCAAGTGGTGATGAGAACGTGGAACAACAAAATTCTCATACACATATCATCAAAGGTAGGGTTTACTAGTGCACTCATTTTAGGAAACATTGTGACATCATCTGGTGGCACTGAAAATATACATCCCCTATGACTTAGCAATTCTTCTCCTAGGTACAGGGCTTAGAAGAAAGTGTACAAATGTGCACTGAGTTATAGGTACATGAACGTTCACAGCAGCATGGTCCCTAATAGCCCAATATGGCAGCAATCTAAATGTCCATTGACATAGGATAGAGAAATAAACTGTGGTCTATGAATATGAATTAAAATGAACCAAATGTACACTATAAATGAACAGACAACTGCACACACCATAAACGCTGAACTCAAGAAGCAAAATATAAAATAATACATGAAGTAGGATTCCTTTTATATAAAATTACCCAAACTTTAGGCAAAATATATTGTTTAGGGATGAAACGTTAGGCAGTAAAACTCTAAAGAAAAGCAGGAAATGGCTGCCATAGAAGTCGGGATGGCATGAGCTCCGGGAGAGAGTGGGGAGCACCGTGCGGGAAGGACACGCTTCCTGGGACACTGCAACGCTCTGCTTCTTCATCCAGGGAGGGGTCACATGGTTGTTCACCTCCTAATTATTCGGCAAAATGTATGTTTGTGTATTATTCGTTTTTCTGTTTGTATATTATATTTTACAAGTTTCAAAAGTTTCAAAAACCATACCTTGATTTTCTTTAACTCATTGGTGGTTGGAGATTCTGCTACCAGATATTCAACAGCTATCTTTACAACGCCCTGATCCACAGCCTCCCAAACTTTCTGCAGTCACAAAGACACCAAGAAATGACCAGGTTTGTCTAGGACACTGAGTTAATGAAGGAAGCTAATCAAACCCAGAGGTGCCCACCTGTGGATTCTGATGACTTCAGGCCTCACGTCCTCCTACTCCTTGGCACCCCAAGGACGGAACATCTCAGAACATCTGTACCTCACTCCTGAGACATCAGATGGGGAGTTCTGTTCTATTGTTTTGGTTTAATTTTAAAGAAATTATGGTCAAAGATTTGTTGCCTCCTGAGGCCTCATCCACCATCAAAGACTACACGGAATTGTGAACTTTCGTAAAGACTAACTAGAGAGATAAAACTTCCCTTAAGTCCTTGATCTGCTTCAAAATTGAGAGAAGAATCCTCATTGCTATGGAAGGAAAACGGAGGAGCTTTGTCCTGTAACTTAATGGTCCCACAGATCCGAGCCACTGAGTTAACCTTTATAAACTATTAAGTCACAATTTTAACTTTCCTCAACCAATCAAGGAAAAATAATCATCAAGGTGCTTTGAAAAATCTCATTTCCTGAGTAAAGATGTCTCCAATACGCACCAACTAGATGCTTTTTAGAAAGAAAAAAATCTTTGATATAGACATCAGATGTTTAACTAAATCAAATGTTGTTGCACTCGTGAAATGATAAAAAATATACATTATTTCACTTTGAACGGTCCCCAAAATACATACAGTCTATATATTTTGCTTGAAAATCTCTGTGTATCCTAGTACATTCAAAGGCCTCATCTTCTAGCAAAAGTAGAAAATTAAAACCTAATATTAATTTATAATACCTTGGCAGAGTATCTAAAACAAGCATCAAGTAAAATATAGCATGCGAGAAATCTTCTGAATTTTACAGAAACAGTTTAGTCCACGGCGATTTGTCTCTAGATAAACTAGTGTATTTTTTGAATGAATATTTTAAATTTTAAATAGTCGAACATTTATAAAAAATGAGTAACAATTTATTTTGTGCTCATTTCGGGTTGCATCAGGGCTTCCAAGTCCTCTCCTCGTGACCCCGAAGCTGACCACTCACTGTTTGCTGCACTGGACCCATCGATCTCCATCCTTCCCGCAGTTCCCCTTCTCCGTGCCTTCAGTATTCAGCTTTTCATAGCAGAACTTGTCAGAACTCGACGCCTCTTTAGGAGATGAGCAAGAGAAGAAAATCTATTTTAGTTCTCTTTGTTATCTGTAACCAGCGAATAGTGTGCGCATCAATGTTTAACAACTGGTTCTCCAGAAAAAGAGAAAAAATTCCTGATCTGTAGCATTTACCAATTTCCATGGTGTAAACACCATGATGTAGATCTCCATGGTGTAATACGTGGCTAATTTCAGGCTATCAATGTGATGCCAATTGGCTTCTAAAATCCCTGAAAATTTAACAATTGGCTCTTGCAAGTTAATACAAGAAGTTCCAACACACCACTGTTTTTAACTTGAGGAATAAATGTATTCCCAGTTCTTGTTGGTGGTTTTGAGGGTGGGAGGTAGGAATGACCATCAGCAGGAATTAGAGAAGAGACACACGGAAAACTAACACACATTCTTAGTCCTGCTTTATATTAATACTGGGAGATATTATAAAGTCTCGGCCCACTGAGATTCTATGTCAGCACTGGGGTTTCGATATTTACACCTTTTAAAAGACAAATATGCCTCTATCATCTTTCCTCTATCAAAATGGAAGCAATGAAAGTCAATCTTTCAGTTAAATTTTTGACAAACACTGAAATCACTCGTGCAGGGGCTCTATTCTCCTTTTGTGGGCTTCCTTTTCCTTTGGCAGTGACCCAGCCTCAGCCAGCAAGACAGACCCACTTCTTTCCTTCTGGTCTGGCCCTCATGAACTGGAGTTCACTGGAGAGGCACTGCGGATGTCAGGAAGAGAAGATGTGTGTTAACGTGTAGGGAATAACGGAGAATCACAACCATGTACCAGAACCTCCATCTTTCTGCACCTCAGGAAGTCCTTGCCTTTCTTCTCTTCAAAATGACATAATAAATGACAGAATTTGAAAATAAGTCTGGTACTCTCCTTGGGGTAAAAGAGCAGAAAGCTGACGTGAGGGAGAAATGGTACGTGCAACGCACAAAGTCAGTCAGGCAAGTGGCTAGGCAACGGCCATGACCACTGCACCCAACCCCATCTTTGCACGTGGACGTCACACCCTTCTCTTACAGCCACAGTCCCTCAATGACACTGTTCGGTTCTGATGACCAGTCCCCAACCTGACCGTTGTTTTCTGTGGTTTTCTGACAAAGATCCACAGGTCTCTTTATTCTCACCCTCTGCTAGTTTTTTTTTTAAGCATCACTCCGAGCCGTACATCTCTTTCACGAGACTGACCAAGAAGAGTAAGATTAAGAGAAACCTGCATGTGCCCGCCCAGCAGGAAGATGCACCTACTTGCTCCCCAGATGTATTGGCACTGGTTGTCCCGGGTCTTGCACTCGCCGTTGTAGCAGCGGCCCTGGGGACGGGACACACGGGATGAGGCACACGGAGCCACTTCCATGTCCCCCCAGTTTTTACTCAAGGTCTCTTCTTCGTTGTTTTACATAATTTTTTTTTCACTCCACACTCTAATATTTGCACAGTGAAAATAAGAATCACAAATATCTTAAGAATAACAGCTAAAATCTAGAACTCAGAACAGACCTTATACAGCAGCTCTTTAAAGCCAAACTACATAAAATTTAAAATTTTTGAAAACAAAAACTGGTACATTTCTTTGGGTGATACCAAAATGATTTTTAGCTTCTTTTGTGTGTGAATGGTTAGATATAACATGGCTTCAGAAAAAAATACACCCCATGTTATAACAAATCGTCATATTTTCCCATGACAGGCTGAAATTATTGAAAAATGGTCACAACTCAATAAATCAGATTCCTAATCCTTCAGCCATTACATTTTTTCCTTGCCCTCAATCTGGACAATTTGTCACCAGATATATTTAGTATTTAGTGTGACATGAAGCAACTCCAAATTAGAAGACGACTGCAATAATTTACTGTTGTTTGAGTTCAATTTCCCTTCAAAATTACATTTATCAAAGAGAAGAAAAAACTCGCAAACTAATCCTTTTAAAATTACATTGAAAACGTACAGCCCAGCGTACCTGATTCTGGTTGCATGCATATCCATCTTGCTTATGAAGATTTGGTGGGCACTGAAAAATAGAGTCTTTTTAGTTAGTGTGCAGCACTTTAGGCAATTTCAGATTATGTGCACAACGTATAAAAATGCAAGCGTGGTGAATCTATAATTAGGAAAGTTTAGAAAGACATGAGTAACTCCTTAAGGAGGTTATCCAAATTAATTCTCCCATTATTGGTAAAAATAAATAAGTCAGGCCCTGGCAATGGATGCTTTTTGTGTTTCTCTGTTTTCCCTGAGGTGGACTAGAGTAGTAACTTACACTCACGTGCTGACAGAGTCAAAAGTAGAAGGGACAAAACGGACAGTGAGGGGGTGAATCAGCGTGTTGCGGAGGAGTGGGCACACTGAGCTAACCGACAAGACCTCGCTCGGCTCTGCGCAAACGTCACATCTGTGTCGACACCATGACGCTCACCCACAGGTCACCTTACTGAAGAAGAAGAAACGCCTGCCTCTCAGCTCAGGGTAGGTGCCGCATCTCCACCACACTTCCGACCACTCAAACCACAGACTCGTCACTAGAACAATCGTGGTATGACGGTCATTTCTTTCTCCAGGTCTTTGTACAGTACACTTCATTTTCCCCCAAAATTACCCTGAATAAATTAAAATTTTTTCTCTCTGTGCATTTCATTGACCACATTTAAGAGAGTTAAAAAAAAAGTTCAAGTCAAGGCTCTGCTACAGGGTTCAAAGCAAACATGAAAAGGAAACAAAACACACAGGTGTGGCAAGTGAGTAAGAAACACAGCGATATGCACCGAGGTCCCTCAGTCTTCACCTTCCCAGTAAATCACAGTTCACCCTGTTCAACCCCCAGACTATGGAGTCGCCCTGTTTCTCTCTTTCTCTCACACTCTCCTCCCAGTCTGTCAACACAGCCTGTTAGCTCTATCTTCAAAATATGACCACGATCTGAACACCTTCTCCCCCTCCACTGCCAACGCCTGGTCCAACCCTCCACCTGCACTCACCTGGATCACGTGACAGCCCCCGCCTGATTCCCCTGCCTCCAGCCTGGTCTCCTTCTAGTCCACACAGTGCCCCAGTGTCCCTTTAAAGACGCAGACCAGATCTTGTCACTCGTCTGCTCCGTGGCTTCCCACCTTCCTCACTGGCCTTCAAAGTTCAACATGCTCTGCTCCTACGCCGTCCACCAGCCCATCGTCTCTCTGTCTGCAGTCCTACTCCGCCACGACCGATCCGACTCTACGGAAACGTGCCAGGCATGTGCCACCCACGGCCTCTGGCCCTGCTCTCCCCTAGGTCGCACATGGCCTGCTCTCTCCGCTTCTTTAGGGCTTTGCTCACACATCAGCACCTCAGAGAAGCCTTTTCTCACCGTGCTCTGGAAAACCACAATCCCTCCCACGCTGGCACACTCTGCTCCCCTTCCCTGTTTCTTTCATCTCCATGGCACTTATCACCAGCTGAGGGTTCACAGGTTTTACTCATTTGCCCATTGTTCCCACCCTAATGCGAGCTCCATGCAGGCAAGGATTTCATGTTTTGTTCCCTGCTGCTCCCCAGCACCTAGAACAAAACTGGGCTCAGTTATTGAGTAGGTGCTTAATTCCTACTGGCTGACTGAGAAAATGAACAAGCGACCCATAGAGGTACAATTAAGTTATTCTATTCTGCACATATCAAGCTGTTTATCTAGTTCACTACAGAGAGATAACAGAACTAATTTAGAATTGCTAAGCAGCAGCACCTTACTAAGGAGCACTCTGAGATGAGATGCCTTGGTTCTACATCTCTCTGAACAATAACTGACTCTCATAAGCTCTCATCCACCACAGCTTTTCACTCAACCTGATGGTGCCTACTCAAAGGATGAATTATCAGCACTAAGACCCAGCATGCTGGGCCCACTACACAACAATAGAGATCCATGTGGCCTCTTTCACCCACCCAAATCCACTCGAAACACAACCATTATCTCATTAACCAACTAACATTAACTATTCACTTACTCCAAGACGAATACAACGACACGGAACAAAAATGCAAAAGCAGTGTTGCTATAGAACAGGCATGTCCCGGGTCTGAAATTAATTTGTCATATTTGACTTTTGTGGTGTTTCAATAGGAAAAAACTTGTAGGATTCTTTACTAACGAAAAAAAAAGCCCTTATTATAAACTGTCATAGCTACATGCAAGATTTCTAATCAATTTATTTTTGTTTAGGCTAATAAAAGCCAGTTGCTTATCACTAAAATGTTTAACAAGGGAAGTTATCAGATGTCTTATACTCTCTGGAGACACTTAAAGCAGAAGAACCATAAACCTGTGCACTTGATTCTGCCTGTGAGTAGAGCTCCGGGTTTGGTCTCTAAATGCCATTGCAGCCCCATCCACAGACGCGGTGCACAGAGGGTCACCTGACCGAGGCAGGCTTCAACCGTGCAAAAGCAGTCCAATGTGCTTACTTTAGATGGTGTTATCCTACCCGCTTAGATGACATATTTCATAGTGCTAACAGAAAACCATTCCCACATCTGTCAAAAATATCTTGATTACATCATCCAGTATTGTTTGCCAAGGATTTCTCTCAGCTGCACAAGTATTGTTTCTTCTGTTATAAATTGTGAATTTAAAAAGTAGCTCAGAGGCATCAGTAAACGCTAATATGAAAATTAAGCAGAAACATACCATGAGATAAAAGAGATAACGTTATAATGTTGCCAATGGTACGGATTCTTAGAGACGCAGAGATTCTCAGAGAGCCCACTTTCTTAATTGCTATTAGTATCAATTAAATTCAAAATTCACTGCCTCTTACAGAGCAGAAGACTTGAGGAGTTTTTAATTCCCTATACTCCAGTGATCTATTTCAGGTTCATTCTGGTCATACAAGGAAATTATTACAAAAAGAACACGATATTCTAATATGCCACTGAGAAATTACTTTACCAATACAATTTTCACCTTAGACACGAGATAAAAAGAACATTTTTTTAAATTTAGACAATAGAATATTAGGTTGAACATAGAGCCCTCATTATAAAAGCTTTATTTCCAGTAAATTCTATGGCAATTCAGCAGTTAAAGGTTGAAATGGGAAAACTATACTTCTCAACGAGCTGAATATACAGAACCAAAACCACATATGATGGATACAAAAATAGTATTATTCTATAAAACTAAAAATATAACTCAGTGAAACAGTATATCAGGGATGTGAGTACACTTGTCATAAATCACAGCAACCACAATCTACACTCCGCCTCTAGATGACTGCAAAACTGCAAAGAAACCATTTACATATTTAAATATGAGAAACAGGTATATATAAAAATCACAAAAGAATAGCCTGAATGTATTTCACTACCATATCCTTGATGAAAATAATAATAAGAAGAAGAAGTTTTCAAATATTGATGTATATAGGGAAGCCATTCTGGTTTAACCGTGATTTGGCCTAAAACTTGTTTTTCCCAGAGCAGCCTGACTTAAGGCCCAGAGAACATGCACTGTACATTTGCTTCAAACATTTTCCCAAAGCAAAGAACGCATTCTTTAAAGACAAGGATGAACGTCTCCCTCTCTCTGATGCAGACACCAGTACTTCTCTGAAGACAAGCTTTTCTTCCCAGAGAACCAAGGTCAAGTTGACCTGCTGTGTATGTGCTAAACTACAGCAAAACGTCTCCTTGTGACTTTGGGGAAAATAATTGTATTCCTGTCATGCTGGATGTACGTTCTTTGTCCTGAAACAGTGTATAACCATGCTGTACACCACGCTTCTCAAGAGTGCTTCTTTGATGGAGACAGCACTTCCGGGCTGGTCCTCAGCATTGGCTAAATAAATATCATTCTATCTTTCTTACCTATAGATTGATTGTTGATTATTTGCATCGACGTTCTTAAAAGGATCCATTTGAATGGAGCCTCAGATAATATATATCAAGAACTTTCCAAAAACTTAGTTAGGAACCTTTCTTTCCCTCTCCTCATGTTTCCTTCCAGTGAAGGGCACTCAGTGTAACTCTAGCTCTCTCGGTCCCTGTACCCACTTCTTCCCCAGGCAGGCAGAGTGACTGATCGGCTGACTGACTGTTTGATTGATAAACTTGGGAAGAGTAACTCGGCATTCTGGCTCAGTTCTGCCATTCTTCTCTTGTCGACTCACATAAATCATACTCTCTCTACTGTCCAGGCGAGGGCTGGCCTCTGCAGGGAAAGGTCACTCCAGACCCAGCTCTCTCAAGAACCTGTTGCTACAGCCAGAATCTGGGGCGCCACCGAGGCCCACTTAGCCCTCACACTAAGCTGTGGCTTTCAAGTTGCCATTTTCAATAATAAAAATGATATTTTGGCCTCCAACTGTACTCTATATATCTAGAGCCCCTTGGAGACCACCATACCTGAAATAGGTTCTCCACTCCTGGGAACTAACCCCGAACAGGAAACACTCTTAAAAATGCACAGAGATGTTCACTGCCTTATTAATTATAATAACAGAAAACTGCCAACAATCTAAATATCCACCACTGGATATAGAAGTGAACTGATAAATCCACGTGACAGACTCACGAAGTCATGAAAACCATGTTTATAAAAACTGTAATAGTATGCGAAATGCTTTTGAAGTAACGTCAGAATGAAAATAAGAGAAAGAAATCCAAAATTCTTATGGAGTCCCTCCCCACCCTGGTTCCCGACTTTCTCTCTGAACGGTTTCCACTGTTCTCCCACCTGCCCCACTTCCATCCCATTTCCTGAAGAAGCTAACTTCTGTACTCGCTGTTTTCTGACTAGCTCCTTCTTATTTGTGTTCCTACTTAAATGCCAACCCCTCCAGGAAAACACCCCTGACCGCCCCTGCTAAAGCTCCCACCCCATCCCTCTTTCCACATCACCTTATTTCATGCTCAGCACTGACCACCAGCTGAGGTCTGTTCATTCATTTGCCTTTCTCCACCCAGCAGAACGTAAGTGCCATCAAAGCAAGGACTTGTCTGCCTTGTTCCCCACCCCATCCCAACATTTACAGCAGTAGATGCCCAACAAATGTTCATTTGAACAACAAATAAAGACTTAAAATAACATGATATAAGTTTTTAAGAACATAACAATTACATAAGGAAGGAATGCTAGAAGGCAACATTAATTATAATGTTATAATAATTTTAATATAATTAAATTAAATGTTACAATAATTTTAATGTGAAGAATCATGCCAAAGCACAAGGGCCATGAAGCCAGGGCCACAGGAGTGGAGCGAGATGGTGACAGAGCTGAGAAAAGCGGACTTCTGCTCCCAATCCTGCTTCAACAGAGCAGTCTACCTGTTCCCTGCCTTCTACACTGGGCTTCCATCCAAAATATTGTTAAAAGAAAAGGTTCTATGGCTTAAAAATGTTTGAAAACGCTACATTAGTGCTTCATTAGTGTGAATGTACTGTTTTAGATGTGGGGACCAGGAAAGAAAAATCAATTAGTCAGATGTAAACCATAAAAAGGAAACTAAATATGAAGGGGAAATTTGGAAGAAAAGAGACTTAGGTCCAAAAAACATAATAAATGTTCCTAAAATAAAGGCATGGTGGACAGCTAGAAATTACTAGAAAACAAAGTAAAATAAAAAACAAAGGAACAAAATCATATTCACATATGTAATCCAAATTGAATGCTTAAAATGTGTATTTGCAAGTAAAATGCATTACCTAAAACTCAGATTGCCATACCTGGCCAGAGTCTCCAGTACAGTATTCGGTGATATCACACCCGTTCACGGCATCCCGACATTCATACCCTCGTGGCTGAAACTGCCAATCAAAATTCAATATGGAGCTAGTCTTAATTAACATCACAGAGAGTTAGCATTCTCATATTCACCAACAATCCTGATGCTCTCTCATAACCACCACCAAACTCTTCTTACGAATTAGCAAGACAGCTGCAGAATGGACACGAGGCCCAGACACTCTTTGCAGTAAATATGAACTGTTAACAAGGCATTAAACGTTCAGATTTCAAAACCCACTGTCTCAGGGTATTATTTTTGGAAAACAACGTGATGGCAATTCTGTAAAGAAGAAACACTGGTGTGGCTTAAGACAAAGGAGCAAAGCACTAAAATAAAAACATTTAAGATCTCTCTGAAGACTGATGCACACACCCAACCCTCACTAATTTACCTGTCAGCTTGGACATCAATCTTGTTTGGGCTAAATATACAAATCAAATTTCAACAAATTCATATAAGTGCCTACTGTGTACATGGCATTTTGTTTGTCTGGGAAGGGGGTGGGTAAAAGACAAAGGAAAGAGCCTGTTACCTTCAAGAAATTTATAATCTGTTAAGGGACAAAAGGCAAGTATAAACTAAGCTCGAATCTTCTACAATACCATAATGCATAATACCCCTTTGTATTGAATAAAACAATAAAATCACATAATTTTATGGTTATAAGGTATATTAGAGGTTTTATAGATGAGAAGAAGGAAGATTAAAAAAATGACTTTTCAGGGCCAGCCCGGTGGCGTAGTGGTAAAGTTTGCATGCTCCGCTTTGGTGGCCCGGGGTTCGCAGGTTTGGATCCTGGGTACGGACCTACGTACCATTCATCAAGCCATGCTGTGGCAGCGTCCCACATACAAAATAGAGAAAGATTGGCAAAGGTGTTAGCTCAGCGACAATCTTCCTCAAGCAAAAAGAGGAAGAATGGTAACAGATGTTAGCTCAGGGCCAATCTTCCTTATCAAAAAAAAAAAAATGACTTTTCAAAAATTAACTGGAGGTCTCTACAGATGGAAGTAACTATGTGTCCACACACACAATCTGTGTATATACACATATAAACATACATGCATACATTACTTCCTCATCTGGCGTTCTTGCCTGTATAAGGGATTTAAAAAGCCAAATGTGAAAATATAAGTGCTAGCTTTCACGCTCAGGGTCTAAAATAAATTAAGGTCAGTTTTAAAGAAAAATGTTATAAGTAGGTGATATTATCAAAAAGACCACAGGAATTGTCCCTCTTCTTTTCAACTGTCTAATCTAGTTTTCATTCGTGTTAGCAGGGCAATTCTCAGTGTTTCTTTTGGAAGGAACATAGGTATATTTGCTTAGGGAGGCACTGGAGGATAGGATGGTTGATAGTCAAGCACAGTAAAGACAAATGTTGTGACCCACAGAAACTGGGTAGATTTATTGATTCTACAAAATTGCCAGGCTAATACGCACACTGTCAACCAACAAATTTGTGAGAAGCTATACAGATGCTCAATGTACACACTGAGTATTTGGCTGACGTGTCAATGAAAAGAAAGATGAAAGCGTCAGAGAACTCACAAGACACGAGGTATTGTTACAGCAGGGCCCGTCGCTGCAGTGGGCCCCATTGGAGAGAGAGCACTTCTTGCAGCACAGCCCGTAGCATTCCTGGAGGGGACACTTCACGTGAGTAACAGAGGAGACTCACCACTGGTCATGCCACATTCACTACACGTGCGACTTATGCATAATGCAGAGAAAGAGACTTATACAACAGTAAGCAAAAATTTTAGGAAAGAATTAACCGCTCTAAACAATGATAGATTCCTTCCTGCCATATTTCTCAGCAAAGTATTCTCTTCTATGAAAGGGCTTCTCTACCAAAAAGCACGCTTATTTCTTAGCAGGCACCCCACCGTTGGTGAGCTCTACCACATTCTTAATACTCAATCTAGTTTTATAAAGACAAAAATAATACACATCAAGAAAGAATGTGTCATGATTTGGTAAAACTTGTCTGCGATGAATATGAGCTGTGAACTTTTAAGAGGCAGGGAATTTGATTACAAGAATCCATCAGGCTTTTTCAGACAAGGCCATAGGACATGATTAATTCTACTGTGTCTGAGCTGACATTAAGCTCTGATGAGAGAGATCAAAAGGACAGGCAGCGGGGCCACAGCGAACGACGGCGCAGGCTTCCCACTCCTGCTGCTCCTGCTTGCTCGGGTGGGAGCTGTGCTGAAGGTGGACGCGCTCCCTCATACCCACCACGTGGAAGCCACAGTCACACTCCTCCCCAGTTTCCACGTATCCATTCCCACATTCTGTGGGCTCGAAGAGCTGGAAGAGATTAGGAGAGAAAGGGAACACGTTTCAAGTTATCACAGAAAATCAACACACCATTGGCCACACACACGGCCCTATAATCAGCTATCACGTGATCTTCTTCCTGCATCTGTGGTTATTGCAACTTACAAGTGATGTGTGGGTGGGAAACACTGTTCACTTACTAATAACACTTCTAGAAAACCTATTTTAAACGGGGGAATATTCCATGGAGGATTCTCCGGTGGTGGGCTCCAGGCATGACCTCCACCATTAGAGCTGCTTTGCATGGAGAGAAGCTGTGAAGAGGAACAGATCACTCTTCAATTTGCTAATGGAGCTAAAATGCATTGCTAATGAGACTCACAGATAACTAATTTGCTGAGAAGACGAAAACTGTCAAAAAGATAAAAAAGCTTCAGTGACAGCCAAATGTGAAATATATAATCAAGTAAATGCAAATGTGAAATATATAATCAAGTAAATGCAAATAAACTTAGAAAAAAATGTTGCTGGAAATCCACGCCCATCATTCTCATTGAAAACAAATCTGCACTGTCCGAAGCATATTAAGTAAATGTGCAGACGTATACACAGAGGTATAGAAATTTCTCAATCATTCCTGCAGCAATGGAAGAGTCAGATTTCTAGAATAATCCACCACACTGGTACTATGAACTTGCTTGCCAGGTAAACTGTATTATAGACCGATTGTTGAGGCATTGATTATTCATGAAAAACATTTCTATTTCTCATCAACTGGGGCAAGTTTCTCACCTGGGTGAAGGCTGGAAGAGCACATCCCAACCCAAATGCTCAGAGCCGTGAACATGAGAGGGAGAAAGAAACAAACACACCCGCAGGCGCACAACCCCAGGAAGGGCTGCCTTCACTGAGGCCACCTGAGAAAGACTGGATGCTCCTTCCCCTTCCAGGAAGGGAAAGCTATTACGGAAAGCAAGGAAGGTTTCCAGGATACGTGAGGGGGAGTCCCCGTGGGAGAGCCCAGTGGGTAAGTTAACAGTCCTAACCTCTGAGGTATTTGGATCAGAGGCAGAAGAACATGGAAAAAGGAAGGGCAGACTGGAGCAGGACTAGCACTCCACGTCAGGCCAACTATGTAACCAACTGCTGGCTTTCATCCTAGGACTCTCCTTCCACTGTGAGGCAGGTCCATCAGGAACCAGACGTGAAACACGGCAGTTGGGAAGGTTCCCACAGCACAGAGAAGATGCTCACGGATAATGTGAAAATAGCACGTACAACATGCATGCATACATTCATCGACCAAGAACACTTGGGAAAAAGTCAGTTCTTTGATGCACACATATAAAACTATTCCACTCGAATCTGCAGGGGCTTTTTCTTAATCATTCTAATATTTAGTTTAAAAAGAAATAATTCCCTATTTACTAACTTTTAAAATCGAAGATGTATAGTTATTTTTATTTAGTTTCCAAGTTATTGGAATAATTTTCTTTTTTCTCACAGGCATTTCAGAAATCTAATGATGGATCCTTATACACACACCAGAAATCTTAAGCTTTCCAAACAACTCAGCGTTGTTTCCTCAGGTGAGATGCTTGTAATCACCTGGGGAGCTGCAAGGCAGGTAAAATTAGCCATGTACATTGCAATTCAAAAACGCCAGCAGCTCACCTTAATTCATTATTACTCATTCCACCCATTTAAACACTCTGAAGCTTCCAGATCTCTGCTGCACTGAGACCAACGCCATGAGAGGCAGGTGGCTGAGCGGAATGATGCAAGGTCCCTTTAAAAGTCCTGTTCTTCCTTACTGAGATTTTATACAGACAGCAGGCTTCAAACCACCGTCCCCTAACTACCGCAGTATCACTTAATTACGGAGATAGGAATAAATTATTCTGTCACTTATCCACATCAGTCACTGGCTTTAAAAAAAAAAAAGGCTGACGATCTCACTGCTTTCTCAATTTGCAGAGTATTAAACATTTTGTATAGCAATGGACTGTATTTGACCTATGAAGGAGTATTTTAAAAGGAAATATGCAATGTGCAATGTTAGAATTTCTCTACCGAGTGCTAATTAGCATCGATCCTGTCTTTTTGCTTGTCGAGCAGCTTCATTTCCAAACACTTCAGGTCCACAGTCCCTCATCCAAAAGCATTATAGCTGGTGAGTTTGGGAATTCTGGCTTTGCTGGATTTTACAAAAGTGCGATGCATTTACCTTGTCCTACGTAACAACCCTGAGGGCCTGGTGCACACCCTTTAATCAAACCCATTAATATTTCTGCAGTGAGACTTATGAATATTTACACAATGGGGGATAATAAAGATTTTTAGTTCAGCACAAGTTTTATTGTCCAATGTGTTTTCTGCAAACTCATAAAAAACACTTCCAATTTTCAGAGCTTTTTGAATTAAGGAATTGTGGATAAAGGATTGTGACACTGTCTATATGGATTTTGATGAAATGTAATTGACAATGGGGACCTTTCCAGGTAGAGACTGTATATTATAAATATATCTCTGTATTTATGGGATCCATAAATACCTGGGGCCATTTTCTGGCTAGCTGATATTACTAACGCTTCCTGTCTGGCAGAATAGATCACTCAAAAAAAACAAAAGCCCCTAGAGAGAATGTCAAGGGGAAACAGAATTTTTGTCAGAGAAATGTGTTAGAGTAATATATGTTAGTCTAACCCATTAACTCTTAGCAGCAGGGTGAAAACCCAAACGTGAACATTTCAAAGATATTTTAATTGAAGGATTATTTCTTTATTTGTTTTTACGAGGGGGGTGGGGAGAGCAGCTAGCACTGAAAACCAGAGATTGGGAACAGTGACACTAGGGCTTCATGCATTGAAAGAGGACTCAGTCTGCAACACGATAAAGCCCCTTGTGACTAAGGATTAATCTGATAGACAAGAAACCTGCTTTCCAAGACAAGTATCTGATATTTAGCACTGTTCCATCATAAAAAATTAGAGAAACAATTACAGTTTCTACGTTACTAACCTTTGTTGGCCTGTTGAACAGACAGGCGCCGCCCCCCCTCTGTAGAAAGTCTCTATACTCCAAGACGCTGCACTTGGAGAACTTTCGGGAGTGAGAGACCCTGAGAAAGTAGAGAATCAGTTATGTAAATAATTTAGCAAAAGCAGCCATCAGAGAAAAAAATTAAAACCCTTGAATTAGAACAAAATGTTCACTCTGGGTCCAGATGATTCTACACAAATTTTGACAAGGCACTTATGTTCAAGTTGCCAAATAAGTATGCATGCTAGAGTTTGTAAAAATAGAAATTCAAAGGAAACCACAGATTTGGGGGGCTGGGTCACAACTCCCTCAGCAGTTGAGGCCCCCGTGCTTGGGCGTGAAAGAGTTTTGAAAAGGTCCTCACGAAACTTCTCCATCTAGGCTGTATTTCAAAATGTGGTCATTTTTATTTGCTCCGTCTCAGCAAAAGCAAGCACTCTTTGCCTCTGTCATGAAGGAAAGGAGCTCGGGAAGCTCCTAGATTCTATTTTGGAGGACGGAGTTGTGAGGGTCAGTTTATGAAAGATGCTGAATGCAGGCTTCAGAGCCACAATACAGGCAAACGAGGAAACCTAGAGAGATGTGAGACCATACACACATGTACCTATGTACACATGTTTTTACTGTATATATGCACACAATTAAAACAGCATTAGGGTACGCTCCCGTGAATAATAGTTCCTTATTCTCAACTTCAAATACTATATGATAATATTCATGATTTAGTAGGAATATAGTATGAGCCTCTGCGTGATTTAATTAATAGAATTATTATCTCTAAGTCAGTACAGATAGGAATATCATACACACGGTCAAGGCTACACTGAATCATACATAGTGATTCCTTAGGCATACTTGTACTAGGACTTGATTTCAGAGTGACAGGCCACTTATTCTGGGATGTAATCTAGCTCTATGTATCCTGATGTATGAGCACAGCATATGGAAGTAGGTAAAATCTGCCAGTGGTGACAGTGATCTCTCACAACAACTATGTGGAAATGTGTACTTGAGAAAATATGTATTAACTTTAAACAGTTTTATTATATCCTGTGGGTAGTCAGTCCAAAACTTCATTTAGAAATTGGGAGTTTAGAAGACAGAAGACAGCTCCCTCTAGAACCAACACTGTAATGGTGTCACCTTCCTACAGGCATCCTCAAAAAAGCCTGTTTAAGCCATAATGTTACCAAACTATGGGACAATAGTAAGGGGGCCATGATAGTCAACAGTTTCACGATTAAACTACATTTTTAGAAACACGTGTTTCTAACATAGCAGGCATAACAGCTGACTCTGCAAACCCTCAAGCTCACATGCTCTTATCCCCACGAGCTGGCCTCCTGGTGGAAGAATTAGGAAGGGGCTCTGTACAAGGAGGTCAGGGCCTCTGGCAACTGGGGCTCAGAGGGGCAGGGCAGGACCAGAAATGGCGTGTGGTGAGCAGATGTCTGGCCTGGGCCAAGGAAGGAGCGGCATGTGGGTGAGAAACCTCTCCCATCTACCAGGAGTGGGCTCAGCTCAGGAGCCCGGGGCAGCGGCTGCCATGGGGCAGGGGCCCTGGGACAGAGGGCAGTGTTTCCAGGCCTCGGTTCACGACGCAACAGCAGCTCTGGGGCAGCTGCTCTAGTTCCCAAAGTATCCGCAAAAGAAGAGAGGAGCTGGGCGAGCAAATGCCCACGGTCCATCATAGAAAACTACCTAATGTAGACACAATAAATCTGCCTTATAAAAAAAGCTTTATTGATTATATAAGCAGCATAGTAAAATTTTTATTACACGTCTATTTACAAGTTCTTTAAAATAGAAACTGATGACTGAATTGATTTTCACTGATGACCAGCTTTTATTCTAAGTGTACTAAAAAATTAATGCCTCTACTAAACTTAGAAGCATTTAATAATGTGCTCCTTTAAGGATTAATAGAAGTAGAAGTCGTTACTACATTTTACTTTTACCACCAATTTTAAATAAAACATTAAAATATAAAGTGAATTAGCCCTTTATTTTTAAAACATCAAATAATTAATTATCGAATTTATACTAAATGCTTAGTCTAAAAGACCAGTACCTAAGTGATTGTGTACCTAATTATATGTAGCAATTTTAGCAAAGGCACATATCAAATGTATGTATAGTAAAAATTTACCCTGTTTCCTCCATGATGCAGCCACCCCAGGATTCTGTGCAGTCACACTCTAGTCCAAGGAAACCATCAGAGAAACAGAAGAAAAGGGAACAACAAAAAGTCACATCTTTAATTTGCAGTGCACTGAAGTAATTCCTATTACTAATTCCATGTCAAATAGGTACAGAACGTGAAGTCTCACTGACCAAAATCTATTGCTTTTCAATCAATATCTCTTTATCCTTTCCAGCCGTATAGATCACTTCCTAAGACAACAGCTGGCAAGAAATAAAATTGTGCCTCTCTTCATTTTTTAACTCAGAGAACTCAACTAAGCTCCCAGTTCCCACGTTTAATGAAAAGTAGGCTGGTCCAGAAGTCAGAAAGCCCGAGCGCTACTCCAAGCTCTACCTGAGAGAGCCCCACAGGCAAGCGACTTGGCATTTCCTGGGTCTCTGTTTTCACCTCTAAAATGCGGAATGCATCTCCCTGAGTGGTTCTGGGGCGCACACGGGACGGCACGCCTGTGTGCTCTCTGTGAACTGTAATGCTCTATTGCACAAACGCAATGAGTCACCACCAAGTCCCGCTAACAGAGCCCATTGGAGGTCAGAGAAGAGAAGGCGGTTTGCTAGAGGCACGGTGAGGATCGACCAGGGAACACTGTGCTAAAAGTTCAGTAAAAGACAGCAATCTAAAATAGAAGTGTAAATAATCATTTAAATTAAATAACAATCATAAACTTAACATAGATACCATAGATTGGCATATTGATATTGTGACGAGTTGCTCTTTTCATTTATTTTTTCCTATTCTCTTTTCTATCGTAGATAAAGACATTTTTAAAGAAAGTGTTCCAAATGGATTTAAGAAACTCAAAGTTCAGAACTAATGAATTATCTACTAAGCAAACAATTCACAAAGGAATGAAGAATTTTAGGAAGGAAGGAACTATACCAGGCATTAGTAATGAATCCTATTTCCACCCCACCATCCATCCCGGTAACATCTCTCAGCTGACCCCAACGCTGGCCTCTTCCCGGCTCCAGGGTGTTCAAACAAGGTCATAAACTTGGCCCTACTCCTTTCTTACGGCATCCAATGCCAGCGAATGAACCTGAAACACCTCCTTTAATGTGTACCAGGTGTTTCCTTGGGAAAGCAAATACTCTGAGCAAGGTATTAATAAATGAAAGTTTGTGGAGATTTGCTAAATGCCACCAGACTTAATATACCTATAAAGTGATGACTTAATATATTCATAAAATGATGACGTAACACACCCATAAAGTGATGACTTAATATGCCCATAAAGGGAATCTAGACACCCTTGGACATATATTTTGTTTCAAGTTTCCATACTACTATGCATTAATGACAACTATTTGATAGTAGTCAAAAAAGTATAAAATGTGGAATAATGTTAAGGTAGATTTTTGTCCTTTTCTTCTTTGGGGAGGTTGGAGTGGGCAGGAAGACCTTCACTCCTGGTGTCTGATATTTTCACAGAGGGGAGTAGACTTCCACTTAATTCCTAGTCAAGAGAATAATTTGAGTGAACACCTCGGTCCTTCCTTCCTTCCTCAGGATCGCATCATGCGGGTCCTTGGCACTTCTGCCTTCTGCCACAAAAATGCATTAGAAATTATATTTTACTACTGTGTTGGTATAAAGAGGAATATGATCCAGGTTGGGTTTTATTTCGATTTTAAAAGAAATATAAAATTTTCATGGACCCCCAAAACTATTGTGGGCCTTAGACACTTTGCCACTGGAAACTCAGCCCTGTCTTCCCAACCAGCTCTCCTCTGATGAGTGAGGAGAGTGGCACCCAGCAGTCGCCGGCTGTTCTCCTACTGGACGGGATCTGTGGCCCTGTTCGCTCTCCCTCCTGTAGGGATGCTTCTTCCCCAACGCTTCTGACGGGACTCGTGGGTACATTTAATTCCAGGTAGGTGGGTAGGTTTAGAGCTGGAGCTCCTTTTTGACTCTAGAGCTACGCTATCTCCCGATCCAACTGCACTACTATTAAACTTGCGGTGGAGCCTCATCTGGCACCCTGTGTCCACTCTCCAGTGGTGAGAGCCCGGAGGGTGAGTCCTCGCCACCCAACCCCAACAGTCTGAAGAGTGAGAAAGAGCTGCTCACCCTCTGAGACAGTGAGCATGATTTTACGGATTTTGAAAGGGACTTTTCTACAACCCAAATAGATTAAGAATTACCTTAAGTTGCTCATTTTATAATTTTTTTTAGAGGAAGGAGATATACTGCTATTAAACTATAATGACTTAGGAATGAAAAATATTTATTTATTGACTGGGCATGCACTATACAGACAGAATGGCACAGGAAAGTAAGAAGGTCAATGTACATACTTGGCTTTCTGCTAGAAGGTTCCCATTGGATTCCAAGGTTTTGAGCCAGGCTCTGCGATAATACTTGTGCCACTGCCATTGGAAGACCATACTGTTTTTCAGAGTTGAAAGTGTGTGGGAAACATTCGAGAGAGTGCACAAAGCTAGTTATTATTTCTTAATCATTACCACATATCATCTCAGTTCCTAAGTAGAGCCTCACAGCATCAAAAGATGGCATATATTTTCCTTATCACTACTTCCTCGCAACTGGGCCCAGGAAGCAGAAAGCCTCTCTTACTACGTGGCATCTCTCACATTGAAACATAAAATACTAGTCATAAAAGGCTGTGCCCCAATTCAACTACCTACAAGTATGCCAAGAGAGGTCTCCACTCAACGATGGCTACTGGGATAACCTGGTATAACACACTCTGGCATTGATCAGGGTTTAGATACACTGGCCTTGGCTTTTGGGTGCTGTTGCCAACTTTTATAAGAATTTCCTTTATATAAATGAAGGCATTGAAATCCAAACAATCAGATTAAGGAAATATTTTTTTCAGTTAATTCTATAGATAGGTAGGTAGAAGGCAAAAAGATGAAAAATTTACATAGGGAGAAAACAAAGATATTAGATACAATTATAAACTCTTTAATTTAAACGAGTTAAACATAACATGGGCAGAATGAGCATTTAGCTTTAAAAACAAGTTATGAGAGAAGGATTAATAAGCTTATAAGAACTTATCTACAGAGGCCAAAAAATCTCTGGGCCAACCTTTGGCTTGCATTTGCCTGACAAATAGAAAAAACTATCCTTATAAAATGAAGCAATACCTCTTTCCTAATACCAAAGACCACTTCAGGTTCTAGTTACTGACATAAACCACTCATACTGTATTCTCGATGTCACTGTCATTCTAAACAAGCCTGAGAGGGACGTACACTAGGCCGCAGGGAAGAAAACGATCAGATGCAAAGACAAAGTCTACTTTAAGAAAACTGATAAAATTTACCTCATTCACACCAACTCCCCTTGTACGAGAACAGACACCTCCAAAGAAACTCAGACTGCTTCTCTTATAGTGGAACGTCACACGTCTGAAGAAAAGAAGAAGTGCTATTAGGAAATCAATGTAGTGACCGTGACATAAACTCTCCCCAAACATGTCCACTCACTCTCCTGTACTGAGTAGCCCAAGTGCATCCTCCTTCGAGAAATCAAAAACCGTATTTTAAATACCTTTAAATTTACGTCATATTAAATAATCCCAGTTGAGCAAACATTAGTTGAGCACCTACTAAGCACAGGCACAGGAATTGAGGCACAGAGAGAAACAGACCATCGCCTTGACTTTTTTCTGTAGGGAATATCTAGCAGTTATACAAAATATTGCTGATTACTATAAATTGCTGATTAAAGGCTGAAAGAACAGAAAATAAAGAGTAAAGGTGAGAGGAAAGGAAGGAGGACGTTGTTGGTTTGATTCCGGGAGAAAACCTTGAGGACTGTCTGAAAACAGCTTTGCCGTGAGTGGGGAAGAGAAGAGCTTATTGTATCTTAAGAACGTATGGTACACTTTTCCTTAGTGATAAAATCTCAATTTTATTCAATGGTTCACCTCAAAAGACTATATTTCCTAGCCTCACTTGCAGGTAAGTGTAGTCATGTGACTAAGATCTAGCAAATGATCTTTTGGTGAAATGGATATGTGCAGCTCTCAGGAAATCTGCTCTGTAGGAGCTAACTCAGCTGGTAGGAGTGACCTTTTGCACTCCTCCCTGCCTGTCATTCCTGCTGCCTGCTGTGAAGGCTGGAGCACCAGCAACCATCTTGAATCATAAGTTGACCCTGAGGATGGAAGGTCTGAAAGTAGGAATGTGCTCTGAAGGTAACTCTTATGACTGTGGAACCACCATCCCAACACTGGACAGCCTGCCTTCCAGCTTCTTATACAACGGAGAGAGGAATCAACATCAATCTTGTTCAAGATCAATATATTGATATATAACTTAACTGATACAATAAAGGGATAAAGATAAATGTCAAAGCAAAGACTACAGGTACATACGAGATGAGGTGCACAGCATCAGCATGCTGTTTGATACGCTGTCGGTATTTGGAGAATTCATGAAGCATCTGCACGGGGTTGGTGGTGATGTCAATATAATCCCTCTCAGTCCAGGTGTCTACAGCCACCAGGACAACCCTGGTGTTGAGCTGCTCCTTGTAAATCTGAGGGTATACAACAGGACAAGCGCAGGAGGAAAACACTGGGTCAGACACGCAGAATCAGTGATTCAGAGTCAGTGGAAGGACAGGAGGGGAGGAGGGAGGAGAACGTGAGGTCATAATTAGCTCATCGTAGAGATTCTTCCTTCCTTTCTCTTTTCCAAGAGCAAAAAGAAAGAAAGAACAATCCCACAATTCGGCCTCTCCTACAAGGTTATTTCAATTGCAAATCAGCACATTTTGTGGCCTGGCATCTATCTCACTAAGGGCATAGACAGAAGGGATGTCAAGATTCTAGAGTCTGGAGATAAATTCAAAACAGGGTTCAGTAAAATCACCCTTCCAAACCTCACGGGAGGGAATGGGTTGGAGCCTGGCACACGGCTCTGTGTGAGAGCAGTATGACCAATTAGTCCTGCAGGACTGGAACGGTCACTAAGTCCTCGGACAAGCACCAACAGCATGGCTGGCTTGCCCTTGAAGGCCTTGTTACATGACAAGTAAAATAACTCTGGGAGAGAAGCAGGGATCTGAGGCAACGAGGGAGGAGCAGACGTGTTCCACCCACTTCATCCTCCCCACAGGGCGGTGTCACCCACAGTAGTGAAACTGCGTCTCTCTGCTCTCTTTCTCTACTTCTGGCCCAGTAGCTAAATAACTCACACAATTAAGCAACTTCAACGAATGTTGTCATTTTGTCCTATTTTCAAGCCAATTAAGAAAATAATGGATGATCTTTGAACACACTGAAGAAAGGAAATATTATCATGTCCAAATCAACCTGAGGCTTTAATGATTTTACAATAAGGAGCAAAGTTAAATGTAATATCTTTTAAAAATTAGTTGGTCAACTTCACAACCTTGTATGGTAACCCAAAATAAAAATTACTCTTTGCAAGATGTGATTCTATTAAATCATGGTGAAATGACTAATAGAGACGCTACCAAGTAAACAGCTCTGGCAGGGGACAAGGTGTGTTTAATCTTCTCTTTTCCATATTCACTTAGAGTTTTCCTCTGAGAAGACTGACAAGTGCTGAAATTAAAGAAAGTAATAAGCCAGGTAGAAACTGGCTTTCGGAGTTTCAACTCTAACTCTGTATGATACACCACGCCCACCCTCTCATGCTATACTTTTCCTCCGCTGTGTCGGCCAGGTATGATATGAGGGTTCACATGATCGGAGGTTTGGGGACTGTTTAAAAGGCAGAAGAGAAGGCAGTTCTTTGGAGAAAGTATCATTTAGCTATTTGGCAACTTATAAAAAGCTTTTTTTCCCAATTAAGAGGGAACATGCAGTAAATATCAGACGAAAATATATTTAGCTGAACCAGACAGCACTTTACATTAGAATACACAAAGAAGTATGTTATTTTTAAGTTACGACTAGTCAAATTAAACTATTTATTGGAACATAATGAATAATATTCACATCAACAGAATTCCTACCTAAAGCAGGAAAAAGAAAGAAAATCTTAACCTTCATTGTCTGTAACTTATAAAATGAGAAGAAAAAATATCAACATGATAGATTTGTGGTTAAAGTCTTTGTAAGAAGATATATATTTTACTGTTTCAAAGTAGTTTTATTTGGAGACTGCACTTAATTCTGTCATCTAGAAAGAAAGTCTGAAGCATTCCATTAATGGGAACACTAAGAAAATAAATTCGGGTTCTTTTAAAAAATTTTTTGTATTTCTGCTATTCTCCAAACATACTCCACCTCAATCTCCTAGTTCTTCTGCCATATATTTAAGACAATATTAGTTTATACATTTAAGACAATTATTAGTTCATATATTTAAGACAATTATTAGCTCTTTTGTTATCTATTATATAATAATGATATATAGCTCTTCTACCATAAGCTCAACTGGTTATTATTAACAAAGTCTCATTTGCCAAGTGTAATTTATGCTCTCTTTGGTAGCTAATTTTCCGGTGTTTTTGTCTTTCATCAGCTTGGTGACAATAAGGTCTAGACACCACTCGAAGCAATGCTAACGCAACTTTGGGATTCCAAGCATAACTCAACGTCCCCTAAACTCTAATATCACTACTTCTTGTGAAGGAGACCACTCTGGAACTTCTTAGCCAGATGAGCTTACGGGTGGCATTTTTACTTTTACCTAGGAAAGAACTGAAGTAACAAATAAGCAAATAGAGATATAAACCCTTCCATCTTGAAAAAATAGGTTCAAGAAAACCAGGATACTTACAGAATCCACAAGGTTGACCACAGACTTTGCAAAGTTATTGGTGTGTGCATGAGAAGAGCGATACTTCTTATACTGGGGGAGAAAGATAAACCAGTCACTGCCAAGTCATAACTTAATGGTAAACTTCAAAATTCAGGAAGCGCAGAAATCTCACAGCAGTAGTGGAAATGGAGATTAAAAATACAGAATTTCATCTGTGCCATGTTGAGTATGGTGGTGTTCTTACTTTATTTCTCTGACTACCTACAACACATATTCCAGTTCTGGGCATGGAGAGGGCCCGTAGCAACCCGCCGGAGGAGCTTTACCCTGAGAAGCTGTTCATTCAGTCTTAACATCTACAAATGCAATCCTTTTGTTTTCACCAAAAAGACCTTTCCCGGCTTACGAAGGGCTTAGACCAAGAAACATAGTCCCAACTGGACACCCTTCTCACTCTAAACTCAGGCCACACACAGATCAAGAAGATTCCTTAGGCGGCACTTTAGATACTGTCCATGATATGGACACATTTGTCATACATTTTAGGATATTCTTTCAGAGGAATGCCTTTTGCTTTTGACTACTCAGTCAGAACAAAGAAGACACAAAAAGTAAAAACAAAGTGTGCCGAGTTATGATTGTTTATGGTTATTTAAGATTATTTAAGAAAGTAAGGAAAGTAAATTAATAGAATAATCATATAACAACATCTGGAGGGCTACAGTTTTAGAAAGGAGGACATTTGAGAACTAAAGTCGACCACGGGGAGTTCATGCCTTCTCCTGAGGAGAAAGAAAAATCTACTCAAAACTACCCAATCAGATTTGCACCATAAGTCTTTAAAATTTGTCTTCCATTATAATTATTAAAATAATGCATCTTTCGTAAAGACTAAAAATACTTCTACATTGGAAATCCATGATATTCTTTTTTCTCCTTTGCCCACTTTCACACTATAAATCTGTCAGACTCCCTTCATTTCATCCTGTCTACCCCTGTTACTATGTCTTTTCAACAAAGAATATATGTCTTTATGCTTACATACCTGATATTTATTTTTTATAATACATAGCACATTGATAACACATGATAAATATACAATAAATTAGTATTGTGTTTTTAGTAGCATTCATTAATTTATAACTATTTATATATAACATTCACCATAGTGTGAATGTCTGAGTCCTCCTAAAATTTATATGTTGAAATCCTAACCCCCAAAATGACGGTATTAGGAGGTGAGGCCTTGGGAGATGATTAGGTCATGAGGTGGAGCCCTCAGGAATGGGATTAGTGCCCTTGTAAAAGAGACCCCAGAGAGCTCCTTAGCCCCTTCCTCCATGTGGGGACAGAGCGAGAAGGTGCCAGCTGTGAACGAGGAAGAGGGCCCTCACCAGAACACGACCATGCCGGCACCTTGCTCTTGGATGTCTCAACCTCCAAAACTGTGAGAAATAAATTTCTGCTGTTTATAAGCCACCCAGTCTGGGGCATTTTGTCACAGTGGCCTGAATGGACTCAGACATCACTGTTACCGTTCATGTTCTTGCCACCACTGTGCATCACGGTCTGACCCACACTGTCTTCATGTGTTCTTTTATAGTAAACTCCAATCTACGCATGGAACTGGGTCGTAAAACATCACATTGATCTGAAAATTCTCAGGCACTTTAACAGGGTTTTGAAACTTAGGATAAAGAAGTTGCTGCAAATAGCTCAGCGTTTTAAGATGCGTGGCAAACTCCATAAGCTGAAAAATTTCAAAGATATTTTTAAAAGTAACATCAATTTCTCAATATTAAGGCCCTTGGGGGTGATAAAAATGTTTTGAAACTAGCTAGAGGTAATGGTTGCACAACATAGTGAAGGTACTAAATGCCACTGAATTGTACGCTTTTAAAAAAGTCTGGACATTAAGAAGCACACATCACAAAAAGAAAGGAAAGATATTAGCTGATATCTATTCCAATGCAGTGGGGTTACACACTTACTAAGATGAATTTCATTTTGCTTCTGAACATTAATTTGTCCTTTTTGGAAACTTCTTTCTATAGTATAATGACCATGGAAAATATGACATGCAAGTTAAACAAATTAATAAAACGAGGTTATTTTTAATTAATAAAATGTGTTAAGTTTTTCATTTAGTTCAGATTTGTAATTTCCAAGTCTCTGATTTTCTTATTAGAAAGACTACTCTGCCTGCTATGGGGTGAGTGAATGGAAGCAGAGAGACCTGTTGGGAAACTACTACAACAGTCCAGGTAAAGGATCATGAAGGCTGGACATCTGTAGAGTGAAGTAGGTGGATTCAAGATACACTGTGAAGATAGGGTTCCCAAGACTTGCTAATGTCTAGGATGTGAAGGTGACGAAAGAGAAGAATAAAAGATGACTCTTAGGTTTTGAACTTGAATAGCTGGGGGGTGGTGATGCCATTTAAAATAATGAGAAAGACGGGAGGAAGAGAAGGTTAAGACTAAGGAACCAAGAGCTCTGATCTAGAAATGTTAAATGTGAGGTGCCTATTCAATATTGAGGTAGGGATGTCAAGTAGGCAGTTGGATACTAAGTTTGGAACTCAGAGGCTAGAGGTATGAAGCAGAGGGTGATGGATTTAAAGCCATACTATCACGTAAAGACTTGAGACTGGAAGTGGTCCTTTTGGGGGAGAGTTGTAGAAAGAAAAGAGATCCCCAAACCAAGCTCTGGAGCACTCCCATAATTCTAGAGGCCAGAGGCAGAAGACTAAGAAGAAATGGCCAGTGAGGTGGGAGAGCTGCTGTGTCACAGAAGCCGAGAGATGAAGAAAACGTTTCAAATAGGAGAGAATAATCAACTGTGTCCAATGCTGCTGAGACAGCAAGTAAGATGGACGAACAGTGACCACTCGTTTTGGTCACTTGAAGTTCCATTTAATTGAGCGCATAGGATTTACTAGGATCCATGATAAGTGTTTCTCCTACAATAAATGCTTGCTCCCCACAACTCTATAAGGCGGGTTTTATTATCCCTGTTTTATAAATGTGGAAAATGAGGCTCAGAGACGACAAATAACTTCTCCAAGATCACATAGCTGGAATTCAATGCCTACTCTGGGTTGAGATAGGAGATAAACTTGTTCAGTTAACAATTCTTATAAAATAGTTTATGCATATTCCTGATAAATCATGATTATTGATGAGAATTCATAATTTCTTAGGTACCTATAAAATATAGTGCTTTTTAAATGAGGAAAACCAAATGAGGTGTAAATTGAAAAATATTTGTTATCATTACATATTTGCAATTCTTGACTTATATGTAAAAATATAGCAAAAATATAAGCAAAACATTTGTTTTTCATGCAGTTTAAAATATTTCAACCAATTTTCTATTAGAATAAGGTTTTCAATATTTATATTTAGCTTAAGTGGCTCAAAGAAATGTCTGTAGACCCTTATGGAGGCTATAATTGCCTCACAAATTAGGTTCTGCCAGCCGGCTACCAAGATGCTTTCCCCAAAATTAAGAGATCTTTCTTTTCTAATTGAAAGCCACTGATAACATGATGCTTGTTCAAAATAAGGTAACCACATTTTTTCAGGAAGCCAATATTAGGTTACTCTGAATTAAAGAGGTAAGCTTGAATGGAAATGTAGGCAAAATGTTTCTATTTCCTGAAGGAATGAGAACTAATTTTTCATACAAAGAAAAATGTGCAATCTCCATTTACGTTAAAACTTACTTTCACATTTTCTGATCACTGAAAATAATTTACATTTAAAGTGCCAAATTTGCTTTTCCTTCCTGAACAAATACAATCCTTAAGAAATTTGCCTTTTGAAAAAAATTAAAATTAGAGCTTGATTTTCAAGCCAAGGGTGACAGTTATCAAAATCACTGTGCTGTCTCATCTAGCACAGAGATTGTAAGATGAGTCATCTCAGTGCCATGATCACCCTAAAATCCAACAGCAAACCTCCAGACGCCAAAAAAGAGAGGTGAATTATTCCAGTTCAGTTTTACTTTCAACAGCTGAATTTAAGTACTCTGATCCGTGTTCTGATTTACTACTTCCTGTGGCAATCAAATTCAAAAACTATCTTCATCTCATATAAAGCATATCTTAAAAAACAACTTTTCTCAACTCTCAAAAGAAGAAGAATTCTTATAAAATGAGACACTTATTTGGACTATTATGGACTAGGATGTAACCCGGTCTTGAAGCAAAAGAAATACGTTCAATTCTATTAGCCCAGATGTAATATTTATTTAAATAGTAGCAATCTTCTTAGGTAATTTCTTTCTACTTTAGGCAATATTACCACTCAAAAATAAAAGCTTTCTTCTTTTTCTTCATTTCTTAACATATATTTCCTCCAAACTTATCAGTGCAAATTAAGTTTTTTTTCCTGGTTTCAAAGATAGATGAACATATCATGCCCAGTTTTCAGTCATTTTAATAATAATAATAAAATGAATTACCAAGATTTACCATTAAAAGATTTGGTAGCCTAAATAAGGTATCGTTATCACAGAACATACGGTATAATGTGTAGAAATTTTCCACATATGAAAACAATATTTTAAAGGAGGGTGCTATTTTATTCTTCATAAAATAAACACAAGATTATTTAAATGTTTCTATTTTAAAGGATTAAAAAATAAATTTAAAACATATAATGTTGAAAAAGTCCTCAAGTTTCCTATCTGTACACTTACTGAGATCTGCTCTCTGGTTGATAGTTTCATGTACCTTCCTAACCCAGTGTGGTGGAACAAGAGATGTGGAATTACAGGTCATGAATTGCAGAACTGTTCTATCAATTAATTACCAGCTATATGTGAATGTACTTTGTGAATTTAAAGGCGTTGTATATGTCTTAATTATTATCTCCCCTACTTTAAAAGTATTTGTACAGGGGCTGGCCCCATGGCGTAGTGGTTAAGTGCACGCACTCCACTGCTAGCGGCCTGGGTTCGGATCCAGGGCGCACACTGATGCACCGCTTGTCAGGCCACGCTGTGGAAGCATCCCATATAAAGTTTAGGAAGATCGGCATGGATGTTAGCTCAGGGCTAGTCTTCCTCAGCAAAAAGAGGAGGATTGGCATGAATGTTAGCTCAGGGCTGATCTTCCTCACACACACACAAAAAAGTATTTGTACAAGGGATGTTGGAAAAAGGTTAGGATCCTAAAGCCATAATTTCACAACACAGCACAGTGCTAAGGATTGAGAAGTAGCTGGAAAAAATTTCAATGTTCCAATCAACAAAAATAATTCAGATGAAAAAATTTTCTTGGGGTTTCAAGCAACCTTTCAGAAACTCACATTTTAGCCTTCATTATCTAAAATGGCTCCCTGCACATTTGGCTTTCCTTTCTACCAGGGAAGACCTTTCCTAAATTGTATGTAATTCTGAAAAATTCTGCTTCTTCTAACATATATCAAGCAATATATTTAAAAGCTACTGGTAAATAAAATAAACCTGCATATAAAATTAAGAGGTATTCTAGTGAATAATATTCAACATAATTGAACTAGTACTTGGTAATTAATAGAAAACAACTATTAAAGTAGAGACTCAAATAAAAATTTAAATATAAATTGTCACCTTATATTTTAAAAAAATATTTGGTTTCAAGGTCTTTTCTGAGCAGGGTCTGCTGATTAGAATTTCACTTTGTCTTTTTTTTTTTTTTTTTGCTGGGAAAGATTCGCCCTGAGCTAATGTCTGTTGTCAATCTTCCTCTTTTTTTTTCTCCCTCCCCAAAGCCTCAGCACATAGTTGTGTATTCTAGTTGTAAGTCCTTCTAGTTCTTCTACATGAGCCGCCGCCTCAGCATGGCTGCTGACAGAACTGAGCCGGCCACCGGGAACTGCACCGGAGCCTCTGAGGTGGAACATGCTGAACTTGAACCACTAGACCATCAGGGCTGGCTCTACATTGCCATTTTTGTATGAAACACAACCTTACCCTATAAGTCTAGTAATCTAATTTTGATTTCCATAAACTAAAACGAGGACTTTAAGGTGTTTGCAAAGCAATCTGAATTTTTGTTGCTATCTTTTACAAGTTTTTCACTCATACCTGACTTTTAAGTATTTCTTAAAAGATTCTCATCTTTCCAGAAACGGAACTTAGTTTTCATAAAAACAACTACTATTTGTCTTGGTTTATGCAATTTTTAATACTAAGTTATGCAATTACAACTGGCCTAAACAGTTTGGGAAGTGTGGCGTGGGGTGCTGGAGCCAGCTCCCCCAGTTCACATGAGCAACTGGAGGCATCTTGCCCAGCTCGCCGTTTAGTGACCTCACTTTGGTAGCTTGAAATCAGCCATGGTGGGAGTGTTTACAACCTGGATATCAGCAAACATTGCAAATCAAGGCTTTTCTTCAGAGAGCCGGGTGTTCAACATTGATCAGCACCCCACAACTATTGGGTATACTAACAAACAGCTACTGACCAAGACTCTTTAGAATGCTCTAGGTTTCAGCCAAGATATTTTATAAGGGAAACGGTTAAATAAATAGAGTATGGTTAAGAAAGTTTCTACTTAATCTTCAAGAGGGGCCAATGGAGGGCAATAATTATTTTTCATGTTTATTAAGTATTACTGAGTGGCACATTGAATCACATTTTACTTTGACAAAAGTAACACAATATTATTCATCTTTCCAATAATTAAAGAAGATAAATCATCAGGGAAAGATAGTCTCTTTGGACATACCTTTATTATATATGTTTATCTCATAATTATATCTGCCACAAAACATAATAATTAGTAAGACAAAATAAAATGTTAGCAGAACAAAGAAGTGGAATAAAATTAGAAAGCAGTAACCAAATACACAGATGAAGCAAAGTAAAGAATCAGAATTTTAAATGAAGACAAGTGGAAGACGCCAAACAAGTATGTAGTTAAATCCGTTAATTACAATCATTATTAAACAAAGGGAAAGTTTAGAGTTGTGAAAATTCTATGAAACCCAGTGTTTCCAAACACCATGAAATAAATCAAGTCATTTAATATTTCCAAAAAAAATAAAGCCTCTAAATATCTTGGTTTTAATAAGTAACAAATAATGATTATATATAAAGTGAAATGTATTCTTTCTTAAGTAAGTTACCGGGTCTACAACCCATTGATTCTATATTCTTACCGTTTTGTGATCATTAACAATCATAAGTTCCAAATATTTCATTTCTTCAAACACACCACGAGCTGGCTGTGGAAAGTAAAAGTTTACGTTCAGAAGGTGACTGATATAAAATATCTCTGATGCTGACTGTTAAGTTGTAGCTTGACCCTGAATTTCAGAAGAACCCTTTGCTGCCTACTTCATAAACACCCTGGAAGAAACTTGGCCAGGGAAATCTAAAAACGTGACTGCAAAGTGTGGATAAGCATTCTAGTATTCAGAAAAGAGCTATATTTAATTACCATTACAGTGCTCATCAAGATAGAGAACAGCCCATGTTGTTTTTATATGTAAAAATATTCTAGAGAAAAATGTACAGTATTATTCTGTTAAAATAAATAAATCTCAATTTCTTTGGCATTAAGATATAAGATAAAAATGTACATATCTATTTAAAACTTCAAAGAAAACCTACTTAAAATTCATGTAATAAGAACGGCACAGCACCTCTGGGGCAGGCACCAGTGTATCACATAGGAACATGAACTCAACGGGGTGCAATTCTAATGATAATGTACAAATTCTTAACCATACAACTGCTTAAAGGAACAAATACTGACAATTACAATATTCTAAATTCTTCTAAATTTTGATTATTACTAGATAATCCTTTAAGAGCAAGGGTAAGTATTTTAGCCATCATTTGGACTTTTATTTCTTTTTCATAGTTGGAAAAGTACATGGTCATTGATCATGATGGCGTGGACTGTAGTGAAATGTTAGCATCCTGTATAAAACTTATTATTACCAACCACATCTTCAAGAGTAAGCAAAAAGAGATCTCTAAGTAAAAAAAAAAAAATTTGTATCCATAATCACCATAATACAAAGACAGGCTCATAAATAAAGAGGATGATTTAACCTGTAACTAAGTTTTTGATGGCTGGTGGTCTAATTTTTCCACAAAAAATACATTCAGCAAAACATTATCTAAAATGTGCAATTTCCAGTATAATTACTCATTAAGTTATCTAGTAAATTACCATGTAATCTATATGCTGTGGAATTAATTCTCAGTTACACAGCATTCACCATGTACTTACTAAACAGTCCCCATCATTACAGCTTTCTAATCTATTATGAAAAAGATGAGGAACATAATTTTAGTTACAAAGCCCCTATACACGTATCAGTACATGGGAGCCATACGACAGCTGTTGATTATATAATTACATGATTCTTATTTAGGAACTGTCATGATACTAATGGTCAAAGGGATTCATTCTGTTCAGAAAAACACATCCAGCTTCAAAGTTTGGTATAACAGAGTTTTTAATTTGAAAGAAACACAAATAAGCATTATAGCAAACATTTCAAAACCTAACTCCTCCCCCTACGTTTTTCGTTAGCAGAAATGCTTTATACGATGTTCTATAAACCATATGGGGAAAAAAAGCCAGTTGTACTTTCAATAGAAAAAAATGCACTGCAATTTTCATAAGAAAACACTTTGAGAATAGAGCCAAAACGATACATTCCTTACACAACAACAGGGTTCATGGAATACTGTCATCAACTTCCATCACTAACAGGGAAAGGTGAACAAAAAGCAATAAGCCTGTAAGACTCAGATCATAGGGTTTTTGGTTTGTTGTTTTTGTTTGCAAGAGGAGGTTCCCAAATCCCAGCTTTTTTAGGCACACTTTGATCCTGTGACGACAGGCACACCATCTCACGAGTGAAACGGCCCCCTGCGTCTCCAGCCACACTCACATTCACTGCTCTCCTCCTCCTCTTCAACCACTGCACTCCAGACAGAAAGGGCCACTGGTCACTGCCCTCCACATCTGCGTAAAAGAAAGACGAGTACCAAATTTATGTTCGACTGCGTCTTCAATGGGAGTATGTTTTTAAAATATTAGGTGAAGGAATAGCGGCACTGATAGCATACATCATGTCAAAAGCAAATAAACTAGGGTGAAAAAGTACGCCGATCATTAAACATTTCACATTCTCCTGGTCACAAATATAACTCAAGGACGGAATTTTCTTCCAAATGTCATCAAAAACATAATGAGCTGTTCAAGACTCATTAGAATAAGCACATTTGACTTACAACCACCTGACCCTGAGTATCTGAAAATTTAGAATTCTACTATGCTTAATTCATTTTGGAATTTAAAATAATGTATATTTATGTATAAGTTTTTGCATAAATTATTAAAGACTTTTGGCATTCATATACACATGTCCTACTAACCCAAAAGAAGCTTTTGCCAACATCAGTGCACTTAAGATGCCTCAGGACCAGAGCATGAGAGAGAGGATATAAGTTTGCTAAAGAGCAATAAACTGCCAGGGAAATTTAAGGATGGACCTCGCGTTAAATCACTCTGTTAAATTCGGCCACACTCTCTGGTTCCGAATGCAGCTTTACTCCTAGGCTCCATATTTCCATCTTTCCATCGGAAATGCCTCCCACACCTTATTGCATGAAAGCCACAGTGCACCCCACTGCCCACGCACTCTGCTCACTCCAGATCTCAGACCAACTCCACTTCCCAAAAGTCTGCACGTCTTCCGCCCACTTCACCACGTCACGGCTCCCATCACATGAAATATAACGCGACTTTAATTAAAACTTACTGAGATTCTTCATTTGCTTAGAATATTGTCCTGCCAAGGTTTTCTGTATAATATGTGGTCGACCTGTGCTTTTCTGAAACAAAAACAATTACAGACCATTAAAAAGCAAGATGTGATCAAGCGTCTATGGAATAGTGTTAGAACTTTCTCTAACATCCTTCCTAAAATGGAAACATTTATACATTGTTTACCTATCAAAAATGAAAAGTATATATCTTATTAAAACATGAATTTTAAATAAAATAGAGCATCATCCAATTGCTGTAGTTTAGAAAAAAGCATAGTTTTATTGGCTACTCTTAAGCCTTAGCTTTCTTCAAAGCCATGAACAGGAAATTCACAAGAAAGAAACTAAACGGTCAATGAGTATACGAAAAAATGACAAATACTTTAATACTCCTTCAAAACGCAAATTAAAAAAAAGATATACCAATTTTTGTCATCAAGTTGGCAAGGCCTAAAAATTAGATAACCATAGTTAATTATGGTTGTAGGGCAAAAAGCCTTCTCGTATACTGCTGGTAGGAGTAAATTGGTAGCATAGTTCAGGGAGAAATTTAGCAATTCTATCAGCAACCTTGAAAATATTCATATCCTTTGCCCTAGAAATTACACTTTTAGAAACGTCTTCTTATCATTACTATGATTACTACTAGCTTCCGTCACTGAGTGCACAGAATGTCCCAGGCACTGTCAATGTACGCATTACCCAATTTCATCCTCACAACTCCATGCAGTGTGCATTTTATTCCCATTTTACAAATAAAAATATTGAGGCTCAGAAAGACACATTATTGAGACAAATTATATTACAAAATAATGATCCAATTTATTTTTTAAAATATGGGAATATATCGTTGGAAAACTGGAAGAGTGTACACTGAAAAGTGAAGAGAAGTTATCCCTGGGGGAGAGGATGATTAATAATTACTATTTAGTTAAGTTTTTGTTTACTTTGCTTTTCCAAATTTCCTACAGTGAATTAGTTTTATAATTAGAAAAACAGTTATAAAAAAGTGTCCTCAATAGATTACATAAAAGACAATAATTAAGAGTTTTGCTATTCATTTATTACTTGAGCGATAACAGGAATTCACATTAGAAATATCCCATCCACATTAGTGGACTTACTGTAAAGCATACTAAATTTAATAATAATAATAATGAACTAAAAATCAAAAAGTCTAAATTCAAGTAAACTCTTAATTCTGGCAACAGGTGAAAAGATCCCTAGAGTAATGACACGCACAAGCGGATTAGAAACACAATTCTAAAAACTGACTAATTTAAAGCTTCTAGTGCTGTTCCTTCCCCTCTACCCAGGGTGAAGACGAGGACCAACGGTCACAGGAACTAAAGGAGGCAGGAAGGAAGAAGGGAAAGAAGAGGCATCAGCATGTAGCCATCAGCCCCTGGAGAATACGGCTGTGGACATAACAATGCAAAACCAATGCCTTAACCATTATCATAACAGTTTATATCTGTAAATCTCTTCAGCAGTTTATTAGACATAGTCACATACATTTATTAATTCATCAAATCTGCAAAATTGCCCTATTAGGGATGCATTGAAAATTATCTCCTTTTACATATTTAAAACCTCTAAGGCTTAGGGAATTGTTATTTTGGTCTCTCTGTTTTGATCTTTGGGTTTTGTTTTGTTTTGTTTTTTAGGGTAACAGGGCCATTAATCAATGACAGAAATCAAAGTCAATTTTTTGCTGAATGAGTCAAAATAATTTTGCTGTGTACAGGTTATTTACTTACCACTGGAGTAGGGAAAAACCATTTCACTTAGTCAACATGTCTTTATCTAGGTGGAGTGTCTTTGTCATCTGGTAATTTTTATAGTGACTAGCTGAAAATGATACAGGTTTATTCAAACATTAACCATTTAAAATTTAATGACTTTTCTGCCTCAAATTTGAAATTACCCCATATTCATAATACATTGCCACAACAAAGAATATAAATGTTCGTCTGTTCAACCGTTATTATCAATAGCCTAAATGACCATTACCTGTTTCAAAATCTATTTTATCTACATTTGAAATCTCTAGAGATAAAACACGTTTTCTGCTTCCCATCAAATGACTGCCATATCCTGACCCTCTCCCTCTCAGAATCCTATTTTCCCATCAGCAGGTTTTTCACCGCGGGGACGTCCCTCCTGTTACTCTCAGGCCTCGCCTCCCACCAGTCTCCCCGTCCACTCCTCTCCAGGCAGTTCCCACAACACACCAGGGACACTCCTGCCTCCATATTTGCTCCTCTCCTGGAATGTTCTGCCAGCTCCCTAATTTCCTGAAAGTCTTCATTCAAAACTCCTATCTCCTTGTGCTCCTCCCTAGACAGGTAGTGTGAAGGTGTAACTCCCCCTTCCTGGCTTCATTTCTTCTCCTCAGCAGGTTGCACTGTCTAGCACAGCGTATGTATGACCTTACTCGTCCTATTTACTCCCAGCTGCGCCTCTAGACTGTAAGCTCCATTAGGCTCAGCCTCCATGTCTGTTTTGTTCACCACTTTATCCCTAGCACCTGAAATAGTACCCAGCATGTAGAAAGCCTTCATTACACTATTTGATGAATATATATCAGATTTTAAATTTGGTTGCATTCTATTAGCGAGTAACACTATTAGAGTACATGATTTCTTTTTTTTTCCAGTTTTATTGCGATATAATTGACATATAACATTGTATAAGTTTAAGATGTACAACATGATGATTTGATAAATGTATATATTACAATACGATCTCCACAATAAGTTTAGTTAACATCCATCCCCTCACACAGTTACATTTTTTTTCCTGTGACAAGAACTTTTAGGATCTACTCTCTTAGAAACTTTCACGTATACAATACGGTATTGTTATCTTTAGTCACCATGCTGTACATCACATCCCCAGGACTTATTTATCTCACAACTGCAAGTTTGCACCTTTTGACCCCCTTCACTCATCTCCCCCACTGACCTCTGGTAACCACTAACCTGTTCTCTGTTTCTATGAGTTTGGTTTTTCTGGATTTCACATAAAAGTGAGATCATATAGTATTTGTCTTTCCCATCTGACTTATTTCACTTAGCATAATACGCTCAGATTTCTTGCCTAGGTTGCTGGCCTGTGCATGACTCTAAACATCATTTTTTTCCCTATCTCTAAAGAAAAGTAAATATTATATAATGTAATCGTAGCTCAATCCACAAATTTCCCTACCGAATATTCTTAGACACACAGAAGGTAAGTACATGCTTACAGCTGTACAAGTATCTAAAGAAGTGAGAATAAACGCTAGTTTAAAGGAAAAGAAGTTGGCCAGTACAAAACTGTCCTCTCTGCTGTCTCTAAAGCCTGGAAAGAACCGGCCTTTGCTTCAGAAAACCTGGGTGTGCTGCCTCTCATCCTGCCTCACCGGCGTGTGGCCTGAGATGTGCAAACGAAGCTTCAAAACTCTTGGTATCGTTACAAGCTTGAAACAAGGTACTAGATATAAGTGCGTGTGGAAATCCACCTTATGTGCTCTTTATTGCTCAAAGACACAGATGCTGGAAGAAGAAAACACCATAAGGAAACTGATGTCACAGTCAGACTTACCTCATCATGAATCAGCTCCAGCGGCTCTATCATATACACGAAGGTATTATCTTCAAACATGCCACTATAACGCAAGAGACCCCACACGGAGAGAATTAGCAAATGCAGCAAACAGCAAGAAATAGCAGTGAGCTTCCTACCGTGTGTTTAAAAAGAGAGTGTATCTGAACAAATGCCTTTATGCTGCTCCAAATCTAATTCACAAATCCGTACGGAGGCCCACTGTGGTCCCAGCTCTGTGCTGAACAACACACAGGCTACAAAGGTGTAAAGTGTAGACCAAGAGCATCCAAACTATACCTGATAGCATTACAGGAATATTCATGCAGTTCCAGTATCTCAAGTTACCATTCCAGAACAACATACAACTAGCAAAATTTCTTATCATGCAAACCCAACATCATCTATAAGAAAATAGACAGGTTCTTCATGCATAAGAATAACCTAAAACCATTTGACTCTGAAGAGGCAAACAGAAGTATCTTCGTGCTGGCAAATTGTGAATCCTCATCAAGCAGTGTCACTCAGTGCTGCAAATCACATTTAATTTTGGGAGAGGGGACTTTTCATAAAGTGGGAAGATAAGATTTCCAAGATCCTTTTTCACCACACGGCCACGACTAGACCTCTACATGAAGTGCTCTGTGTTCGGGCCCAGAAGGCGCCTACAGATGTGTTTTCGAGCCTGCCTGGAAGCCGCAGCATGAGCTCCTCTCTCCTACACTCCACCCTCACCCGGCTAACTCCTACTCATCCTCAGGTCTAATCTGATTGCTATGTCCTCTGGGCACCCTTCCTGGAAGAAGTTCAGTCACCCCACAAGTCCCTGTCCTTCCCCTTCCCAGTGCCTACCAAAATGACAATAAAATATTAATCTGTGTCATCATTTGTTTAATCTCTGAATCTCCTGCAAACGCTAAGTTTTAAGAGAGCAGGGACTATGCCCTCCTTGTTCATCACTCCATATCCAGTCCCTAACACAGGACTGGCACAGAACAGTCACTAAAATAAATATCTGTGAAAGAAAGATGGGACGGTTGAATGCAGGAAAGCAAGTTCATCCTCCCAGTGAGAGCCCCACGTACTGCAGTCCGTTGCAGGTCGACAGCGCCGCCCTGGAGTCCTTGACGCCTCTGATGCTGCCATGGTAGTAACAGTGTTCTCCACCCTACAATGCAGAAGAAGGCTGAACTGAGAAATTATGCTTTCTGCAACGTGATTCACTCTTTGAGACGCTTCTATAAAGCAAAAAGAAGTGCAAGATGGTCCTAGAAACTCCTCCTGGTTGATATGAAATCTCAAAGAGCACTAGGCAATTTTTCAATTTTCCTATAACGAGCATGTGTATATTAAAGTTAATGAAAGAGAAGAGACTTTAAAGAAATAAGACATGAAAGCAACTAGTACAACTTATATATCTTTCTTAAGTGTGTAAGGGAGGAGATGCTTACCAGATATTGTTATGGAATAAGGTCTTCTACTTAACTGAGGAGAGATCCCAAAGGTGTTGTTAATAATTATTTTTGATGGAAAACTACATAAAATCTTATCGGCTTGCCTACCTTTTAAAATTTGTTTTTAAAAAATTTTTTAGAGATAATCTATAAACTTAGTTTTCAAAGTCAAATAGTAACTACAAGGCCTATTTTAAAAAATACAGCAGTTTCCTTTCTCCCTCTCTCCTCATCTCCATGGCAACCATTTTAAACTCTTTTAGCTGTTTCTTCTCTTGTTTACCTATGTCTTTGTGAATGGAACATTTATACTTCTATGTCCTGATTTACTTCATTTTAGAAATTATCTTCCTAATATAGACTCTGGAAAGCCCCTCTTGCCCCCAATACATTCCAACACACATCACCAGTATTTGGTTAAATTGATATGTAGCGTTTTTGTATTATGACTATGCATATACTGTTCATAGCTGTGCCACCATGATTACATTTTATTTCTTGCTCCATTTTTAATTTTTTCAAGAATTTTTGCTTCACTTTCTTGCTTGCTAACTTTTCCATGTCTTAGCACTTAAATTTTCCCCATTATCTAAGATATTATCTACAACCCCTCCTAGGGTCAAACATATCAGGTAATTTCTCATACTCAGCTTCTTCCTGGAAACACTCCTGCTGTTTCCCTTCATCCTCCTGCTGGCCTGATCACAGCCACCACCCAGGACTTCTCTTTAGCATCATCCCGGCAACTCCCTTGGCCTCCCTTCTAGGTTGAATTCTAGACCCCATGTCTTCTCCATTCATGGTCTCACCCTCCCCTTTTTTGAAGGTACACATCCTTTGGTACTTTCTTGGAAAAGTGTTCATGGAAGATAAATATACTGAGAATTTGCACATTTGAAAATTTCTTTTTCTTCTTCACAAAAGACTGATCATTCAGATGGGTAAAGAATTCTAGATTGCAAATTATGTTCTCTCAGTATTTCAGTGGCAAGGTGCAGTCTTATAGCTTCTAATGTTGCTGCTGAGAATTGGATGTTATTCCAATGTTACATATTTTTTATAAAATCTATTTTTCCCGTTTCAAGAAGACTTTAGGAAATTCTATTCATCTCCATTTTCATGAAATCCCATGACATGCCTTGGTGTGGGTCCTTGCTTATTCACTGTGCTGGGCACTTTGTCACAACTTTTAATCAAGAAAAATGCAAGTGCTTCAGTTCTGGGAAACCTTTGTTATTTCTCTGATAATTCCCTCCTTTCCCTTTTTCTCTATAAATGAGTTCTTCCACCAGAGTAGAGAAGGGATGGCCACCTGGCTATATGGGGTACGGAGTAGATCGTGGATTTAAATACCCTCCACGGAGACTCTCAACCAAACTTTCTGTTTTCATGTGTCTTCAGTTCCTGGCCTTTGTGGGAGAGGTGACAGGGGTTGGCTTGTTTCTTCTGGGTTTCCCCCAATGGAACTTAGCAGAGCAGGAAAAGCTCAACCCTGAGACAGTTACCCCTCCATCTCCTACAAGTTTATGGACACCTCTCATCTGTTGTCTTTTCTTCTCTTGTCTTTGTCCTTGTGGGTTTATATCCTTTTTTATTCCTTAACTGTTATTTGAGTGGGTTATTGGGAGGGAATAGAGATAAATATAAGCAGTGAATCCACATTGTTTAACCAGAAGCTTTCTATTTATTTTCTTAAATAAAATATACTAAACATACTTCGACTTTTTACTGATGATTTACAGTCATTTTGATCACTGCTTTTTATACTGTATTACAATAGCCTCAAAGGCTACCTCACACACCAAATGACCACTCCCCCACCAACTCAGCTTGTTTCCTTTTAGTAACTATAACACAAATTTTCAATGTTAGTTGTCTAAATTGGCTATTATAACCTTGTTAATATTTTGTGAAGGGTTGCTTTTTAAGAACTGAAAAGCAACCCTGTATATAAATATTGACTTGTATATAATATGTCAAGTTCTACTTGCATATTCAATTCTGGAACTTATAAGGACAAATGGTATCACACATCTCAGCAATATGAGAAACCAGGTCAATATTCTGCAATTAAATTTCAAACTCTTCACATGATTCTAAAAACCATAGGTAACTGTAAATTTCATCAAACTGGTTATTTAGCACTTTGTATCACACCCGAAGGCTATCTTAAGTCAGGTGATTATCAGAAGTGCACAGCAAACACTGTCATATTTACTTGACCTTTCTAATAAAAGCTATATTTTTTCAGATTTCCCTAAAAATATTCTTTTTTTTCCCCAGAAAATATTTCCAAGTCCTTTCTTAGATTTTAGTTTCATTCACTTGCATTGGAAACTGAAGGTTGATGTTCTCTCAGTATAAAAGTCATTGTTACTTGTTTTAATTAAGGCAGAATATTATCTGAAGGGAACTGTATATTCCCTGTATATTTGAATGTGGAGCACCGTGTTTTCTGGACCTTAAATGAGACTTGAGGTAACATCCAGTCCCTGATGTTTATCCCCATAAGAAAGCTCCAACATCTAAATTGTGTAGTTATATTCAGCACTATAAGCAATTTGGCAGGTTCTAATTTAGAATTAGTATTAGCAGTATTAGAAGATTTTCTGAGTTTCTTATTATTAAATTTATACCAAGTTTTTAAGAAAGCATTACCAGAAAAATACTAATTGGCAACTCTCCAGATCTCTGCAGCATTTTGTAAACACCACTGCAAAGCAACATCTTGAGGTATTTCACATTAAATAAGCCCCAGTTGAGAAGAGGCATTCCCTCTCAGGTAACAGAGATAACAGCAGCAGGCCAGTGCAGAGAGGCCACTCCAGACGGCTTCGCTATGGTGACGCTGCATCCTCAGCTATGGGGGTGCCTTCCACACGAGGACCTAGCTATCTTGATCACTCTACGCCATGGTAACTATCCACATGTACCTACAGGGAGACGGTCACATGGTGCTGAAAGGCACTGCCAAAGACAGCGACAGGCCAAACAATCCTACATCTTCAGGCTCTCAAATTCGTGCTTCTTTCTCCAGTCAGGAAGGCCTCAGACAGTTCAAGAGCACTGGCCAGCGACTTCGAGATCACCACCTATGAGTGGGTCACAGAAGTGGGACGAGGCAAACAGCAGGCAGGAGAACCAAAAAGGGCTCATTTGGTACATGACACAAGTCCATGTGTGTCCCCATGGGCATTTTCAGATTCAAAGCTGTCAGTCAGTTAATTAAATTCAACAAAATGGAGCATCTGATAAGCAGAAGTTATTGCCCAGTCAAAAAAGCTTAGAAATCCTGGTAAGCATGTTTCTCAACTTTCTCAGCCTACCATTTCCACACAGCTGAACACTCCACAAGCTTGATAACGTTCAAATAACGGCAAGTTTGCTCCACGAGGTTGCCAAGCTAAGAAGCCTCCTGGAAACCACCAGGCCACTCCTGTAAATAATGAAACACTGCAGCCATGTGCATCCTTCAAAACACTTCCTAATCAGAAGTGGTCAGGGATGTCAACTCTGTGAGTCTAGTGAGAACAACTTGGAGACAAAAAAAGATTTGGTTCCCTGGTACTGTTGATCGAATGACAGGAATGGTTTGATTCTACTCTATTTTTACTTTTTTTTTATATCCATTGAATTTCTACTCACCTTAAATAGAACCTATTGGAAAACAGAACCTATTGTTTCATTTAATTTATTTGAAAATTGCTCCTTTGTGCTTGTTTAATTATCTCATCTGCTTCAGTAAAGTTCAATCAGCCAGCTCTTATTATCTTTATTGCTTAAGAAACTCATAACCTGGGCATTCATGGTGACCAAGCACTAATGTTTTCAGTCGACTCTAGAACGTGTGAATAAACACTTGAAAAGAAACCACATAGGCCTTAGCTCACAAATGTGTATATTATGATAGTCTAGGTTCTGAATATAATAATAAAATATGACTCTATATTCACATGATTATTCTATATGCACATCTTGAAATACTTCAAACTTAACCAGCAGAGTGTATCAATCTATTTAACAAGTCAGTGGACTGGTAGCAAAAGAGAAATAGAAGAAGATATCTATAATTGGATACATAGACCTGAATTTGAACACTGGAGAATAAGGAAATGAAAAAGATATTTCAGAGAATCGGGGAACTCAAGACCCCAGCACCAGCTCAATTATTTACCTTCCTTAAACTCAAAGGGGGAAAATGTCCCAGCAGTTGTTTAATAAAATATTAGAACAGTTTGGCTGTACCAATGCTATATAAATTTTTAATAGTTCGTATAAATTATACTAGTCAAACTTAAAATACCTTTGTGAGGAGCCACTGTTGTCTGCTCTCTTGATTTCATGGCAGATTTTTTTAACCTCCCAGCCAGGAGCTGTGCCCACAGAGGCCCCTTCCCTCTGACAATAATCCCCACCTAGAAGCCTTCACAGAAGGAGTGGACGTGAGCTGAGCCACGGGCATGATGTGATAAGAGAAGCACAGAAACGTCCCAGGAGGGCAATGTGATTCAGTGATAAACAGAAGAACAAAGGCAGGGTGTTCATCTGTTTGGTTCACTGATGTACACCACCTAGGCCAGTGACTAGATCCTAGTAAGCTAAATTGAGGTTATCTGTTTAACAAATGAGTAAAAATGGCTTATTCATGAGCCTAAGTGACAACACCAAACTCAAAGAGCAGAGGATTCATGTTTGTTGAGAGGGTGGGTAAATAAACCACCATTCGCCACCTGAGGGGTTTTTTCTTCTGAGATATAATTGACAAACCATAAAATTCACCCTTGTAAAGAGTACAATTCAGGGGTTTTCAGTATATTCACAGAGTCATGCAACCATCACCACCATCTAACCTGTCCCCATCAGCAGTCATTCCCATTCCTCCCTACCCCCTAGCCCTTGGCAACCACTAATCTACTTTTGCTCTCTATAGATTTGCCTATTCTGGGCATTTCAAATAAACAGAATCATGCAATTTGTGGTCCTTTGTGACTGGCTTCTTTCATTTAGTATAATGTTTACAATTATACTATTGTAGATGTATCAGGACTTCATTCCTTTTAATGGCTGAAAAATATTCCCTTGTGTGGGTAGACCACATTTTGTCTATTTATTCATCAACTGATGGACATTTGGGTTCTTTCCACTTTCGTTGTTTTTGTTTTTGTTTTTTAGGTGGGGAAGGTTGTCCCTGAGCTGACATCTGTGCCCATCTTCCTCCATTTGGTATGTGGGTCACCGCCACAGCACGGCTGATGAGTGGTGCAGGTCTGTGCCCAGAATCTGAACCTGCCAACCCTGGGCCTCTGAAGTGGAGGCGCAAACTTAACCACCACGCCACCAGGCCAGCCCGTTCCCACTTTTCTTGCCAGTATGAATAACGCTGCTATGAACATCCGCATATAAGGTTTTGCTTGGACATATGTTTTTAATTCACTTGGATATACACCTAGGTACAGAACTGCTGGGTCACAAGGTAACTCTATGCTTAACTTTTTGAGGAACTGCCAAACTATTTTCCAAAACAGCTCCTCCATTCTACCTTCCTACCAGCAGCGTATGAGGGTTCTCGTTGTCCACACCCTGCCAGCACTTGTTATTGCCCATCTTCTTGATGAGAGCCATCCTAGGGGGTCTGAAGGGGTACTCATCCTTGTTTAACACCAAATGAGAAAACGACACAGGACTGAACAGAGATAAAAATATCACCTTCATGTTTGATAGTGCTATACTGGAGGAGAGGATGAGCTGAGAACCTCACAGGCCTGCTACTGCTGCTCCCTGAGTTAGCCAGACTTACCCACCAAGGCACAGACAACATGGGACAACCGACACCCCAGCACACACACACACACACACACACACACACGGACTCCCATTGTACAACTGAGAGCACAAACAGTAGAGAATGTGCCCTCTCTGTAGGGAGGTGGATCTCACAAAAGAAAGGGAGGAAGGGCCTCCGTAGACAAGCCCAGCTCCTGCCTGTCAGTTAAGCCGCTCTTCCTTCCCTGGGCAGCAGTGAGCAAGGGGACAGGAAGAAGGTGAAGTGAGAAAACAGAGCCAGGAGAGGACTGTTTTCCCCAGCAGTGATAAAGAGGGATCGGCAGGGGATGCAGGGACAGGAGCACTGCTCCATCTGTTCAGGCTCACACTGCTGGCCGGGGGCAGCTCTGTTTATTAGGAGAGGAGAAACCAGAGTATTAGTAAGCATCTAGTTAATGGTTCACCTAAAAGGGATTTTACAGAAATATGTCAAGTTTGAAACGTACTTTTATACTGTCGTATCGATGCCTAACTCTTTTATAAGAATTGAAATACTAAAAATTAATTTACTTTTATTAGGCTCATCAACAAAGTTGATCAACAAACCAACAATGTTGTTTTACTGTATATTGTGTGCAAAGTACTGTGCTGAGAACTCCAACAAAAACTACTGCTCTGTCGGGCGCAGGACGGAAGTTCTGCCTACTGACACCTGGCACCTGTTCTATCTCACCTACTAATTGGTTGACCCCTCCAGTTCCTATATTTGCTTCAAAAAAAAGAAGCCCTTTTAACCCACGTTTGTCCAATGGAAGTAAAAGCCTAAGAGGAGCCTCTTCTTAGCTGGAAGTGGGAACCAGGTGGGAGCTTGCTGGGGTGAACTGGGAAAACCCAGGTGAGCTACTTCGAAGTGTGGGTTCATCATTTTGTGTGAAATGAATTGCCAGAATACTTTAAATGTCCACATTTGTATTTAACTTCAAAGACAAACAGGCTACTAGTGATCCTGTTCCTCCCTAGTAATGTGAATACTAGTGTGTGTGTGTGTGTGTGTGTGTGTGTGTGTGTGTCTTTTGAGATCTTTGGAAGACAGTTGCACAAGGCAGGTCTTCCAGTCCAGCCAGTCTTACAGGCTCACTCCCTTCTCCTGTACTCTATACAAAGAGTTTCTTAAACAACACAGACGGCAATGTGTTTAAAACAAACGCTTTTAAAAATGCGTCAGTAATGGCAGCGAGAGAGTGAATTTATACACTTTCAGAAAGAAAAGTTGTCAGTAGGTACCAAAGCCTTTTAAAAAAGTACCAATTCTTTGACCCAGAACATCGCATTCTTAAGTAATTATTAAAGACATGTTCAAAATATACCTGGAAGAACTTTCCTCAGAGTTATTCGTATAGTGAAAGACTGGAAACAACCTACATGTCTATTACAATGGGGTTTTTAGACAAATTACAGCAAATGAATTGGAAAGAATATTGTGCATTTTTTAAAATAAAAGTTTAGAAAACTATTTAATACATGCTAAAATGTTTATAATATTGCTAAGTTAAAAAAAATCCAGCTACAAGACAGTGTGTATCATATCATCTTGGTTTTGGGGGGTGCATATATAAATACAGACACATAAAAAACAGACTGCTACCATTAATCTATTATATAGAAAGTAAGTTTGAGTATGTGAACTGTTTGGAGAAAATGAGTCATAAATAAGAGAAAAGCAATGCCCACGAAAACAAACGAGAGCTGATGCACCCTGATACGAGACTTGGCTGTCTTACTAATGATAAGGTCTCCTTTGGGGACCTCAAATAACCCCTGGAGGCCGATTAGCTATTCTGCTTCTAAAAAAAAGTTGACAACTTCTTGAGAAGTTTGGGTCAGGTTACTGCGGCCTGCAAAGGCGGCTCGTCTGCTGAGTCCATCAAGTTCCTGTGCAATCTCCTCTCCTCCAGACTCATGACGCAGCATCCGTAGGCCCAGCTCCGGCACGGCTGACAGGAGCTTGGGTTGTGCGAGTGCCAGGAAGCACCGTCCGGCCTGAGTTAGCATTTCTGCTCTCCTTCCACAGCATTAACTTCTAGGGAGACCCGACAACCCCCACGATGCCGCCTAAGGCAAGAACCAACAGACTAGCAAGAATAACATATGGAAGTTCTTAACCTGGGGCATGAAACTCAAAGGCTCGGAACACACATCAAATTACAAAAGTGCCCACTGAGCATTGGACAGTCATAAATCCTGAGAAACGCCAGGTCCCCCAGGCGGTCTTTACAAGTAAGGCCTCATAAATATTTGTGGAGAGGCTGTCAAACTAGAAACCCAGCTGCCCTGCTGCACGACCCCGCAAGCCCACTTGGACAAAGGGAAGGTCCACTTTGGTGCTGACACTTGCCAGCAATCTAGAAAAACCTAAACCCAGTCATGTTTCTCCACGTTGTTCTGTGTCCCCGCTTCCTCTCCAGTGCCCGCGGAGTCTGGGGACCCTGCCCAGGCTCAGTGGACTCTGCAAACTCCCCACAGTCAGTGTCTGGAAGCAGCCCCTCCAGGGACCCTCACCCTGACAGTGCGGATGACTGTGTCCTTACATACAGAGCATCTCTCCCTTGTCCCAGTCTAAACCCACTTGCTCCTAGTGATCCTCCGTGAAGAGAACTGAAGTCAATCTCCAACTGAAGGAACAGGTCCCCGATTACCTGTGTACTACAGAGCTTGGTGGCCTTGAGCAGGTTTAATTGCCCTTTCTCTGCTTCAGTTCCTTTCTTTGCACAACAGGAATGATAACATCCACCTCATAGAATTGTTGTGAAGATTAAGAGGGAGAGCGTTCCTGAAGTCTTTCTCCCCACCTGTCCTCTGCCCTTCTCAGGCACCAAAGTCCCCGGGACTAAACAGTCATTCTAACAGCCTGTCCAGTCTTATCATTCAGATTCTGTGCCCAGGAGCCTGATCATCCACTACTTTAAGGTGCTCATATGGAACTGAACAGCTCTCTATACTGCTCACTTACACAGCCACCGTATGTGTAACCAAAACAATAAATGTTTCTTTATTGGCCTGGATATACAGACTCTCTAATCTTATCTCAAATATTTGTAAGTTTTAACAGAGTTCTCCTAAATTTATTTTAAATTTAAAAATAGAACCCTGTATATGAGGACAGATGATCTTATTGGGATAGACATCAAACCCAGCAAGTGCACCGAACAGCTCTCTGTTAACACGCCAGGATTTCCCATGCTGTTCCTCGTACCTTAGAGAGCTGTGGCTTCCCGTTTTCGTAGTGAATCTCCACATAGTCAGAAGACAGCAGACCACTACAAAGGAAAGAAAACAGAATGATTTCGGCACCTAAGACACTTGCAGGTTTAAAAATAATCAGCTCAGTAAATGGATGTGACGGGCACGTAAACCACAAATAGCGGCAGCCCGCAGTGAGTACGAACAGGTTACCGCAGGAGTCTCACACGTCGTCCAGTGACAAGTCATTCCTCAGGCTGCGAAAAAAGAAGGACACCGGTAATCTGAGGTGAACTCCTTGTATACACACTATTCACCATTTGATTGAGACGTTAATTAACACGAAACAAACTAAGGCAGGTCACAGGAGGAGAGAGGCCCTACAAAAACCTCACAATTTTGCTCTAAATAATTGGAATCTGAAAACATAATCACTGAGGAAGAGTAGAGAGTAAAGGCCAGACAGCAGATATTTTAGGCTTTTCAGGCCGCATGGTCTCTGTCACCACTACTCAACTCTGCCGCCGTGTCACCAAACCAGCCTCAGGCAGCAGGTGAACATGTGGGCATGGCTGCGCGCCAAGAAAACTTCACCTGTGGACACTGAAATCTGAATTCCACATAATTGTCACATGTCATGAAATATTTCTCTTCTGTAATTTTTTCCAACCATTTGGAAATGTATAAAACATTCTTAGTTTGAAGACTGTACAACAACAGGGATGGCGGGATTTGGCCTACGGGTCGTAGTTTGCCAATTCCTGGAATAAAATAACAGTTAAGAATATAGATTTTGACGTCAGACAGAGCAGGGTTAAAGCCAAGCCCAGCCCCTCGTTAGCAATGTGACCACGGGCAAAGTTACCCACCTGGGCCTTCGCGTGGGTAGAAGGGAGATGACGGAGCATGACTGTCACAGGACACTGAGGAGCACACGGGAGCAGTGCCCAATCACGCTCAGTAATGGGCACTGAGGCTGCCACTATTTCTATTTTCACCCAACTTCTGCAAACGCACTTCTCCCTATACGATGTGGGAAATACAAAATGTGTGCCTCTGAGAGAGCACGGATGTTAGGGCACCTGGGCTCCTGTCTGGGCTCTGCCACTAGAAATCATGAGAACAAGGGATAACTCACAGTTACTGTTCACGTCCCAGGCACTGTTCTAAGGACCAGGAAGGTGTTAACTCACTTAATCCTAATGGTAACTGAAGGGCAGCAGCAAGTTCTGCTATGAGCCAGATGTGCACTCTAAATCCAGGCTCCATTTCCTCCCCTGGGTTGGAGGGTTGGAGCAGAAGATTCCTCAGGTCCCTTCCTGCTCTGACGTTCAGTTTTCTAGAACTCTGCCTCACAGTAAGTTTTCTTGTTTGGAAACCTTGACACCACTTCTTTAACAGAAGAATGGGAGGACTCAACAATTCTGCATCATTTTGAAAGCTGCACCTGATGTAGGTCTGAGCTGGCCCAGTGGGGAGGGCTGGAGGAGGCTCAGAGCCAGTCTGCAGAGCGGGGACCCAGGTGTGCGTGCAGCATGGTTTCCTGCAGAGCTGAAGGATGACGTTACAACACAGAAGTAAAGCAGATGCTTATACCCTGGACGGGTTCTTCTACTGAAATTACTAATCAAAAGTGTATCTATTGATGATTCTGCATTTGAAACTCAATTATGGTACACCTATTCATTCCCTTTTAAAAATCTAATAGTCAAAGTAATGACAATTCTTGACTCTATATACTTGGGAATGCCTGACCGGCACAGAAACTTCTTTTATTCCTAGCTGGTTAAGTCAGCTACCAGCACCGTGCGTAGACATAAACAGGCCTGTTGACATAACATTTCTCTGAGGGATGCTTCCGCGACACCAAGAGGCAGAGGTTTCACCAACTGCATTCTAATTACCTCTCTACAGGTAATGCATTATTTTCAAAATTCCCAACCACACAATCACTGGAATATGTCCAAGAGCTAAAACCAAGTCACTTTAGACCACCACTTTTGCTTGTAATTACAAGGGCAGATAATGGCATTCTAACCATTAATTGACTGATCTGATAAAGGTCACTTTAATTACCCCATTTCTCCCTTTTAAAGGGCCTTTCTCCCTCCGCTCTCCCCCAGGGACATACCTATTTCTAACGTCTCCTGCATTTGAGAATCTTCAAGAAGAACAGCTACTTCACTAGGAGACACTGAGATGGACATAAAGCAACACCCTCTATGCCACTCCACCCCCACCTCCCATAAGCAGCACACACCCCATTCGCTCCATCCTTTCCTCTCATCTGACCACAGCAATCTCTCCCTGGGAACGGTTTCCTTCCCTCCTCACAGCATCCCCAGCCCCTGCATGACGCCTGGTGCGGAGCACAGCCTTAATCAACATCTGCTGAGTGAGCAAACATCTACCCACGTCTACCACACACCAGGCCCTCGTCACGTGCTGGGAAGCTGGGTGAAGAATGCAACTCTCTGAAACGGAAGCTACGAAAATCAGCACAACTGTGTGACATTCGTCATCTCATCCTAAAATATTATTTATCATCTCCCTGAAAGTGAATTAACACCAACAGAAATGTAATATAATTAATTATAAAAGTCTTGATGTAATTTTGAAATAAGAGACTTTTCAGTGATGGACAGGTAACAGTGGAGAGGAAGAACCGACTAGGGTGGTAGCAGGCCTCCAGCCCCACCCAGCAGAGGAGAAACAGGCAGTCTCTATCTCTGTGTGCCCGAGGATGAGCCGTCTGACAGTCTCTGCCTGCAGATGCTCTCCGAGGCCTCTCCTCCACCTCTGCTCTCTGTAGAATTTCCTGCTGGAAATAGAATGTCCTGGCATGCCAATACCGATCCATTTAGCAATTGTGCTCCCATGCATAAATTGTTATTATACTTTGTTGATGAGCCAATTGGGTGTTTGGTTCTGAGCTGTCTAATAACTTGTAGGAATTGATAAAAAGAAGTTTCTGAATATCCTAAGTTCTGAAATGAACATCCGTTTCTAATCATTTAAGTAACAGAAGAGCTGTACACCATCACTACTACAACGCTTTCCATGCAGGTTATCCGGTGAAAGAGGGGTGACCTTTGGAAGTAGAGATAAATGTAGGATGGAAGTTCAAAGCGAGGTGGAAGAGAGTGGAAGACCTGGAATAAGGAAATTCTCTGGAGCCCACTCACTCTGCTCTTCATGGTGAACCTGCACCATGGAGGCGTGAGAAGAACCTGAACTCTACAGTCAGACTGAACGTGATTTCACTCAAAATGTGAAGGACAAGGGCAAGCACCTTGAAGATGCTGAACCCCAAGAGCAGGTAAATGGTAAGACTGTTAAAACGCGGCAAATGAGCCAAGACTTAGATCAATGAAGGGAAGTGTGGCAGAAACAATGCTGTGTATCCACCAAATCCCATTTCATTTTCCCCTTCCTGGTAGTAAGACTACACTTCACAGCTTCCCCAGCAGTTAGACTGGGGCCACGAGATTGAATTATGGCTCATGAGATATGGGGGGAAGTGAGGTCTACCCCCCTAGTGTGACCACTAAAATCCATGCATGATGCTCCAAGTTCCCTCTTCCATGGCAACCCTGGAAGCCACGTGCCCCAGGCGGTACAGCTACAAGATGCGTGCAGCCCAGGTTCCTACATCATGATTTGGAGAAGAGCTACCAAGGAGAGCCACTCAACTTGTATTAGACCATGATGTGGGTAAGAGATAAAATGTTGTAGTGTTAAGTCTCAGATTTCATTCTTTTTACTGAAACATGGTCTAAACTGTCCTAATTCTAGGATTTATCACAAAGAAATGTTTTAGAAACTTACATTTAAAAAATTTCAGCATCATCAGCAAATATACAAAGAGCTCTGCTACAAGATCTCAGCATTGGAAACTCACACAGAGAGAAGTTTGCCTTGGGAAGGTTTTGCCTATGTAAATATACATATTTGCTGGAGTCCTCGAGTTTGAGATTTATGTGTCTAAGGAAAGCAGGCACATGAATAGCCAAGTGGTCAAACTCCCAAATGTTTATATCTTCCTTTACAGGGAGGCTCATGACGGAGAAGTCCAGGATCCCAGTAACTGGAAAAGTTACTTACCAAGAAAATCTTGGTGCCTAGAAAACTTACTAAGAAGGGTAAACAACTTCTAGTTTTTTGGAAAATAACTTGAATCCCTTAAAGAAAGAACCATATGCTTTCTTTTGGGTAACCCCATCATGAACGGCTGTGAGTGGGGTAATCAAGCAAACTAAATTGTTCAGAACGAGTCAACACAGATATCAGGGCCTTGGGCTATAAAGAAGATTGCTAAGAAAGACAAATACTACAGCACAAGGAAACCATTTGCTCTACATGAGTTAAAAATCATTTACTTCTTTGTAGAAAATAGTCGAACTACCAGCCTCCAGAAGTCCCTTTCAGTTCTGAAATCTACATTTACTGAAATTCATGTGTTAAGCCCTCAGTCTTATCTCTTATCAGGAAACTCAATGGGTTGCTGGGAGCAGAACAAGCCCTTCTGAAGGGACCTAGAGGCGAATGGGGCATTCCTCCACCAGCAAGCTAGGGAAAAGTCTAGATAAATAGCAGCAAGTACCAAGGCTTAACAACTAGGTGGCCATAAAATTTATCATCTAAATCAGGGCATTTCTGGGAGAGAAAAGAGGTATACTAATAATTATGCCAGGACAACAGACATACACCAGGAAGGACTGTCCTGGGAAAACTGGGACATACGGTTACCCTCCCAAAGGGCCAATTCAAGGTACACACATCAAGTTCCACACGGAAGGTCAGGATGGTGTGTGAGATGAAAAATACGCCAAAGCGGAGATGCCGCTAAGCAAGCAGTCTGTGAGTATGTCTCCTCCAGCTGCTTTTGGGCTCTGTGATTATCTTTTACAGGACCACTGTTTTAGGACAACGTGAGTGGGTGCCGTCGGTTCTCTCTCTCAGCGCATAACATCAGGAAGTAGATACTGGGAGAGGAGTCAGACCGAGATGTGGAACTAGGAAGCCATGAGTCCACGTTCACCGTAATACTACACTGGACCGGTCAGGTCTTGACTGGCCACGCCCCTTCCCACACGATGTCTTTGTTCTTAGGTCAACAGTATCGCAAATACCCTAATTCAATAATCAGTGCTAAAGCATGAAGTTACTTCCATATGTGTTCACACTGGGACTGGAACAGAAGTCAACATTTATGTGAATAAAGAGTGAAAACTTGAATTATGTCCAAAAAAAAAGGAGTGCCACTAACATCCCTTTTCATAACACAAATTCACTCATCTGATTATCTTCTGCTTGACAGTGCTTAACTTCTTGGTATTGAGTTGATCATCCCAAATGGCCCCTGACAGATTCACCCAAGAAGTCTCCTGCCACCTTTTCTCACCAGGGCTCACACTGGTTCATCTAATGACCACATATGCTAGTCACCGTGGAGATTCTCAGCTCACAGGTCTTCAAGCAGAACAGCATTGTACAACGAGCACCACGCCCACTCCCTCTTTACACAAGAAGGCTCACTTTTTTCCTTTTACACATAAATAATTTTTATTCATTAAATAATTACTATAAGTTGTAATGAAGAGACACAGAATATAAACTCAGTACATTTGTACAAGCATAAGCTTGTAACCTTACAATTATCCTTCTGTCCTTATATTGCTTTCCTTCCAAAAACAACATACTTAAAAAGTAAAACGACGTTCAATCACCACTTTTCTCAAGTTTTAAGAAAAAGTTAGATTCATCCCACCTAAAGTAATTTTTATACCAAAAGTTGTTTCAGCTGGAAAATGTATACTCCTTTGGGTACAAACAATACAATAAGACTTTTAAGCTGTGTTAAAAGATTGTAGACGTGAAGAGGCTGGAATTTAAGAGTGTAGAAATGATATGTTAAGCTGGTAAAAGTAATTACAGGTTGAATTGAGGCTTTGTGTTAAGCCAAACAAAGATGGCATGCCAGCAAAGGCTGGGGATGTGGGCATATCTCATGGGAACAGAGCCACAGGTGGAGAACACTCCCGGCACAAGAGGGATGCAGGGGCGGAAGCTTCTTTGAGGGTCACAACGAGAATTTAATGAGTTCTTAAACCACATAAGAGGTTGCAGCAGAAATTTTAATGTGGGGGCGCTCCTGCATCTCATAGGTGATGGCCCATGTGCCATAATACAGATAAGAACACCCTAGTGTAACCAGAATGGGAAACATAGGCAGGGCTGCAAGTTAACAGACAGGGAAGCTGAGAAACGAGGAGTTAGGAGAGAAATCAGGGACGAACTAGAGGGGATGTAAAAGCTGATGACCCCTCCCAAGCCAGCTGGATCACCAAGAAGAGGAGCCAATTGAGAGCTCCCTTCTGAGGAGGTGGCATCAATACAGACGTCTTTAATTAAGTAAAAATGAAAGACGTTAATTTCTCCTCCCCAACTTTGAAGCCAGACCCTATGAAGCAGCTAACACATTCTCGTGCGGCTGCCGGTCTGCAAGTGTACCAGTTACTTTGAGATTCCTCTGTGATAGAATCCTGGTCACTCCACACGTGGTTTTACCCCCATATGTCAGGTAACAGGAAAATTTAAACACAGGGAAAACTGAATCCAAATAAAGATAGCATACCTTTTAAACACAGTTACACATGACTAAAACACTTTGATGCACAAATTTAAAGCTAACAACGAATATTATAGTGTGTGGAATATTGCTCATCCAGATTCTTTCTGACACGCCCCACATGTATTTATACAACTATTAAACCAGGCATCCACACAGTGAAATTGCAGAGAATGGATATGGGTCCTTTATCAACCCTGCCTTCCGGTAACCTCGTCCAGAAGAAACAGGTCCCTCCAAGTCCAGCTCTCCCCACATCCTAGGACAAGAGCTCCCTACTTCTTTCATTTTTCAGTCTATAAAGAAAAACTGCACATTTGTTTACACAGTGCTCCATTCTTTCCAGGTGTGCAGGAACCAGTCAAAAGAATAAAAAAAAACCAATGGCAAAACTGTCAGAAATAATAAGAGTTAAGTAAGGTAGCCAGTTACAAGATAAATATGCAAAAATAAAATACATTTCTATGTGCACCAGCAAAAACAACCTAGAAATAATCTGGAGGAAAACTTTTTACCAACAACGACAAAAATGGCAACAAATTTTACATATGTGTTATGTATGTGGATATATACACATATAACTACATCTGTATAGATGTACATATGCTCCATAACGTTAATGTAATTCCAAGCAAAATCTCAGCAAGTTTTTTTAACTCAAAAAAATTATTCTAAAGTTCATCTTAAAGAATAAATGTTTATGACTATCTAAACTTTTTTTTAAAAGACAGGAGTAACAACAGGAGTATACAAGTATAACAATACTTATATGACTACTACAGTGACCAAGACACAGAGCACCAGCCTGAGGAGATGGGAGGCCCAAAGGGAAGAACAGAAAGTCCAGAAAGAGATCCAAGTTCACATCAAAAACTTTATACGCGAAAACAGTAGCATTTTAAATGGGTAAAGAAGAGAACAAATATGTTTGGGACAAGTGACTAAACATTTTGGGAAAGTTAACTCCTTCCATCATATCTTATACTAAACTAGTGATATATGCATTAAGGGTATGTATGTTTTAAAATAAAGCCATAAATCTACTGTAAAAATACAGCTGAATGTTAGGAGGGAGAGGACTTGTTAAGCATGATAATAAACCCAGGAGTTGTAAAGAACAATAGGCAAGACTATAAAAAATTTTTAAACTTCCATGAGTTAAAAAACATCATAAAGGGGCCGGCCCGGTGGCATAGCGGTTAAATTTGCACACTCCTCTTCGGCAGCCCAGGGTTCCTGGGTTCAGATCCCAGGAGTGGACTGATGCACCGCTTGTCAGGCCATGCTGTGGCGGCGTCCCATATAAAGTGGAGGAAGATGGGCACGAATGTTAGCCCAGGGCCAGTCTTCCTCAGCAAAAAAGAGGAAGATTGGCAACAGATGTTAGCTCAGGGCTAATCTTCCTCACAAACAAACAAAAAAAAATCATAAACAAAATTTCAAAGATAACTGAGAAAAAACATTTGCAAAATATATGAAAAACAAAAGGTTGCTATCCTTAACATAAGAAGCCAAAACAGAAACCAAGTAAAAACAGATAAACAACCCAACAGAAAGCAGGCAAAGGACAGGGGCAGGAGACTCACAAAAGAGAGTGCGTGGTGCAATTCACAGAGAGAGGAAATAGGAGACACTATGGTGATCAATCACATACAAATGTACAATTGTGCTGGTAACAAAAGACCTGTAAATTAAGATAACCATAAGAGACCATTTTTCCTCCTCAGTTTAGAAGATAAAAATGAGAGACAGCAGCCAGAGCGGGCGGGAGAGTGGGAAACCCGGCACTCCACACATTACCGCTGGCACCTGAATTCCTCTGCCTTTCTAGGTGCAACTTGGCAACAGTCATCAAAAGTCCTAAAGGCATGTTCACCCTTTAAATCCATAACTTTTTATAAATGTATAAGTGCTACTTTCAAAGGTTATGTCGACACAAAAAGTCAATAATCATTCTATAGCAGACAGTTTTATTGGAGCCAAACTGAGGACTATAGCCTGGGAGTGCAAAGCACTCTGAAGAAGAGTGGTTTTCAGCACAGTTATATACCATTTCCAAACAAAAAGACACACACGGGCTCATTCCTTCAAGGGTTCTGGGAGATATTCTGTTACAGATCAGCACGTACACAGCGAGTCAATGCGGCCTTGGGATGGTGGGAAAGGAGGCATCCGGTCTTATCTTTAAAGAGTGCTGGTGTCAAGGGAGGGGAGGCATGAATTTTTAATCTTCGAAGAGTATACTCTTTACTTTAGGGCAATGAGTAAAGCAGATGCACAATGTACATTTGACAGGCCATAAGTCAGGCTGTTCTGGTTAAAATAAAACTCAGGCCAAATCAGGTTCAAACCAGAACGGCTCCCTTGTGTACTTGAAAATATAAAAATTTTCTTATATCAGTTTCCTGAGGAGATAACTAGACAAGAGCAAATAGACACACACATATACGCACACACACACATGCACACATATACACACACACAGGGCTATCGTCTGCAGATGGAGATTTATATGAGCTTTCACAGGCAGTTGGAGAGATGCTCACAACATCATTTGATGAAAAAAGCAAATGAGAGGATATGATGTTCAGTAACTTTTCTTAAGTATGTTTCTATGTGTATACTCACACACAGAAAAAACCCCGCAAAGATACACACCCAAACATACCAGTGGGCTGTTGCTTCCTGTAGAACTTGCAACGCTTTTTCTTTCTTTCTTTTGCTTATCCTTTATTCCTAAAGTTTTACAATGAATATATCTTACTTTTTAAAAGAAGCAGCCACAATACAAGCTATATTTCTTAAAGGAAGAGAAACATAGTTCCTTTAGGAAAGGAATTAATGAATGAGCAATTTCAGGCCCAAGAAAGGAAAGGAGCCACAGATACTTACAATACCACCACCAACCACGTGAGGAGCAGTGGCTGGGCCCGGCTGCCTCTGTCCCCTCAACTCAATGCCACCAACATTCCCTGAACACTTGGAGACTGCTCATGCTGGAGCGGGTGGGTGAGGACAGAAAGAGAAACAAATGCAGTTCCTACCCTCGAGGGGATTATAATCTCACAGCTAAAATAAGACAAGACAGCATGTATCCAAACATCATAAATAACAAAGCATCAAGCTGCCCCCAGAGGGGAAATTAATCTCAACCAAGATGATCAGGAACTTTTCAGTAAGAAGGCAGGGCCCGGGAGGTTCATGACAAAATATGGAGGGAAACAGAGGCAGGAAGGAGCAGGTCACACAGACAGGACCAGGGTGTGAGGCCGGGAAGCAGACGCAGGGAGCAGCCAGAAGTCCAGCTGGCCAGGGCATCAGTCCTAAGGGGGGATGGTGTTGAACAGGCAGGCTTGGGACCAGAGAGTATACAGGTTTAAGCAAGAAGATGGAACTTTGAGAACCAAGGGTACTCTAGGACCAGGAACTCAGAACGTGGAAGGCCGAGGCGGCTCTCCTCTTCATAAGAGCTGAGACTAAGCACCGCATTCTGTGTCCTCAGAAACTGCAAAGACATTAGGGCCTGGGAAGGGCTGGACACAGAGCAGGTTCTTTTACTGGGTCAATTAGAGCCATCTGCAAAGTAATTAACGTTAGCAGCAGGAGACCCCGGCAAGAGACCAGCACAGCCACTAAGAAAAGGCCTTTCCACATATGAAAACCTGTAGCTTCAACTTTCCTTCACTCATTCAATTAATGGCTGAAGACTAGAGAGAAAAAAAATAAATAAAGCAGATGAGGGTTAGCTAAAGAAATAATTAACAAAGATTAAAGATTATTTAATTTTTACTTAAATGTTTCTGTTTCTTTACATATTTTTACTGTAAATTATAGATATTTGTCCTAAAATTTGGAATGCAAATGCTAGTGTGAACTTTGTGATTTTATACTGTTTTGGTAAAGATTAAGATTTTTGTAGAATACCCACAAAGGTCTTTTGTATGTCTCTTCCTCTCTTTTCGCCCTGCCTAGGAGGAGGAGTCCAACACTTTCTCTCTCCTATGCAGCCATAACCAGAGCCTGCATGGTATCTGCTGGCTGAACCGAGACCCCAGGCCCCCCCAGAGCACGTTCTGTGAGACAGACTGAGGACAGGTCTGCACAGCCCTAATAGGGAAAAGGCACTTGAAACTGTCACCTAGATTTCTCTGTACTACACAGAAAACACCATTCTGCGCAATTGCGGTATCCTTCATACACATAACACAAGGACATATAGAGATGATAACCACGATCCTTCCTCAATATTAGATATGATTAAGAAATTATCACAATGTAGTAATTAGAAGCACACTTCTGCAGTAATATCAGACCAATACTGCAGAGAAGAACACGAGAGAGCAAGAAGGAGAAGGAGGAGGAGGAAGGAAAAGGAGAACTTTTTAACGGTTTCTCCAAGCAACTACAAAATCACTGTCATACATAATAGCATTTATTTTTTAAATTACCACCTAGAAAAATGGTTTCAAACTTATCGCACCATCTGAGAACATTTCATGGCATCAAAAAAATTATTCACTGGGCCTTTGATTGTTAAAAAAGAAGAGTAAAAATTTGCTTAAAGACCAACTAATTTCTCTGACCAAAGAGAATTTTCCATTCTGCCAAATTATGTACCATTTCAAAATAATTACAAGATAACAGACCTCTAAAAATTACAGAATTTATTGGAAAACTACCACTCCTTTGTAGCTTCTTTGGAAAGGGGTTTCTTCCAGCGGCGTGGACTCGCAGACCCAGAGCAGCTCGTCCAGCGCTAACCAGGCCTTCTTAACCCTGCTCCCGCTCCACCCTCGGTCACGGAAGAACACCTGAACTCAACAGGCACCCAGAGCGCTCTGCTGGCTGAACTAAGGAGCGAACAGGTGAAGAGGGGTCAGGAGCGCCAGTTCCCAGCCTGGCCCTGACACTGACTGTCTCTGAGATCTTGCAGAAGCGCCTGACATTGTGGAAGAAGTTTTCTCCCTTACAAAACCCCAGACTGGTGGACTAGAGGATCTCTAAGGAGACTTCCAGGTCTAACACAGTGGATGTGTGACTGCCATCATCTCCTACCCTGCAGCCATCCCTGTGCTGTGTTGGGTCCTGGGACTGTAAACACACACACCTCATCTGGTTGGTACTTGCTCTGTCAAATAATCAACTGTCTATCGACTGGGGTGACTTCAGGCCGACCTTTTCCAGAATGGTGCTGAGAGAACAGGTCCATTCGTGTTCCTATACACTGTAAAGAGCTCCTTCATGATTTTTTTCTAATTCTCCATATTTCTATGTACCTCAACCAAAAAAGAACACCTCAATTTCCAATATGTAAAGTGATAAACTCTAGAATCTATAGATTGGATTAATAATGAACAAAACACTTTTACATAGAAACTGATCAGAGAGCTAATGAGCAAGATCGGCTAAAGCGACATTTGTGTTACCACCAACCTCTTTAAGTGGTGGGCTGAAAATCAGACAACTCAATTATAAAACCATTACTTGATTGTAACTAAAAATGTCAAAAACTTTGTCATACTAATATGCTTTACCATAAAGATACTGAAAACCAAGGATAACAGAGGAAAATAAGAACTTATCCTGCTTAAGTAACTTATGATAAGCAAATCTGATGTCACTTTGAAAGACATGTATAAAACAGTAATTACAGGTGAGTGCATAATTTAATCTATTCCAGTTTAACTATAGTCTCGACATTTTGCATAATATTAAAACTGAATTTTTATCTTTTAAAAGCTATTCAGATCATTAACTATTTGCACTTGATTCTCTAAATATATGTCTTAAAATTCATTTTAAATAATTTATAGGCAGACACCTTCCTTCTATTTTAATGTATATAATGTGCCAAGAATAAAATCAAATCAGTAGTGGTACAAAAAAAGCAGAACAACAGATCTATAAATCAGAGTTTTAAGACAATTTCTACAAACAGACTTTTCTTCCAGCCACACGACTTTTATTAAATCGTCTTAAAATTTAAGTTCATGTAGACAATCTTACCCACATTCATAATTAAAGGGCCTCTCCATGTTTGGATCAAAATTAAAAGCCTTTATAAGATTCTAGAAGCAGCCAAATCCCAGAGAGACTGACACAGAAAAGAGGAGAAACTATTCTATTTAGGTCCTTTCAGAGAAACTATTTTTAGTTTAATTTTAAAACCAGACATTTTTAGAACCTTGGTGGAAATTCTAACAATTAACTATGTGATCCACAGTGGCAAATTCACTAAGAATCAATAGTAAGTTCCAGGACCATGAGTAGTGGGGGTTGGAGATGATGGAGAAGGAGACTGATCCTAGGTCAACTGATTCATACCTAAGAAAGTCAAACCAAAGTTGGTAACTCACAACAGGGGTGGAAAATGGAGTGGAACAAATTCAGAGAAAAATTCAGAAGCTAGTCGTCTGGTAGAGTCAAAACTCTGAGCCAAGAGAATATTCAGGAGTTGAAATGCGTACAGAGTCTAGAGATCACCCCAGCAAGTGAACACCAGATAAGCAATGAGATTCTCCAAACTGCCATCCCGCAGAAATAGCAGGCACTGTGTTGTATCCACAGTTCTTGGTATTGTCGCCTCCATGAGGAGGCGTTCTAATAAAGTTCTGTTGATGAGTTCACAAGCCAGGAAGCTCAGAAGAGACAAAAGACCAGACAGATGGCACATCACACTCCAGTCCGAGGAATCCACAGGAGCTGAGGGTCCTACAAGCAGAGCCCAGCCAGGTGAGCAAGGTGGGGCCTGAGACAATACATGGCAGAAGTAGCAAGAAAACTGAGACTCAGTCTACTTTCTGTCTCTATCTTCTGTAGACAAGCATCCGTGAAGTCAAAAGCCAATCCCACGCATTGGCCCATGAAAAGTGGGAATGTGTGGCAGAAAGAAGAATGAAGGATGAGAGCAGACGTGACAGTAAGGCTGCTCAAAGAGCAGTCCTCTTGACTATTTCAACGCCTACCCAGAGCTTTATGAAAGGAGGGTGTGTGTGGGATTTCTCAATGGGCTGTCTACAACAAACAGTAAGACATGGAAACGCTGCTAGTATAGATCCTCAAGGACCGGGAGTGAGGTAGAGAGAAGTTGTGTGCTCTCAAAACGATAGACCAAGAGAGAAAATTTCTCCTTTTCCTTATATCAGACAAGGGTATGCTGGGTGACAGTCCACTGAATGTTTTTATTATATATGTTTGAATCTCTCCTTTTACTCTAAGTCTAATTTCAGTAAGACAGCATGAATAGACGAACCCTTTCAAAAGTGTTAATCCTCCTTACAATCTCAAACAAATTTTTCTTTTATAGAATGTAAGGAATAAACACGCATCCACATTTTCTTTACTTTCTTCTGAAAATTCTATTGTTATTATTTGTTATTACTATTTTGCTTTTTTTGGGAGGAGAGGGGACTCCAAATGTCCTACACAAGCTTTAGGATGAGCAGTCACGTGGGTAGGGGATGGGGGTGGAGGAAATGTGTGTGGAGGGGCACACGGAGAGCTTCTAAGACCCTCCTAATGTTCCATTTCTCAACCCAGATGATGGGTGTATATGAATGTCCATTTTATTATTCTTATTCAAACTGTAAAACTATATTTCCACTCTTCTGTGTGTATATTTCATAAATTTCATAAATTAGAGGAATAGAAATCCAAAATACCTATAAGTAATAGAAACAGAAGAGCCCAGTCCAATTCTGACATTAAAAATTTTGAGTATGAGATAAATTGAGCCATAAATGGACCACGGAAAAGGCATCTGGAATTAGAAAGCTGTCATACCAACACTAGAGGGAAAGACTCTCCAGACCATGTGGGTGGTGAAGAGCATAGAGAACAAAAGTCAACCAGCTTCTTCTCTAAAAATAGCAGCGGGTCAGGCCATTTTCAGACTGCAGCATTCATGTCGAGTGCATTTCTATTAAAAGAGTAAAACTTAGACAAGAAAGAAGTTCTTGGAGGACACTAAAGTGTGGAAAGAAAGTCCAGAAATGTAACAAAATGTAACAGACCTGACAGGATGTGATTATGCATGACTTTATGGTCAAATATCTAACTCTCAAACCAGAGGGTTAAAAGAACAGGAGATTAACAGGGTGAGACAACCAAAATCCTCCAGACAACTGACTCTCGTGAAACTACAGGAGAAGCATGAAGAACGTGTGTGGTGCCAGATGAAGGGAACCATGGAGAGCTCCACCACCAAATAACAGCCTTCAGAATAAAATGGCAAGTGACACCATCCATACCCTTCACTGGTTAATACCTACAAACTTAAATTCGACTTGAAAAAAAAAATCCTTGTTTCCAAACACCGAATATCTGGAAAACATCGATCTCAGTTTTTTGATAATCATTTACAAACACATTTATGAATTCATAATGCCAACCAATGTCTTCCGTTTCTCACTCCCACATTTTCCCATTGTTTAAAAGATTTATTTGTGTACAGGGAGGTGAAATTCACGGATGATAACGCCAACAGGGGTCTAAGGACGAGCAAGCCCTGGGCCACAACTACACTAAGCGTGCTCGTGTTACACAACATGAGCCACCCCTAGACCTTTCCTGCTCAACAAGATAAAGTCTTTTCCAGAGTTCCTATTTTTTAATCAAAGACAATGTATTACAGTGTTAGATATTTAGAACATCCAACAATTCAGAAAAGGGTTATTCTAAGAGTGTTTTCACATGCATGCTCAGAGGGTCAGATCAGTATTATAAATTGCTCTATTTTTATACACAATTTTTAAAATCCTAAGGTCATGTAATGGCACTTAACAGCCTTTTTGGATGTCTAATAATATCTAAAACGAGAGGATATTTTTGCGATGACTAATAATTTAAATACCCACACTAAATGGCAATCCAAAATCAGAAAGGATGAGTGAAGTAATAGCATTATGAGGCTTGTTTCCTTTTTTCTGTGCCTCATGCCCAATCATTCCTATAATTCTTAACCAGAAAAGAATTTTAGTTTGCTTATCCTTTAAGAGGATATCAACAGCTTATTTAAAAAATTGAAAGATAGTTCTAACTTTTTATCCCATAACCTCAGATAACAAGCACGTGGATATCAGTTCTCTTCAGCTCTTTCCTCTGGATTCTGGGCACTGCAGCATTTCCTAGAGTTGCCTAAATTTCACCACAGATGTCACTGAAACAAAGAGCTAAACACCCCAAACCCCAGTCACCTCACTGAGTGCTGGACAACTCGGTGACCACTCCTGGTTACCAGACCTCATTGTTTCCAAGTCGCCCACCTACAGACCCAGGGCTACGGCCACTGTAACATACCTAAGAGAAATGCATAGTGGTCAAATACTCCCAACGACCGGAAATGTTTCCCTCCCTCACTGATTTTTCCCTTGTCCATATTCCTTACACAGATTATAAACTCCTCATAAATAACAGTAGAACAAAAATGGAGGGGCAAAAAACTACTACATTTTCCTCTAAAGAGAAATGGTCCTAATTTCAAGCTACTAAAAACTATGACACTAGATACTGGGAAACCTGAGCCAACACAATGTCCCCAGAATTTGAACAGGTCAGAGGACCTGTCAGTGGTGCAGTGAGGAGATGGAGGAGGAGGGTGCAAGTGTAGACCCTGCTCCCCCCAGAGCCCCAGGAGGCCTCCATGAGCCCACTGGCCCCTCGTGTCCCCGTGAGCGATGTGCCTCTCCAAGAGAGAAGAACAGACCAACGGAAGAGTCATCAAAGCAACAAACCCCGAACAAGCCGTGGGCCCTGGCTCGTCCCTCCCTCCGCCAGCACTGCCTCTTTGCCCCGCACTGTGCTTCAGCAAACAGCTAGCCCTGTGCACGGAGTCCTCACAACTAAAAAGAAAAGAACCAAAGAACTGGGACAAGGGCGTAGATCCTGAGGAAGAAACAAGAGCAGGAGCGACCAAAGGCTGGGAGAGGACAGGTACCGCCACAAAGAACCAGGAGACGGTCAGACAAGTATCCTCCACAACCTCAGAGAAACCATAGACATGACCTCTTTTTTAAAAGGAGCTCAAAGAAACATTATAAAAGAATAGAATAAGATGACAAGGGAGCCAGCAAAGCTCAGGAAAAAAAAGTAAAACAAAAAATAAGTGTTACAAGGATACAAATCAAACTAGAAACAGAAAAAGAAGAAACAACGAAAACAGTCAGGAATCAATGACAGAACAGTACAGAGATGGTGGATACAGAAGTCAGCATATACACATTGCTGACACTCCTAAGAAGAGAATAAAACAGACAGCAGAGAAAAAATAGGCAAAAACATAGCAGAACACAAAATTCCTAAAATCAAAGAAAGACTTGAATTTGCAGCTCAAAAAGGCAAACCACGTTCCTGGAAAACTTAATACAGCACCACGGACCCCGAAAAGTGTGATTAATCCCAGGGAAGTCACTGATAAGGAGAAATCACAGGCTCGTGTGAGGCAGAAAAAGCAAGCTCTCTGAGGAGGAAAGGGAGGCTGCCTCAGACTCTTCTCAGCAGCTCTCAGTGTGCACAGACAGTGAGCCCTCCCCATCAAGTCCTGACTCAAAAGCGTCATATCCAGCCAAGGTATTCTTCAAGCGTACGAGTAGACACAGACGTTTTTAAGCATTCAAGAACTCAGGAAATACAACACTCAAAAACCTATCTTAGGCGCCAGCCCAGTGGCGTAGTGGTTAAGTTCACACACTCCGCTTTGGCGGGCAGCCTGGGGTTTGCAGGTTCGGATCCTAGGGGAGAATGGACACACTGCTCATCAAGCCATGCCACAGTGGCATCCCACATACAAAATAGAGGAAGGTGGGCACAGAAATTAGCTCAGGGCCAATCTTCCTCACCAAAAAAAAAAAAAAACTATCTTGAACAACAAATTTTTCAATTAATTCCAGTCAAGCAAAATACAAATACTCCAGGAAGAATGGAGAAACCACAGGGAAAGGACTCACAGTAGGCACTCCATCGCTGAGTGAAGAACTGTGGGAACTGTGGGAACTGTGGTTACTGAACAAACGCAAATGTTACAAATCTTGACAATGCAGAAAGAGTACTATAACTAACCAGTGAGGAAGGAGGAACGTGAAGAAGCATGTGTGTCAGTTCCTTCTTCCTTCAAGCATACAACCTAGTTGAAACATGTCTGTTTTGGTTCTTTTTTTGTGAGGAAGATCCGCCCTGAGCTAACATCTGCCAGTCCTCCTCTTTTTTGCTGAGAAAGACTGGCCCTGGGCTAACATCCGTGTCCATCTTCCTCCACTTTATATGGGACGCTGCCACAGCATGGCTTGCCAAGTGGTGCATCAGTGCGTGCCCGGGATCCAAACCGGCGAACCACGGGCCGCCGCAGAGGAGCGCACACACTCAACCACTTGCGCCACCGGGCCGGCCCCTCATGTGTGTTTTTTTAATGACTCCAAACAATGTTCTTTATTGGTTAGCAAGTAATATGTCTTGTTATGAGAAAATATTCATCTGAATTGCATCAATTCCTTCGATTTCACTTGTTTTTTTCTTTTGTTAAATTTAATAAATATTCAATTTAATTAATATTTATTAAATGCCAATTTTGGTAAATTTAATCACTTATACTTAAAATATCATTATAGAATACTCTTATATTTGTAAACTATCTACCAAACCTTCTATCTGTATGCATAGAGTTCTCTGAATTAAGTTAATAAATATTAATAACGTCTACTTCCAAATGGTAACTTTTAACTTCTTCTGTGTACTTTTTTTGTACTGACTTTAAATTTTATAACGAGCAGCATCATTTTTACAAAAACAATAAAATATTTCTTTCAGAAACTGCTTTCGATTTAACAGCTACTCTCCTATGTCTCAGAAGTACAGAGTTTCCTGACAATGAAAAGGAACAAATCTGAACATCCACCAGTAGCTACTTTTTATATGATGGTCCAGGAACAGCAGGTCTGTAACTTCAGTACTGAGGATGAGAAGTGACAGGAAGTCCACTCCTTCATCATGGCAAGCTGCCATTTCAACGAACTCCTGCTTTTGGATGGAAATCAATAAGACTGAACTTTGCCGGTGACGTCAGAGAGAAAGGTGGAGAACTATCCACAGGTACTAAGGGGCTTTTGTTATCAGTCTTCTGTTGTGGCTGAGTCCTCGGAAATAAGACGAGGTCTGTGTTACTCACATACGAGAGGCCTGCTTCAGCACCTGGACCTCGGTCAGTCCTCGGCACATGCTAAATGGTACCTGAAAAGCAGAGGACTTTACTAAGCCGTTACTTTTCTAAATACCGTAGGGAAAGTAATTTAAAATGAACAAAGCAATAAAAAAAAAGAAGAAGAAAACTACCTCTTTATCTCTTCTTTCCCATTCCCTTCATACCCTTATCTCCACTGGAAACAGACCTAGAAGAGAAGGAAGCCCACACAGGCTGCACGGTGACCACCTGCAGATCTGTGCTCCAGAATCACCTCTGTGCCCAGCTTACAAACACAAAGGCTGGAATAAAGTCTACCAGTAAAGAGGATGCCTCTGCGAAGCTCAGACACCTGCAAACTAAAACGCACGTCTGCATTTTCTATAGCAGTGAGACCAAACACAGGAATTAAACCATGACTTGAAAATACACAACGTTGGACGGTCAGACAAAATCTCATTTTAAAAAGTGCACTTTGGAATGAAGTCCCTGGGACAACTCCATACAGTAAACCCGATCGGGCAAGGATCGGACTGCAATTTGTCATCTAGAATCCCATGGCTTTATCAACTGTCAAAACTTTAAATATACTCTCTTCTTGTTTAAAAAAAAAAAAAAAACAGCCCTGCATTTATGTCTAACTATGTCAATGTTGAAAAGCAAGAGTCCTCAAATAGAAGCGAATCTCCTTTTATTGCAAGATAATGGACAATCCCACAATGTTTTTCAGATCCTCTGAACACCTTCTTAACATTTTTAAAAATGATTTCAGCCACCCCTCTCTCCTTCATTTATACTTCTAGGTTTAGACAATCACTAATTTTGACAAATCCCTACTGTTAAGTGTCAAAATACAAGTATGGTTAACTGGGAAATGAGATTTTTCTCATTCTACTCAGACAAAGCGAAGGGACATAACTACACACCTGTTAAGGAATTAGACTGTGTTGTCAGCAACAGAGAAGTTAAAAATAATTTTCTCCAACTGATATAAAGCACAGGAGGCTTTATCCTTCAGAGAGCAAACCTCCACAAAAATAAAAAGGTTGGATCTGCAACCCTGGAGGGTAAAATTCAAGTGAAGGTAGCCTGTTTCCTTCGACATGGAAATACAGATTTCAAGCTGTAACTGAGGAAGTTTGAAGGAGTGAAGGCCAGAGGGTGGGAACGCAGGAATACTAAGGTGCGATAGCTGTACTGTGAGTGTGGAGCAGCCCTGGAGAAAGACCCTAACCTGAAGTTCTCCTCCAGCTGGCAGAAATACCAACCGCCTGGTGAACCTGGGGAACAGAGCCTAAGACCACCACAGTCCCCGTTACAGCTGAAGTTACTACCGTCTACATCCCCACCCCCTCCCTCTTCATCTCCCGACCATCCTGCCGGGTCCAGTGTCAGCACATGGTAACCAATCCTTCCCATAAGCCCTTTCCTTTGCACACCTGCTCAAATATGACAGACAACCCTGCAGATAAAGACCGACTTTCGTCTACAGAGACTGTGGTGGCGAAAAATAATACATGGCTTGTCTAGAATCTTGGTAAGAAATTTCAAGGAACCTGGTGGCTTCGGAGAGGCATATGTTAATAATGTAGGGGAAAGAAATGCCTGTCTTGTAAGAGAACTGTAAACTTTAAATCCAACCATTCTTAATGTGATGATCCATTTTATGAAATGTCTACACACAAACAACTTGAGGCCAGACCTTCCCAGGGATCATGTGAATCTGAGTTGTCCCCAAGATACCAGACTCTCTCGAGGAGAGGAAAAAGCCGGGTGAAAATCAGGATTTCCTTTGCACTTACAGCTAGATGGGGCTGCCTCTTTGGAGAAATAATGGTGCTCTAGAGCTGGAATGCTGATCAAATCCCAGAACTACCACTAACCAGATGTGTGATCTTAACAGGCGAGACCTAACTTCTCCGCGCCCCGGTTCCATCACTTGTGAAGAGGCGCCCATCTCCTGGGCTGTTGTGAGGATTAAATGAGTCAGCTTGCACAGGGCCCTCTGATCTGCAGCACACGGGAAGTGCTTGATAAGTCAAGTATTATCGTTATTTTGGCCTGAATTCCAAGTCCTGCTAACGTAGTCTGTCTGAGTTAAAATTTTTATCCCTTTGCTGGTAATTCTCGAGGTGAAAACCAGATCTAAACCACCAGTTGTTAGAAGCCTTAATTTGCAAATATAATACCTACTTGCAAATACAATAGCTGATAGGTTTGACAGCCCCTCCTTGCTCTGCCAGCCACCTGGCTCTACCAGAGTCGGGAGAGGAAGCCTTAGGGGGATCAAGTTTGGTATTCAATACCTCAAAACCTACATTCTCTGTCCCAGAATCTTCATCAAATTTCTGATACACTCATTCTTCTTTCTACTTAATCTTTACTACTTAAATAATTTGAAATATTTAGGTACAGAGTGTATAGTTTAATAATTCCATGCACATAATCTATAGTCATATACAGAAGAGCCCCAAAGGCAATAGGCCCCATACTGGGAGAGGAGAATGACCACAGCCAGGACTCCATGAATACCAGGGCCATCTTGGGCAAAGGAGTCTATTACTGAATTTCAGGGTCTTCATCTGTAAATGGTGGAATTTGGTGCAAACTCAAAGACTCTACAAATTACAAAGTATGTATCAAATTGATAGCTACATTTCTAAAGTTATTCCGTTATAAAGTAAAATCAATACTCCTTATTTTCTAGGCCTCAGATGCCTGAGACTCAACCACCTGGAACACGCCCAGCATCCAGGACACAAGGCAAAGAGGCTTATGGGGTCTTTGAAATCACTATTCTAAAGGCAGGGCGTCTCTTACATTTGCCTAGAGAAGACCTCAAGTCTTTTTTCAAGGTTACTAAATCTTGATTTACATAAAATGCTAATAATTTTGGTTATTTCTTATTCTGGCTGTAACATATTAAAAAGTAACAAATTGGTAAGAGCTGGGCTGCATGGGCAGTTCACTGAGCAAGTTACAGCCTACAGCAGGAAAACAGACGTGACTCCCGTTATATGCTGGGCGAGCAGGCAAAGCAATAACCCTGCACGTTAAAAAAGTTAAATTTATCTAATACATATTCTATCAAAGAAACAGGAAAATATTTAACCCATTTTAGAAGAATTCTTTCAAAAATGACTCTTTTAAAGTTTAGCATATCAAGGACTAAACTTTAGTTATCTGGAAAATCCACTTAATGTAAAACAATCCGTTCCCCAGCAACCTTATATAAATGAAATTTCACAATATAAGAACTTTAAAAATAGTCCTTTATAAGTTTTAGGTGATGGGGAAAAAAATAGGTCGAAATTTACATAATTTCAGCACACATAATTGTGTAAGAGGAGCCGCGATCATTTTGAGTGGTTTTTAAATAGAACCTTACTATAGTTTTCAATCAAGTGCTCCCATGAAGAGCAAAACAGAAAATAAGACACTGTTTGGAGACTCTTACACCACCATCAAAACGGCCAAGACCATAATCAACTTAAGACCGAACATTTGAAAAAGACCGTTAATGGGGGTTAGGAAATAAAAGTGCACTTTATGAAGGAATGAGCATCTGTCAGTGTCTGTTACTTGCCCATCTCTTTCCCATACTGCACCTCGGTTAGTCCTCCCATCAGTCTCAGTTCACAGTTTAATAAACTGAGGCTCAGAGCAGTTCCATGATTTCCCCAAGTGGCAGAATCAGAGTGCACTTCAGAACATTTAGCTATAAACCTAAACGTATTTCCCCCACACCACACTGCTAATTCATTCATTACACAAACATGACTGTGCCTCCACCGAGCGTCAGGCACGGGTCTAGGTGCTGATGGGCCATGTATTTCTTCATCTCTCTTCCTCTTCTCACCTCGTAACTCCTCTCATGCAACTTGCAAACAGGTGTCTTCTTATCTCATCTACTGTAAGAAACCATCCACGCACACCTTTCTTCTTATTCCACAGGTACCAGGTGCTCTTTTGGCATACAGTATGACACTTGGCTTTAAGTAAATATGAATCCAATTCTACAAAGTGAATACACATCTCCTTTTTAATTATGCTAACTTTTCAAATTAGCACCATGACAACATCGGACAACACAGTGCACTGGACGAGTAGAACTCCATTTCCCTAAGGATCAGTGTGGCCTGGTCAGATTCACACAATCCCAAGGGAACTAATTCACACTGAAGGAGATGCTGCTTCTCCTCGTAAGGTTTAATCCTATATTTCTGAAATCCTTAACCAATAAAAATAAGCGATTAACTTCCCAACATACAGAGAACAACTACACCTAGAAGAAAAAAAAATCACTTGCTCCATCCCACAAATGAATGGGATTTGAACACTCTACTGAGCATCCTGCTTTGTTCCAGAGTAGACTAGTTCAGCCTTTCTGCAGCGCAATCCTGCAGGACTTCATCAAATTATATATACACTTGTCCCATGACCCAGCAATCTTGCTCCTTGGGTATATGCACCAGAGAAATTCTTACACAGGTCCATGGGCCACAGGTCCACAGGTCCATTACAACATGGCTTGTGGTTGTAGAGAGCCAAAGGGAATCTAAATTTCTTCCCCTGGGGGAATGGAAGAGTGTGGATACCTCCATGGGGTACCCTCCAACAGTTTGATGTAACAGGATAGCCATACAGAGTTACAGGCATAGAGCTCGAAACACTGTGTTGAGTAGAGATCTGTAGCATAACACCATTTACATAAAATAAAATGACAAAATCACAAAACTATATTATGTATATTTATAAGAACACATACAGGGGCCAGCCCCGTGGCTTAGCGGTTAAGTGCGTGGGCTCCACTACTGGCGGCCCGGGTTCGGATCTCGGGCACGCACCGTCGCACCGCTTCTCCGGCCATGCTGAGGCCACGTCCCACATACAGCAACTGGAAGGATGTGCAACTATGACATACAACTATCTACTGGGGCTTTGGGGGAAAAAAAGGAGGATTGGCAATAGATGTTAGCTCAGAGCTGGTCTGCCTCAGCAAAAAAAAAAAGAGGAGGATTAGCATGGATGTTAGCTCAGGGCTGATCTTCCTCACAAAAAAAAAAGAAAGAACACATACAAACAAAGGATCATGTAAGACTCATTAGGATGGGGTAGGGAGCATAAGAAGGGGACTGGGGACAGACAAGAATGAAAACATTAGACAACACCAGGGCCTGGCCCAGACCAGTGCTGTACCGTGTCCTGAATGAGAAAGATGATTATCGCCTGAGTGTTGGTGTCACAGCCACCCTCTGCCCCCGAAGTTCATGTGAAAATTAAAGGAACATCAGGCATAATCACCAATCATGCTACTTATGAGTGCGTGACTTCTTTTCTACTGTGCTTCAAAGTCAATGACAATTACTGATTTTTACCACTAATAATTGTTTTACATAGTAAAGATTCATAAACAGTATGTTATGGAAAAAAATACATACTTAAAAAAAACTTTTAAATCCCTAAACACAGAGGGAATGTTTTTGGTGGCTCACAAGTAACACAGGAGAACATAACTACAGATATTTATGAAACGTTTTCACACAAAGTCATCAGAAGGCAACCTGTTTTGAGCAAAGACAATGGCCAAATACCCAGGCAGTTTACAGGGCATGGCCTTATACACAAGGTGCCTTTTGTCTGTATCCAATAAGAGAATTCTCAATCAAATCTGGATGGTAGGTATGTTCGGAATAATTAATATAATAAATAATAAATACAAAAGTATGGTATTTCATACTGAGGGTTTTAGATTATTTTTCTATGCATTATCATCACTCTGCAAACTAAGGCAAAAGAAGTCAATATGTTTTTTATATTATTACTCCCAATGTAATCAGATAAGATACAGACTAATTTTGGGCATCAGAATTGACTTTTGAAATAGCCTAATATTTTCTGCAAATATATATATACTAAAAACATATGTAAGTTAACGCATTTCAGTTTTAACCAAAATGCTAAAATATTTTATCATATTTCAGTATGATATGTTTCAACATTAGAAACAAAACTAAATTATATTTAATACATTGGGTTTTATATCTATTAATGGGTAGTTTTTAACTGTTCTCTTAATAGACTGCATTAAGTTCAGCTCATCCGTAACACATATTGAGACAGCAACAACTTGGCAGAATTCAATCTGAGATTGCTTTTCACCTTGCAGAAAGTTCTTACAGACTTCAAATGACCATTTTTTAGACTGAAGAAAGCTCCCACTGTTTAATAGTATTGAACACTGGCAGGGAGAAACTATAAATAACTTCTGACATGCTTAAAAAATAGTACTTTTCAAGTATTAGAAAAATTCTTTTTATAACTTTCCAATCTTTTCTTCTTGGGAAATGATCTGTATTCTTATTTTGCATTCTAGGTGAACACTTATGAACAGAATCTTGGCTATTTTGGGGGGACAATAGCAATCTGAGGAACCAATTTCTAGGAAGTGTTGACGATTGAATGAAGTAGACTGATATTCAGTCTCCATGAGTGAGTGGCTTTTAAGTACAAAATCTGAAACTGGGAGGTAAAAAATTACAGAAAGATAGAAAAAAAGGACTGGACGAGTCAGCACAGTCTAAGAACCAGCTAGCTCAGGCCTGGAGGCATTCTGGAATATACTGGAAGACCTCTCACTGGGGATGAGAAGGGATCTGAGAATCAGTCTAAGGATGTATCTAACCCAACTCTCATGATTTAAAGGAAGCTTACAGAAGAAGCTGCAAGTTGTTCTTGGAAACAGGAACCAAATACACAAATATACACGTAATAGTTTTCATTCAGGTGTCACAATTAAAGCCTTTTTAATCAATTCCGCAGCCTTTACAAACCCCTCCAACTACAAAGTGGAGACTCAAAAGTGACACACTTCAGCCAAGTCAAAAAAGGGGGGAGGGCTGCCTAACGCAGCCTCCTTTAGTACAAGAAACAAAACTTTCAAAAAGGAAATTTATCTCTTGACTTTAAACTCTGAGAAACACCACAGCAGGAAACATTCTGTGATTAAATCCAACTCTCAAAAGATAATTTGGACCAGTTTTCTTTAAACAGTAAGAAAACATCTTCTATTAAAAAAAAAAAAAAAAAAGAGGTTGCTACATTCAAAACCCTAAATCAGAAGCAGAAGATGACAGAGGGGTCCACGGCAGATGGAAAAGCGTGACAAGAAAGTCTTCCCAGCTAACCCCTCACAGGTAGAGACACAGGCAGACGGCAGTAGATCTAACTCAGACACACCCTCTCACGGTCTTGGACTTCCCTTCAAGTCAAGAGCAGAGCAAAGACAAGAGTGACCCTCTGGATTTTGCACAAAGGAGAGGAGAGGGGCATCTATGCTGCTTCGAAAAAGCATTGCTATGGCACTGTTAGTCAAATTATTCCAAGAAAAATGTGATTCCCGAGTCTGCATCATCCACCGACATGCCAGAGACAAGTCTCGGTAACACAAAAGGTTTTGTTTCCTTCCTAGAAGCCAGTTTTCACGACTGTAGTAATACCATCCAGTATCATGGCTAACCACCCACACACCTGGGCTCCACACGTGCTGAGTAACACCTCAGGATTTGTGGTTTTGTACTTTGAGAGTCATGTAATTCTTACTTACCAGGAAGTGGCCTTCAAAGAAAGAGCCAAAAATATTGATTTTCTTTTGGCTTCCTGTATAGCTTTGCTATGGGACGACAGGTACGTGCTATGAGATACTGTAAACCGACATGAGCATCTGACCATCACAACCACGCATTCAGCAAGCCTTATGTACTGGCCTCACGGGAGAGAAGAAAGAAGAATTTCCTGCACATAAAACAGCAAACAATAATGTTCGAAACAACTCATGTACCATTTTAATTACAAAAAGTACTTCCAAACAGCATATCTTGCGTCAAAACAAGGACAATGTAGTGCCCAAGGACGAGGGGTGTTGTGCTGACGGGGCCAGGGCAGAGCAGTCTGCTGCCTTTAGTCCACAGACCGGGAAACTGCCTCAAACCACTTTTATGAAAAAGAATACCTAATCGTGTCTTGCGGATTGCTCACTTTTATAGCTCACAAATCAGAGGCACAGACAGAAGCCAGCATTCACAGCAGGATAAAGAGGCGGCTGAATTATTTACTTCTGAGAGCTCTGCTGTCACTAACGGTTGACATTCAGTGGTGAGTACGTTAATGATGGCACAGGAACAGAGTAACCCAAACCTCCCAGAGGGAAATTTTTAGCCTCCGTAAAGTATCAGTACTTCATTTTTACAGCTCATAAGACCACTCCTGGCTGTTAGAGCATCATCAGGTGGAGATACCAGCGAGAAATGAGATGTAAAATCACCCCCCTGGACCAACAGCCCACTAGTGTAGATCCAGTGAACACCCCGTGTCAAACACTGACTCACTAGCAAAAATAAACGAGTGTTCAAAAGGGTTACTTTTTGAACACTCCCTCCAAAAGTATTAAACTACTCACCCTGGAATTACTCAGCCTTCAAACTTCAGCTCAACCATCCTCTCCTCTGTGAGGCCTTCCCTGACCACATCCTAGATTGTGAGCTCCTTAAAGAGACCCCGTCTTATTCTCCTTTGTTTCCCCCCAACCCAGCAGAGGGATGGAGGGAGGACAGGGAGCGCCAGTCGTCACATAAAGAAACCCTTTACCCATCATCTGAACAGCTTTAAAGAGCAAAGCATCCCCTTCGGGTCGAGTCCCAGGTCAGTCAGCCCTCAATGAATAAACACTTCACAGTAACGAGAAAGAGCCTCAGACGCAATTCGGTGTCTAAGATGGTCTAGGGGTTCACAAGAGACACAGTCTTGTCCTCATGCTGTGAGAGCCTTCCTGTCACGTAGTTGAGTCCGATTTACTACACGTGTGAAGTCATTCAGGAAAAAATAGAGGAGGAAGACATGAAATGTGCATTCTACGGTGTGTTAGAGACTTTCAGCCTCTTATCTGAAAAGTATTCCTGCAAGAGAGATGAATATATTTTTAATTGAAATAAGAACTTGGAACTTTTTGCAGAAATGGTCTTATGAAAAAGCTGTATAGACTATTCTATTTTTAAACACAATCAACATACTAAAGCACAGGATTATCAGCATGAAAGACAAATTATAACTGATCATTTAAAGAGACCACTTTTACAGACAAATCATAACAAACCATAGTTTGAATTCTAATATCACAATTAATTTTAAAAGATTAGAGGAAATGACTCTACATGATGATTCCAGTCTATGAATCATCAAAAAAAAGGGCTCTAAAAATAACACAATTCTCATTGGCAAAAGATGATGGCCAAGAATCTTAATGAGCCCTTTTACCTGATGTCAAAGCCTCACTTTATATAAATTTATACAGTATTAAGAGGAAAATTTAATAAATTACTGTTTGGGGCTAGATAAATGCAAGAAATAGGAGCAGTGAAAGTAAAGCAAGACGTAAAAGGTAAGCGACATAAATTTTATTTCTTTCTTTATTTTTATCTAGGGCTCACCTATGTGGAGCTTTTCCAACATAACATCAATGGGATTACTTTATTACTGAACAACATCGCAGCTCTCAAAAGCTTTGACAGTGGGTGAGCCCAAGTTCTGATCCCAGCATGGTCACTTACTGTGTGACTTGACCCATCTCTTCGAGCCTGCATTTTCTCTCACTCCAGCCTCCCCTCTCCTGCTTACCCACAGGCCCTCACACTCTCTAACCCTCAAACCTCTGTCTGGCCGACTCTCGAGCATTAGGTCTGAGCTTAGACATTTAGCTCCACAAACATTAGCTCCCTGTCCACCCCCACCGCTCCTACGAGGGACAAAAGCATCCTCTACTTTCCCCACCACAGCATTGTCCAGACTGCAGCTTAGATTCCTGTAGACTTGTCTTTCTCCTCCACTGTTCTGAAAGCTTCATGAGGGAAGAGTTTCTCTCCGGCAGCTGCAACGTTGTCTGGCACTGAGCAGGTACTCAATAAACATTTCTGAAATAAAAAGTACTTGGAATGGTTCATAAAAGCCTTCAATCAGTGGAAATCTATTGACCAATCCACTGAGGTTAGAAAGAAGTTTATGCCCTTGGCTAATACAGAGGGTCAATATGAGAAGTCCATTTAATAACATTTCTGGTCATTCACAAAATGATGGTTGCTGACGTGAACCATTATGCTACAGAATGTCCTGCTACATCAAAATCAAAGGGATAAATTCCTCCTTGACAGGAAAACATTTATACCACTAGACAGACAAGTAAACTTCTTTGATCGATAATGGGAATTATACACCCCAGTATGTGACCTTTCTCAGTTAACTGTCAGAAAAGTAACACCTAAATTCAGTAACTACCATTAATTAACTCATCTCAGATGCCTAGTAACATCCAATCCTCTGTGCTTTTCAATTTTTTGTCAAGATTAATTTCTGCTGCGATTTTTATACCTTAATCTGTCTTCGAAAGACCAAGAAGTGGTCTGAGGAATGAATCAATTCAAGTTTCATTTGCTCACATTGCCCACAATTGGTCTCTTTTAATCCATCAGTCAAGAAATAGTCTCTTAATTCGCTAGATATGTCTTTTATATCCCAGATTAAGTAAACAGTGCAATGTGATCTCATTGACAATTAGGTCCCTTTGATTTTGCTGGAAATTCTTAGATGCCGTACTTTTTTTCTCCTTGGTGCTAGAGGCTGTAGCCACAGACGACTCCTTTCTAGGCAATCACAGTCTTCTCATCATCTCTTGGAACTTAGAGAATCTAAATATAGCTCCTAAGGCCCCCCTGATTTCCTCAGCCTGGTGTTTAATCTCCCTGGGTCCCATTCACCCATGACAATTACTGTCCACAGGCAAGAGGGGGTGGGAGTAAGGAAGTCTCTTACTGCAGCCAGAGGGGAAACATCCACTATCCTTCACCACCCCAGAGTTACACCAGATCTCATCCACTATGGAAATCAAGAATCGGTACATAAATACCAATGGTTCCACTGTGATTTTATTTTTAATCTTCTGCTACTATTATGTTTAATTGTGAAAGTCATTCTCAAACCATTTTGCAAGTAGGTCCCATACACATCCTAAAAAATAGAACTAGAACCTATTAACATTTAGGCAATACCTTTTATATTAAATTTTTCTCAAGAGTTTCTGGACCTGATCTACATAAAGATGGGTCATCAAAAGCAAAAAATAATGATAACATCCAAAATATCCAATATAGGGTTAACTCTTCAACCAGAAATGCCTCAGGGGACCTGACAGGTACTCACCTGATCACAGAAAATATGGCAAAAAGAAAAGCTACTGGCACCATAGAATCAAATTTTTAAAACTAGACAGGAAAGGATGTTTTAAGGAGACAAAAACCCACAGCACCTCATTCCTGCCAGCACTGAAATCTTTACACTACTACTGGGCCTCGAGGACATATAATAAGCAATATTCACCTACATCACCTACATTTCACACATGGCACAGTGAAAATCAATACTTACGGGAACTTTAGGGGTCTCTGCCTCTGAAGATTCCTTATTGTTACAGAAACTTTTTCAGAATCGCCAAAATAGTTTCACTCTTCATAAAGCACATAAATGCAAAAGAGACCACGATTGCTCAAAACAGTACTTGGAAATTACGTAGGAGTATTCACTATGAAAGACAAACAGATTCACCCACTAACAGGCAGCAGCCTAGTGCTGACAGTCTCGCCACAGTAAGTAAGTAATAAATGCCTTAGGATGTGTCCTAATCTGCTCGGGATTTCCTCACAGATCTGGAGGCTAGACATCCAAGATCCAGGCATGGGCCGGGATGTTTCTTCTGAGGCCTCTCTCCTTGGCTGCAGACGGGCCGCCTTCTTGCTGTGTCCTCACATGGTCTTTCCTCTGTGCACACACATCTGTGTCCAGATTTCCTCTTCTTACAAGGACATCAGTCATATTGAATTAGGGCCACCCTAAAGACCTCATTTTAACTTAATTCTCTCTTTAAAGTTCTTATCTCCAAATATTGTTATATGCTGACGGACTAGAGGTTAGGACTTCAACATACGAATTTTGGGAGGGTCACATTTCAGCCACAACAGACGGTCTGCTCAACAAACAGGATTATTTTAAATCCTATTGGGGTCTTCAGCATTTTCTTTATATTATTAAAAACTGACTAAAATAGTGTGACTCTTTTTTCTCACAATGTGAAGAGAAGAGCAGTCATCAGAATTACACCCAGCTCACTTGTAAACAAATCATCCAGTGCTGGGATCAAAGCAGCCCCAGAGGAAGACTCCAGACTGACAGCCCAGCTGAATCCCAGCACATGCTTGACCCTCCCCAGGCTCGGGTGGCTCAGCTATAAATGGAGATTATCACATCTTCCTCCCAGGGTTATTACAGGAATTTCAATAGGGGAATGTGGGTACAGGCCTTCGCACACGGTCTTTCCCCGTCGTTCCTACTGTAGCAGAAAGCCTTCCTTCTGCAGACCCCTGAAATTAGGAAATGACACGTTTAGCCTCTGAGCTAGCAGTGCTGTTACACAGCATGTCTAACTCCTTTGGACCAAAACCTAGAAAGCAGGCCTGAGCTGGGATTGCAAGCCTGGACTCCGAAAAGCCAGTGCTCTCCCTGCCCCCCTGGCCCAGATGGGGAGAAGAGATCAGCAGACAGCAGGAGAGAAGTGGGTGGCCAGCCGGTCTTGGTTCAAGATCATGTGAATTCACAAGCCAGGACATAGGATGGCGACACCAGCCTCGGGCCAGAGGACAGGTCACTTGGCCTCACACTCTTCTCCAGCCGCAGCTGCTAACTCCTGTTCACTCACAAAAGGAAAACGGGGCAGGAGGCCTGTTTTTTCTCCACATGTTTCTTCCTACAGACCAAATTTAAGTTCCAATCTCCAAATCTGCAGAGCTGAAAACACATTCAGCTGAACGAGATGGAAATCCCCCTCAGAATCCTCGGATCCAAACAGGGGTCTGCCTTCCACCTGCTGCCTAACAGTCCAAGCCCCCTGAGCGCAGGGCCCACCAGTCCTCGCTCCCCCACAAGCACGATGCTCTCCTGCCCCCCGCGCTCTGCCACTCCCTCGTGGAAGGCACCTCTCCCTCCCACATCTCTCCAAGTCGAAAGCATCCGTAGCAGACCCTGACGTGCCCACATGTCCTCAGCAGTCACCTCAACACACGAAGGCAGCTGCTGGAGAGACCTGAGACTCTTGGCCAGAGGGCTTTTCTCTACCCAAGATGAGGCACACCAGAAGTCCTGAAGGGTTACTGCCCCAGAAACAACCCTCAACCAACAACTGACTGGTGGACGAAACGCCAGCTTCCTCACCCCTCAGTTAGATAACATCCTGGCACGTTCCAGAGAGTAAATCCACCAACTCCCAGGGTTCCTCAGTGGGAACTCAACCATTTTTAGCTCCCTTTTCCTCCACATCTCACTTCCCCACTCCCTTAAGGCACTTCCTGGAATCCTTGCCTGAGGGTCCGCTACCACGGGAACCAAAGGCAAGAAGCATCCTTAAGAGAACATCAAATCCCACCTCCCCTCAGCACCAAGGCCTCACAAGTCACTGCCCATCATGTTTTACTGCTACTTGTATATGATTTAATCTCATTTCCCTACTGTGGGCTCTGGGAGAGGAGGAATTCTTTTACACAGCTCTGAATTCCCTGGGTTGCTCAGCACAGTATCTTATGCAAACTAGATGCTCCATAAATGTTTGTTGACTGCATGAAGAATGAATTAACCATCTAATCAGCTTGAGGGTCAGGCTCTTTACTTCACCTAACTGAAACTACATCAGTGTGGCTGTTTTCTTCTTTCAAAAGCACTGCATGAACTACTTTTAATGAGCAATTTACTGTGTGCATATTTTCTTTAAATCAGCATTTTCTAGATACTCATCTTAAATCAAACACTCCTGACACCCAAAAATCAGAACAAAGACCTTTTCTAATTTCAGAACTAGTTTACTAGTTCTGATGCATTACTTCATCCTTTCATCCTGCCTTTATTCTTACTTAACCCTTTTTAAAGGCCATCCCTTTCCACGTGGAGACACTAAGGCCACTTGAGTCATCCGCATCCTCGCGCCCCCACCACTTTCCTGCCCACACATCAGCACCACCCCTGGGTGAAGGGACACATCCTGTGAGTCACTGCCATGACCTCTGCACAGAAGAGCGTTGTGGTTGAGGTCTGAGTCCTCCTCTGAAGTGGGGATGCTACATCAATGTCCTTTTCTGAGATTCCTGGTAGCCCAACATCAAAAGTCACCACCATCTACATGTGTATCCAAGGCCAAACCTAGAGATGACCCAGGTCTAGAAATGTCTCCCTTTGGGGTCTGAGGGAGGTTAGAGAGGCTTAACCTTCCTCAGAGTGCCAACCACCACTCCAGGTTCTAGCCAGTGGAGTAAGTACTGAAGGGACAGAGCTAAACAAGACAAGGTTTAGCCCGAATGCAACTTTCCTAATCAAATGAGCCTGGAGCATGTGGTTGGAACCCTAGACTAAAAGGGCTTTACAGCGAGCCTGCAGAGCTAGACTGAGTCAGCCCAGCTACCAGTCACCAGCAGAGGAGCTGGAACCATGACAGCAGGTCCTGCACCTGGATGTCTGTTCTGACTGCCGAGTAGAATCAGAGGCACCAGGGATTCTCACCCAGGAGCAGATATTTTCGTGTGAGAAGCTATCAAAGCCTAGCTCCATCATTTTAGATAAAGTAACCCTGTCTATTAGTCCCCAGCTCACAGCCCAATGACCTTGGGCTCTGCCCAGTTGCTCGCCCTCCTCCTGTGGAGGAACAAGCAGTGGTATAGAGAAGGGTGGGGGCCTGCGCTGGAACTTCACTAAGAAAGCAGAGAGGTTCCCAGGGGTCCTCTTCTCCAGGGTGGTGAGCTGAACACGCAGGGAGAAGAGCAAAGAGTATCTTCATTATAGGGCTACCTATCACCAGTAGCGCCCTCGTTATCCAAGGCACTGTTTGGGAATTAATCCTCAGCCATGACCCTCTCAGGGAAACTGAGAGAGAGAGAAGAGCGTCCTCCAAAGACCACACTTCTTCACCCACAACCTTCCCCTGCATTTCTTCTAGAGCAGCCCACCTACGACAGAACCCTCTGTTCACCCTGCAACATGGAATGCAACCACATGCAGCTGATAATTATGCATGCACAATTATTTTAGCTTGGCACAGGTTTGGCAATAATAATGATACAGCTTTTAGCATTTCATCCAGCCCCTCGTCCAATATCATAGTTGTTTCTCTGCACTCACTCAGTCCCTAATGTAGCGAAGTCCTCGCTCTCCAAGTTTCAGGTCCACTCCTCAGGTTTAGGCTACAGCCATCCAATGTTGATGTCTTACATTGATTTCACCCATCAGAACTCTCCTGGACATGGTTCAAGACAAATGTACTTGTCTTGTAAGGCTTGTAAGACCCCCACATTCTCTCACTGCAGTAGTGTTCTCTTAGGAACAAGCTGCTGCCTCATTAACCAAGAAGGCTTCAGACCTGAGGCATCCTGAGACTTATTCCCTCTCTGCAGGGGGCAGAGGCCAGAAGGATCACGGGGATTTCACTTCACAGTAAACAGGAGAGTGTGCTGAGGGCCTGAGCATTCACATCACACAGTCAGAGGACCTGGAAAGTTAAATATCCAAATAGTCAACGACTTACCGGTCTCATCACCCTCTTGAATGGATGTCTGGTAAACCGCTGTAGGACAAGTGGAGAAGCACCAGGAGTATCTCAAATATGCTTTCAACTCAACAGAGGCATGCTGTCTGAATTTTTAGTGCTCATTACCTTGAATGCATACCAGCCACGGGCCTGCCAAATTGTCTCCAATTTTTCCTTCAGTCCAGTTTTAGCAGGAAAAAGATCACAGAGTATACCATCCCCTTCTCATCTACCAAAGTCAGAAAAACATGCTGACCGAAACAGAGAGAAGACTTGTGCTGTTCTTATAGATCATAAGCTCCATGGCATCAGTGAGTCTCTTCTCAACGCCGAGCCCCCAACACCCAGCCCGTGACTGCCTTCCTGCCTTAACAATAATTAATCGCAAATACAAACACTATTGAGTGTGTTAGTCAGCTCAGGCTGCCAGAACAAAATACCATAGACTGGGTGGCTTAAACAACAGAAATAGATTTTCTCACAGTTCCGGAGATGCTGGCTAATCCAGTTCCTGGTGAGGGCCCTCTTCCTGGCTTGCAGACAGCTGCCTGTGTCCTCACGTGGCAGAGAGGGGCAGAGAGAGCAAGCTCTCTGATGTCTCTTCTTATAAAGACACTGATCCTATCAGATCAGATCTCCACCTTTATGACCTCATTTAACCTTAATTATCTCCTCATAGGCTCTATCTCCAAATACAGTTACATTGGGTATTAGGGCTTCAACACAGGGAGTTTAGGGGAACCCAATTCAGCCATAGCATTGAGCATGCCCTCCCATTTAGTAGACATGTGTAAGTACCACACATTATCTCATTTAATCCTTACAACAACCTACAGCTTAAGAAGAAAACTAAAGCTGAAGAAGTTAAGAATATATCCACACAGTGGCATATTATTCAGCTACAACATGGATGAACCTTGAAAACATTATGCTAAGTAAAAGAGGCCAGTCACAAAAGGCCACAAGTTGCATGAATCCATTTCTATGCAACGTCCAGAATAGGCAAATCCATGGAGACAGAAAGTGTGTGATCAGTTACCATGGGTTTGGGGGAGAGGGAGACGGGAAATGACTGCTATAGATACGGGGTTTCTCTCTGGGGCAATGAAAATGTTCTGGAGATGGATGGTGGGGATAATTGCACAACTCTGCGAATACAATAAAAACCATTGAACAGTACACCTTAAAGGAGTGACTTTTATGGCATGTGAATTATTTCTCAAGCTGTTATTAAAAAAGAAGTTAAAAAACTTGTCCAGGTCACACAGCTAGTAAATGGCAGTCAAACTTGGATCTATTTGACCCCAGAACCTGTGCTCTCAACCATTATGCTCTCATGGTTATTCCCAATAAACGTTTGTTGAAGACACTAGCAAATTTAATTATAGGTATGTGGGCTTTGGCATAATTCCAGTCACATATGGGGGAGACAACCCTCAGAGCACCCCCAGACTTCCAAGGATTGATACACATGAAGAACTGTTGATCTAGTAATCCTTTTTAAACCTTCTGTAACTTGGAACAATGTTTATTCTAGAAGAAAAACAGAACAAAGTTAAACAGGGGAGCATCTTGAAAGGAATATGACTAAAGGTCCTCTGAGGCCACAGCTAGGACCTTGTGGGTGAAATTAAATGTAAATCGGATTGGGTGACGTCCATGCTTACTGCCCTTCAATGGCTTCCTGCTCAAGCCCTTCACCATGGACGATGGCCTTTCATGACCTGGCTGCGTGGCTTTCTCTCTGATGTGGTCTCCTCAGTCTCCCATTATCTCCTGCCCTCCACTGCACTCCAGTCACACCAGCTTCTGTCCTTCTTGAACATTCCACATTCTCCTCAGCACTTGCTGTCTTACTGTCCCAGCCATGAGCCCTCAGCCTCCCAGCTTCATGTGGCAGCTCATCTTTGACAATCAGGTCTCAGCTCAATGTCCCTCCTCAGACAGACTTTCTGGCTTCTGTCACCATCTAAATCACATTGGCCACCCCCACCTGCAATCCCTCTCCATCACACAGCCCAGTTACATATTCTTCGACGTCTTTATTTAGTGCTTCACTGTCTGCCTCTTCCCCTGGAATGAAGGTCCACAGGGTAGGCAGGGACTTTGTCCGTCTTACTCCACGATGCATCAGCACCTACAGCAGTCACAGGCATGGAACAGACACTCACTCAACATCTGCTGAACAAATGAATAAACACACCTCTGCCATGAGATGCCTCGTCAAGCCAAGGCCTCGCTTGTTCAATCTATGAAAGCCCAGACTCAAAAAAGCTCTCCTCCCAGGAACTCACATTAGGTGGTTTTCACAAGCTGGCATTCCAGGCCTCACAGGGTCATGAACCACTTCGATTCTATGGCCACCGCTTGGATTAGTTTAGTTTACCGTCTTTATGCTCTCATTCCTTCACTGAGCCCACATTGTTATCATATACCTGTTGCCTTTTCCCTCCTCTAATGATTTAAAATTGTTGTAAATAGTGTGGCAGTGACCACCCTGGGGTGGAAATGAGATCCCTCTTTGCTCAGAAGCTCTTTTGGTTCCTCCAAGACTGATTTAAAAATTCTCTTGACTCTAAATTTATGACTAACTTAACTCTTGACTCAAAAATTCTCGACTCCTTAAATTTATGCTAACATGGATCAGACTTTTTAGTTAATCCCAGCCATTAAAAGTCGTTTACACTAGAGACCCACCCCAGCCAACGCATGTCATACTCGGTCACAATTCCCTTGTCTCCAGGTCACACCAGTATCGCACACTCACGTTGAGCTCGGAAAGCTCGGGACTCTGCATGGGGGAGATACCTCACAAGTACAGCTCTCTCGGCCTCCCTCCCACTGCGTCTACTTTTCCCTTCAGAGATCTCCACTTTCTCCCAGCCCTGAAGCCTCCTCTTGACCTCATCTCCTTTCTTTCCCAGATTGGATCATGATACTTAACTACCCAACTTACCGACCAGTATTCAGGAGCTCTGCCCGCACCGTTCTTACTCTGTGCTACCACCAGAATAATGGAACCTTGGTCCACAGCAGCCTCCCCTCATACACTGCAGTGATGGCCGCTCCAGTTAAACACAAAAAATCATCAGGAAGAGTGACACAAAGACTACCACACAACACACGATTTCTCATGAAGGTTGCTCATAAATTCTTTAACATGACCTTGGTGAGCTTCCTTATCTGTTCCTCTCAGCAAGTGGCCTAAACTTTTGTCATTTTCCTCAAGCTCCAATCTCCCCTCCCTCTCCATCCCAATCCCTACGACAGATAATGCTGTCTCAAAGGAGAAGGGAATCTTCAGAGACGCATGTCCTCAACTCCATCCCTTCACCTGCAAACCAATCCCTGCCTGACACACCCTGACACCTTCACACCAGTCAGGAATGAACTGTCTCTCCTGGTTCAGAACTAAATTCTGCCCGGTGCCCTCTCCCGTCTGTATTCACCCAGACCTTGCTCCATAAACTGTCTCCTCTCTCTTCTGTAATCTTCACCCTCTCACTCTTATCAGCTCCATCTCTCAGCCTACCAGCTTGCTCTGTTATTCCCTACAAAGCCCTCCCTTGACCTCCATGTCTTTTTCTAGATACTACTCGAGCTCTCTTTCCTTCTCAACTCCCTCAAACTTTGCTGTCTCCACATCATCTCCTTTCATTCACTCCCAGCCACTGTAACCTGGTTTCTGCCCCCAGTGCTCTCCTGAAACTGCTGCCTTCAGACCACCAGTGGCACTTGATTGGCAAATCCTACGGGCAATCTCTCCTTATCTCACTAGATCATTGCACCGCATGTGAGGCTACTTATCACATCTCTCTGTTTTGAAACTCTCTATTTAATCATTCTCCTGATTCTCCTCCCACTTCTCTGATCACTCATTCTCTGTCCCTTCATGGGCTCCTCTTCCTCCTCAACTCTCACCTTCCCAGCTTATGTTCTCCTTACTCTACCCACACACCCTGGGCAATCTCATTCACAACCATGTTTGTCATTAACGTTTATATGGAAATGACTCTCAAGTCTACTAACTCCAGCCCCACCTCTTCCCCGAACTTCAGACCGTTATATCCACCGACCTCCTAGACATGGCCTCATGTATGTCCCAAAGCCCCTCAAATCAATTATGTCTACTCTGATTTCACATTCTCTTCTCTTCACCATTTAACCTGTTTCTTCCCTGTGCTGCCCACTTCTGCTGGATACCACCTCCCACCAGCTATCGAGCCAAGGCACTTGTTAACTTTAACTCTTCCTTCTGCTTTGTCATCCACATCAAGGCAATCTTCATGATTTTTAATCACCTGAAGAATTCTTGAAAGCATTCCCTCTCCTGCCTCTTAGCACTTCCTGAGAACAGAACCTCTGTCTATTCTCTTTACTTCATTTTTCACAGTCTGGGGGATAATGGCCAAGTACCTGAGCATGACACACAAGATCTTCCATGGGTTGAGCTGTCCCTGGGCCCACCTCTCCTGACTCATCTCTCCCCGCGTCAACCTTGTAATTTACCATGAAGTTCAACAAAAGACTCATGCTCCCTTAACATGCTGCACTGCTACCAGGCCCTGCCTCCTTAGAACACACGAGCTCCTCTGTCTAGAACACAATTCTCCATTTTCTCTCTCTCTCCCATCCATCTCGACACTTCCTTTCCTTACTAACACTTGTGCAAGATTTAGCTCAAGCATCACCTTTTCCAAGATGCCTTTTCACACTCCTCCAGCTGGAAGAGCTGCCTCTCTTTGGTGCTACCATAGCATTCCATGTTTCTCTCCAGCACAGCAAACTTCACACTGTTCTAAAATTATACATTTATCTATCAACCTCTCTCAACCAGATGATAAACTCCTCAAGGCAAGGGCTGCTTTTGTAGGTGTTCAACCTACCATGGATGAGGATGTTAAATGTTAGGGTGAATAATCTTCTGACGGGCTCCCAGACCTCTAAGCACCCTGGACACCCCATATGACCCCTTCTCAGCCAGGTGATTGGGAGGTTCTTCTGTGGCCGTGATGTTTAACCAATCAAAACACATAGCAGTGTTGGTTGTTATCATCACGCTACAGTCTGAAATGACAGTCTCCACTGCAGCAAGAGTTAAAGGAATAGGAGACCTAAACAAACTAAAATTTGCCATACCTCCCTATTTGACATAGCCTAAGATGTGGCAAGACAAATCTCTCAGACAGGCACATTGCTAACACAGCAAGGTGAAGAAAGACTCAGTCAATGCCCAGCCGACTAGGAGAGAAAAACCTGCAACACTTTAACACCGGAACCTCTGGGTTCTGCTGATTCATTCTGACTTAAAGCTGCAATAACACTTGAGGAAGGAGCACCCGAGCTGACTCTGCATGTTTTTTCTGCAGAGCTCACAGAATTTGGCATACAAGAAATTTAATAGTTGCTCTTTACAGTCCTTTGCAATTTCTCAGATACTGACTGAAGTCACCTACATTATGGTGTCTGACAGCATTCCGTGGTCTTTTTCTGGGAAAGACACAGTCCTGGTCAAAGACTGATGAGAGTCTACAATACTGACCGGAGCATGGTAAACTAAAGAAAACCACACCAGAAATCTCTTTCACCAGAGAAAGGCTCACTGCGGGCTCAAGTCGAGGCTGAAGAGCCCCACTTAAGTCAATAGCTCTTGCTCGTGTTTTGCACAGACATCTGTACAACTGGTTCCAACTTGGGAAATAGCATTTAAACATCAAAGTAAGCACATGCTCAGAGAAAAATTGGGTAAATTTTCATCAGGACCAAAATTTCTAAGAAACTGTATGAGAGCAAATTAGAAAGCAAAGAACCTTTGCAAAATAGGTATTTACAAGTCATCATTTTCTTTATTCTTTATACAGAAGCCATGCGAATTGCATAATAAAAGATAAAATGGAAGAAATTTCTAGACTGAAGTCTAATTATACTTGAGTCAATAATTTATCATGCTTCCTATATATAGCAACGATTACAGTTAACATTTAATTAACTAGCATTACTTCAAATATTTATTCCATTTAAAATCATAATATCTGGGGCCGGCCCCATGGCTTAGCGGTTAAGTACACGTGCTCCGGTACTGGTGGCCCGGGTTCGGATCCTGGGCGTGCACCGACGCACCGCTTCTCCGGCCATGCTGGGGCCGCATCCCACGTACAGCAACTAGAAGGATGTGCAACTACGACATACAACTACCTATTGGGGCTTTGGGGAAAAAAAAAAGGAGGAGGACTGGCAATAGATGTTAACTCAGAGCCAGTCTTCCTCGGCAAAAAGAGGAGGATTAGCGTGGATGTTACCTCAGGGCTGATCTTCCTCACAAAAATAAATAAATAAATAAAATCATAATATCTAAGTACTGTACTTGAGATATTTAAGTTAAATGTTAAATGCCATTTCTTTTAGGAAAAGAGAAAAGACAGCATTAACTTACTTTTATATTTTTCTTTAAGTGTTATATGACGTATAATCAGCTAGAAAATATCAGTTGCTTTAAAAGCAGACATTATTTTGACTAAACCATTGTCATGAAATAAAGTTATATTGCACTTGCCTCTTAACAGGACTGTGACTAAATACTTACTTGTTCAGTGTGAGGTCAAGAATGAATTTGGAGCTGAAGGCTTCAATCTGGAAGCTTGCCTGGGCCAGATGGACAGCCTATGGATTCAAAAAGACAGAAAGAACCTTAGCTTACTTTGCTGTCTTCAAAGCTGATTATATTGATATCAAGAAAAATATTTAATAAGAACTTTTTTATGGACTGATTCATTTCTTTATGGTTCCTTATGTAACAATTCATTTCTTAAGAAGGAGACTAGGCGCACTGTCACGGCTTTACTCGGAAAACCTCCATATCTGAGCAGAAAGGAACTAATAAAAGACAACCAGTCCTTTAAAATGAACCCATTGTGATAAAAGTCAAGAGCGTATTCAGCTGGACTTTCAAAGTGATCATGATGAATTATGCAAAAGTCTGACTAATTTAAAGCTTGATTTCAGCCTATTTTGTGCACAAAGTTAACCAATTCTTTCTGCACACCTAAGTGAAAAATCATGTCAGCGCTCTGCTCTTCAGCAGGAATTGGAACTTTCTCTAAATGATGTATCAGCAGAATGTGACCAGAAAATGAAACAGCACAACCTTTTAACTTCAGAAAGCACTTAGAGACAGGCCCTTTGTGAATACTAAGAGTTGATGTCCCCTTTAAAAGTCACACATTTACAAATACTGTCGCTATTGTGCCTAACTCAAAATACACAGATGATCTCATCTAGACATGAGTCATATGTACCAGGTATTAAAGATTAGTATAGCTTGCTGAAACATCTTGAATAACGTAAATTAACAAATCAACGAAGTTTTGTCAAAGTGTTATCCAAGTAAAACTCTGGTCTGTCATCCTATCAGGAAAAAAAAGGACCAGGAGAAAGGCAACACCCACACCGCTCCCCCTGCCTTGCTCACAAACATCGTTCCTCCAACCTCACTCCTAAGGCACAGTGGGGTCCACAAATCATCAGTGAAGAGCTACATACGAGACAACCAGATGCTGGCAGCCTGCCATGCCAGGGCTTTCCACCCACCTGCCCCCAATGCCACTCCATGCTCCTCGTCGCCCTCCTCCATTTCCTATTATTGAAACCCTACTCATCCTTCAAGGGCAGCCCTTCAACCCATGCTGGAATGAACTCTTGGTCCTCACGGCTCAGAAGCACTTCACTTGTCCCTCCCTTGCTTCCCATCCCACCCGGACGGTGAGCTCCACAACTCACACCACAAGGGTCCTGTAAATAGTTGTACACTAACAACCCTGCCCCGAAATATATGAACTTTCCATTAATTAACCAAATATGTATTTGTCATACAATTTTGCCATGCCAAACCCATAAAATACTATAAATAAACCATGACTTCTACTTCTTATCAAGCATAACTGCTGATCAGACAGTCATTCTATAATAATCAATAAATAAAATAAAAAGAAAATTAACAAATATTAATAAAATTTAAATATTTTATTTTTAATAAAGCAATGAGAGACAAAGTGCCTGAATCCCAGCACCGTGGGACGCCACATCAAATCCCAAATGCCCAGGTAGAACAGAGGCATCATGCTGGATGGATCTGGGCTTCCTACATCCAGACAAGTACACAAGAGAGAAAGAAATTTCCATCTTATCAAGTGTGAGCTCTGTCATCTGCAGCAAAACCTCTATCTATCCAACACAAACATCATATAGTCTCCAATCTAAATTCATTCTGTCTTAAAGCATTAATTTTTGCATGAAGATCATTATATTGATGAATAATTTGCACAAGGGGAAATTTTTCATTTCTGGGTCCCAAGAGTTGAAAAAAAAACTTACTTCCTGAGAATAAGATAGGTCCTTAGGCATATTTTCTCTTAAGAATATTAATAGTAGAGAAGAGTTCATTAATGGCATCTTGGCCTCAAGAGCTGATAAATGTACCTCCTTCAGCATCTTTATAAGCACTAAGAAGAACCTGACAGTGACCCCACTAAAGGTCTCATTTTATAGCAAATAAGCAATGAGACAAGTACAAACCCCAACAAAACCCTGCTCCAAAATAAAGTAGCCTGGTAGTAACTACGTACCCCATTTTATCCAATTGTTGGGAGTTATACAATTGGATTGTTGTTAAATAAGTTTAATACCGAGTCAACGTGACAAGGTTCAGTTTAACAGAATTTAATAAAAAAGCTAGCAAATAATATTGATACTAGGATTTTCCTTTGTTTTTTTATTCACTCATTCCACACACACTCTATGTAGAAAGATGGCTGGGACACAGCCCCTGCCGTCAAGGAAGCGGCAGACTCCTTGGTAGAGCTGCCAGCCTTGTATGTTCAAGGGGCCACAGGGACCAAGGGACACGGGCAAGATGCGATTTGAACAAAATTTCAAAGGATGAATATGAATCCACCTGCCAGGAGAAGAAAAGTCATTCAGGGTATGGGGGGAAACATTTACAAAAGTAGAGTAAAAAATGAATATGAAAAAAAGTCCTTAATTTTTAAAAAATGAATATGGTCTGTAGGAAAATGGCTTTTGGAGGAAATGTCAAACAATGAAACTCAGAAGGTGGGCTGGAGACTGCGGGGCTTGTGCGACGTGCTCAGTGACGTGTCTGATCAACAGATACACGTGGAGGAGACAGCAAGCGCCTCTAAACGTCCACTTCCCCCACCCACTCAGCACAGCCTCGGCACCCAACATTACCACCACTCCTGTCAATCTCATCGTCAGTAACAGCAGCATCACGATTCAAACACATTGACAGATTATGCTCTGCACCTGAAACAATGACAATGCCATCAATAACATTGTGTTTCTCCATCAGAAAAAAAATCTGATTTTATTACCTTTATCAGTGAGAATGCCTAAACATTTTAACTTATTTTAACGCTAAGAGGCAGCACGTTTTCCTATAAAATGATTTAAGATTTCCCCAAGCGTTCATCTTCCTTGCACGAACATCAAATGGAATTAGTATATTCATCTAATATATTTGTATCCATTTTAAGTAATTTCAAGACAGTGGTGTACATTATTTTTCTTACATTCTGTTTCTCTTTCCGTTGCTATACCTTCTGCATTTGTACACAGAGTACAGATTCTTCTTTATACCAAGATAAATACTTGACGAATGCTACTTTTCCCCATCATTCTGTTATTTTTGCTATGTCTTTGACATGATTAAAATAGCTTTTAACTTCTGGAATCTCTGTTATTCCATATCAATTGACCATCTTTTCTTTAGCAAAATACTACACAGTTTTTTTAACTGTCAACTTTAAATATGTTTTAAAGTCAGGTAAAATGAGTCCTCATCATTATTGTTTTACAAATTATATTTTTGGATATTATTTGTTTTTACTGCATAGTAACCCATTTCTTCCAAATGATGGAAAAATTAGAAGAATGGCTGGGATGAGTAGAAAGTTTTATAATATACAGCCATATCACTTAGGGTTTATTAAATATTTTAGAGTTGACTAACCGACCAGCATCACAGAAAATACCAAGACTACCTCAAGTATTGCTCTTGTTTTATAAAGAAGGAAGTACACAGAGAGGTTTAGAAATGTGTTCAGTAACACAGAATCCGATGCCAGGAATTCTTCAGAGAAGAGTTCATGAAGCACCACAGGTCTTAACGGGTTATTTTCTCCTTCAGGATATCTGTTAAATAGACCTGGTGATTAACACTTGTTTTTACAACGACAGTCACTACAACAGCTCTGTGGAAGAAGGCAGGGTTTTATGTCAGAGAGTCATTTCACAACAAGAGTAGGCACAGCCCTGGGCTCAGAATTCCTGCCCTGAAGGACTCAGAACAGCTGTTGCCTAAGCACTTTGATAGTTATCTTTTGACTCAGAATCCGGCACAGGGAAATTACAGGAGCTCTATAAACAAAAACAACTAAACTCAATTATATACACAAACCTCCTTCACTGAAGAACAATTTACACATCTTAACTATGTGCTTTTGTTCTTCTGTTTTTTCCTTTTAGTAGATGGCGTCTCATGGTATGGAATTTGATAACTTCAGAAGACTGTGAGTTCCTCAGCTGAGACTGGTTTTGCATCTTATCGTCAAGCAACGTTATGATATTAAGTAATCATTTATGCTCAGCTTTGTGTAAGGTACCTTACAGAAGCTGAAGAGACACAGTGACGTTTTCTCGGGACTCACATTCTAGAATAATTAACATTAATATGGACATGAAAACAAGAGAAAAAAATGACTATCTACTGACAGAAATAAAAAACAGGCATTTCCAGGGTATATATGTCTTCATGCAAAAATGCTTCACACATAACAAGTGTTCAATCAGTATTCTTTACCACTTAGCAAGTACTTGTGAGTTCTATAGAGTATGCACATAAGTGGAACTGAATACGGGAAATGGAAAGTTTACACTTTCCCGGGATTCATTAAATATTATGAGACTGCATTTCATAATTCAGTAGAAATTGAGCACCATGAATTGAGGTATCTATGCTGTCAATCACAACATCCTCTGAGCACGGGTTTTACATTAGCATGCTCTGTGAGGTACACAGTTGGAAAATGGAAGAAAATTTGGAAGAAGTTTCTCTGCTCTTAAGTTATACTCAGTTTATTTAGGAGACACTCAATTAAGTAATGAAAGAAACACATCCAGAGTGGCATACGAATAAGACAAGAAAAAGCTTTACAAATGGAGTGCCGAAGCCCTGGAGGGTGTCAAGCGGGCCTGGGATGATTCAAGCTCTGCCTCCTAAAGAAGAGGCTGTGGGCTTCTAGGAAAGAAGGTGCTAGAGAGAGGAAAACGTTTTAATAGAGTTAGAAGCCAGGATTAGCAAAACCATCTTCTCTACTGGAAAGAATCAATGAAACAGCTAAATAGTTGATTACTAGTGAAACTGTAGGTAGTTTTTTTTTTTTTTTTTCCATCAGTCCTATAATATTGCTTATTCTATGTTCATTAAAATACCAATATATATGCTGTGTGTGTGTGTGCGTACGCGTGTATAAACTATAACTGTTTCAGGAAGTACTTTTCCCTCCCTTTATCTTTACGCTTATGGATTTTCCCCTACTCTTAATGATTTCTCAGTAGAGCCTTCAAGTGTTTCTACTTCTTTTCCTTCAAAAGCAGTGAGAAAAGTTCACAGAATCTCAAACACCACCTTCTTTTGAGATTCAGGACACTTTATGGTGTTTCAGAAAAGACAGATTTGGAAAGTGACCAGCTGAGAAGGGGAAAGAGAACCAGCTAACCAGACACCGGACAGAGTCGGCCTTGCTGTGACACTGTGATGGGCGGGCTGTTGCAGAAAGTTTCCCAGGGAACCAGCCTGGCATCACCTTGGTTGCACGGCATGTTTTCCTCTCCATATAAAAACAGGAAACACGGAATCCAGTGACACAAATAATTAAATTCCAATAAGAAATAAACTGTCAAGTTTAAATGGAAATAAGTTTGAGGAAAATACTTCACTTTCTCTAGCTCATACAGGCTTTTCTGTACATGACTAATCTGAGTCTATGCCACAGCTGGAGAAACAGGCAAGTCCAGCTCTTGCATCTTTTTTTCTGTCTAATGCAAAAAGTCAAATATGTGAATATGTCTTAGGAGTTTTAAATCCAAAAGAAAACATCAACAGACCATTTTTAATTACAATCTAGTTCTAATCCCTTATTCTAAGTTTGCACATTGGTGACCACCATGTGATCAAGACTCAAATATAATAAAAATAATAATGCCCTCTATTTCTTGTGTTTTAATTATCTCAGTTATCCAGGATAACACAGCACCCTGGGAAGTTAGTAGGGCAGACATTTTTATTACCCTTTCATAGAGGAAAAAATATTTTTAAAAGGCACAGAGAAGTTAAACGGTGTTTTTCTCCAAGGTCACACATCAAAGGATGGAAAATGAGGTGTTTGTTTCAGTTCAGTGAGAAAAAATGTCAAGTTCATGCCAGAAGTCCTTAACCCTCCAACCTCAATGTTTCCTAGTCATTAAGATATAAATAATAACAGCTTACCAACAGGATGTGTGTAAGGATGAAATTATATAATAATATAACAGAAAGTTCCTAGGAAAGACCGGCCACCTAGAAAGAGCTCAATAACTCAGGAAGGAGGGGGAAAAAGTAAAGGAGAAAGGGGAAAAAGAAGAAAACTCTATTGACGTTTTGGAAAGGTTATCAGTCAGCTCCACCTTAAAAGTTCTCTCCAATACAGCTAGCCACCTTCTAGAAAATCCAGTGTGCATTTATACTCTGCAGAATTTGCAAATTTTTATTTTTTATTGCTAATTACCATTAGCTTTGACCTTGTTCAAGTTGTCGTGTCTTTAAAATAATATGAACCATTTTTCTGAGAAGTGGAACAGCTGCAAATGTTATGAAGGCAATTTTGCAAATTAAGGTAATTTGCTGAACATTCTTTCCAAGATGCATTTAAATAGGTAGCTCGTGGAAGAGAATATCATGATGTTTCCTTCTAGAATGTTCCAATTCACAGGATTATTGGTTAATTCATTAACAAATTTGCATTGAATCCCTACCTTGGGTGAGATATTGTGGCAGATTTATGTAAAGATACAAAACAACTGGTATTTATATCAAAATGTTTATAATCTAGTTAGAGAAATGAGATGAAAAGCCACAAAGAGTAAGAGATACAATACTTCAATTAAATAATAATAACAAACATTACTTGTAAAGATGCCACATACAATTTAAGCATGATTAATTACTCGATTTAATATTAACTCGTGTACGGTATGGGTAACAAGTGCATTTAAATTTGAGAAGCGAGAATGCTGAGAGCTGGCAAGAGCTAAGAAAAAGCTGATTGGGAAAATCTTTCTCAGCATTTATAGATAGATAGAACTCAGATAGTTCTAGGAATAATTTAATAGGATGAAATTTCAAAGTGTTTCTAAGTGTTTGCTAACAAATAGAAACTTAATAACCACGCTTTTAAAGTAAAACATAGGATGTGTTCCTTTCTGGACCACTAAACTACCGTTTGGATTGTGGTGAGAATTAAACACGGCAGTATATTATAAAATAAAGCATTTCACGAGACCAGTAAGTGTGAACACATACAAGTTCAAAAAATACTAATGTACTTCGTTAATTAATCTATCTTTTAGCCTTAAACTAGGAAGCTGAAGTCCCAGCCTTGACGGATATTACAGAAAGGAGCACAGCGCACTCCTCCACAGGCCACAGACAGATCAGCATCTCCCAGGGAAGGAAGCAGGTCACTGTCTGACCTTGTTCTCTGTGTCAACCTAGCCAAGAAGGATAGAACTTCTACTCTGAAAGAAATCCAGCCAACATCCAATTATCCAATCTGATGACACAGAAAAAAGAATAGCATGTTGAATTTTAACTTCTGACCATATCTTTTGCAAGAGCTTTTTTCTAAATAAAGCAATTTTAAGGAGAATCCAGTTTCATCTGCCTCACTTTTCCTATCTACTCTCAGCTTGAGGTGCTCTCAGAGTTTGATACAGACAAAAGATACACATGGAAGAGAAAGGAAAAGTAGGCATTGATAATCCAAATAGGTATTCCAGTGAATAAGTCATGAGCTAGCTGTACTAAAAATTTATTTTTTAAATTCCTCGTGGCCAGCCAAAGAAGGAAAGCTACATCTAATAATATTTGGGGGGAGGGGTCTTTTTAGCCCTAAAGGATTCATCACACTAAGATCTTCCTTAGTGATCATTCAGTAACCCAGAAGAACTCAGACAATACACGTTCACTCACAAAGCATCTTCGGACATTTACGAGAAATGTCTTCTACGCATTTATCCCTGGTGACTAACGTTTGCTGGATATCCAACGGACAATGCCAACTCAAGAGAGAGACGAATCCTGAGTCCTCAGAGCTCTTGCTATTTGAAAACGGGGAAGACATTACAAGCATCACTGCAGCTACATTATTTAGCTTTCATGCTTTTTCTGAAAGGCAAGTAAAAATATAACTATGACAACAGTCACCATGGGAGTGGTTTCTTTCTGCTGCCTTCCTGAAGAGTCCCATTTAATGTGACGCATAATCTAGTAGTTGGGGTGTGATTCTCCTTGTTCTGTTTCCTCATCAATTCCAACATCACCAAACTGCGCAACTCCAACCAGCGCTTCTCTCTCTGCTAACACTCTTGTCATAAAGCAAGGACATATTCTGTCTCTCCAGCCATATTTATTGAACACTCACTAAATAATTTAAATAAAAGCATAGAAATAAGGTATAAGTTTTGGAAAGCAAAAGACACCACGCTCCATGTTTAATATCTGTGACTCATTCCACAACAGTTTTTTTAATTTGCTTGTATAATGTTAATACTATGCTGAAAGAAAAAAGTCTCCATAAGGCAGCACTGCATGAGGAGCCCTACTTTCCTGGTCTGCCCACTCTGGTCCTTGGAATGCTGGCTACAACAGCCCACTGGACTCATGTCAACTCAAGTATCTATCTAGGATACAAAGAAGGTTCTCCAACTTGGATCTTTCTGATGACCACAAAAGGATTAGTTAAGAATGAATGAGTCTGAAATATGAAATGAGAAGAATGATACAGTATTTACACAGTTCACTTGAGCATTGTTATATTCAGCAAACCATAAATCATATAGAGTAAATTCAAATATTAATTTCCAGTTCTCCCTCCCATAAATCATATAGAGTAAATTCAAATATTAATTTCCGGTTCTCCCTCCCTAAGAAACTACTGAAAACGTATGAACAAGGGAGGCTCAGCAGACCTGTCCAGGTCAGATCTCTCTTCTCTCGAGATATCTTTATTCTATTGATCCTCATCGGTGGGTCTCACACTGGTCTTACCCAGAGCTGACCTGTGTTGGGATCTCTATACCAATGCTATTTCTATTTGAAGAAAGGTTTCAGGCTCTGCTTATGAGTTCATTGTAAATACACAGCTGTTTGACAACAGTATTCCTAAGACGTCTTTGGTTCCCTTAACTACCCTAGGCAAGATGCATGTCACAAATTGTGTGTTACAGGGATGGAGCCTCCTTTTGTCTACAGGGACCCAGCTCTGCCTACAGCTATGGATTAGAGAGAGTTCTGTGTTTTCTGGTTCTCAGCTGTGTCTGGCTCTGTCCTTTGCTCTGAATTCTGACCTTAGCTATGACTATGGATGGGTTGTATTCTGCCCATTTGGATGGAAAATAACTTTCAAACTGGGGGCCAACCCAAAAATGGATTTCCCCATTTTACAAACATGCAAGTGCCATTAGACTTCCTAAGTAACACTATTAAGGCCTGTTACTGGACATAGAGGCTCACAATTGTCATATATCACAGTTTTACTCAAAACAAATATCATGTACATTACACCTACTTTACTTAAAGCTAGACATGGAAAAGCTAATAATGATGTGATCTCATTTTCTCTAACATTCAACTTCCACAGAATTTTGCAAAATGCCAACCATTCAACCTGTAGCCACACAATTTTTATAACTAACATTTAAAATATTGACTGTTATACAGAATATCCTGCCTATTCTAGTAGGCAAATGATAGATCTCACCATATCTACAGAATGTTTTAGGTTCATTAAAATTCCATTTTTACTTCCAAAGGAGAACTCAGAATTACACGGAACCTTGAAGACACATAAAATTAAAAGTAGTCATTTGGAATGTATCTATTTCCTCAGATTATATGCTACCTCACTGGCTTCTACATCATATTTGAAATTCTTTACCCATTTAACAAAAAATTATTGTGTCTTCTGTCTTTCAAGCAGAAGTCCTGGTTTTCTAGAGTTTGCATTTTAGTGTGTGTTGGGGAGCAGGGGCGAATAATACAATCAACAAATAAATTTAAAGCAAGTTAGATGGTGATAAATGCTACCAGTAAAGATAAGAGGCAAAGGGAGTTTGGGAGTGCACAGTATGGAGAGGTGACAACATTAAAAAGTGTGGACAGAGAAGGACTCTGAAAAGGTGACTTTGAGCAAAGGCTGGGAGGTGAAGGAACTAGCCACATGGATACCGGGGAAAGAGAATTCCAGGCAGAAGGAACAGCTACTTGCAGAAGCCCTGAGGCAGGAGCATACTTGGTATGTTTAGCATAGCAATAAGGCCAGTTTGGGTCAAGTGGAGAGTCCAGGGGAGTGTTGTGGGCAATGAAGTCAGAGAAGCAACGAGGGGTCAGTTGTGTAGGACCTTGTAGGCCACCGTAAGAACTCTACCAGGAAATAGGAAGTCACTGAGGATTGACAGGATCTGCCTTCCATTTTCCAAAGTTCACTCAGGCTATTGTGTTGACAACAGACTAAAGGTGGGGGCCAAGGGAGAAAGAGAGGAACCAGTCAAGAGGCTGTTGCAATGATCCAGGTAGAGGCTGGTGGTGGGCTGGACTTGGGGAGTAACGTGGGGTTGATGAGAAATGGTCAGATTCTGAGTAGAAAGTGAAAGCAGAGTCAACAGGAGTTGCTTACAGATTAGATGTGGGTTATGAAAGAAATAGAGGAGACAAAGAAAACTCCAGAATTTCTGGCCTAAATAACCAGAAGGAGAAAGCAATGTATTGAGATGAGGAACACTGCAGGAGGAGGAGGTGGGAGTGGGGATTCAGGACTTCTGCTGGGACCCATTAGGTGTGAAATGCACATTATACACCCAGATGGAGAGGTGGAGCAGGCAGTTAGACAAGGGGCATATAGATACATCTTTTAATTAACGTTTACTGAGTGATTAAGTGAATTAAGAAGTAATGAATGAGTAAGTGAATGATTAAGCATATGAATGAAATGAGTGAATAAAATGAATGAATATTGAGGATACAAAAAAAATTCCAGTAAAAGAACTAATGAGGAGAGTACAACTTACTGTCTGAAATAGCTAGGGCTTAGACGAGAAAACTAAGACAACTGGGGGGAAAAACTGTATAGGCCAGTACAAAGCAACCCACTCACTGGGTTTTAAAATAACATTTTCAATTAAAGCAGTGTCACTTTGGAACCCAAGAGGCATGTTATGCACTACAAACTCCCCCAAAGAATTCAAGTCCAAGAGCATCATTTCCATATGTCTTGTATATATGTGTTAAAATTACAAAAGAATGATCAGCAAATGAGAATGTTCTTTCTCTAACAAACCACATGGGATATGTGCATGAACGTGCATATATTCAGGATTCCTAAGAAACAACACAGTGCTCATCTTTGATTTCCTGAAAGTCTGTTTCCATGTTCTGGAAGTCAGGCTATCTTAACTGCTTTTAATATTTCAAATTTGTCACTGCTTTTAGGTATTCATTGTTATATGCCTCATTTTAGGAATTTTTAAAGGTATACACTTACTGATTTTAATTTACTAACTGTATCTACCGTCTTAAGGGCCTGATCTTAAGTGACAGAAATTAAGATATACCCCACATCCTATTAAATAATTTAGGTTTCTCAAAGTCTGTAAACAATTTGGTAATTAAAGTTTATACTGCAAAATCTAGGAATGAAAAGACTCGAGAACATTGTACAAATCTCTTCATTCCTACATCTGTTCCTGGGGCTGCTACTTCAGTTAGCAAATGATAGGAAGGAGATTTTTCTTCAACATCTTTTTAAAAATCACAACACTTCTATTTCAATAGCGCAAAAGAATAAAAAAGAAATAAAGCAATTTTTACAATTTTATTTTATTTCAATTATAGTAATTTCAGGTGACTTTTTTTTATCTGAAATAAGTAAGTACCTGTATCAGGGCAGTATTTAATCAATCATGACTAAAGAGGGCACGATGTTAGTAATACTTGATAAATAGTCCAAAATAAAAACTGCTTACAGAATATAAATTTTTTCCAAAAATATAAGACTATAATAAATTTAACACCGTTTTATCTTAGCCAAAAAAGAAAAAAGCCATTTAAATTAAGACTTCAAGCAAACCCTTTTCTTTCATCCTTCCATTCCAGTTAACACTAAATTAGCCAGTTTCTTCACAAAATAAAAATTATAGATTCTGCAAGAATGTTGTAGCAGGCAGGGCAGCAAAAGATGAAGTCTGCTGGCTCAGTGCACAACCAGATTTATGTCGGAAACAGCGTACATGTTAAGGGACAGAAAGATAATAGTTCCCATTTTCCTAACCTTTAGGTTTACAAGTTCTACAACAGGATATCCCAGCCTCAGCACTACTGCCGTCTTCGAAGTGAGGGGCTGTCCTGTGCACTATGGGATGTTGGGAAACACCCCTGCCTCTACCCCCTAGATGCCAGGAGCATCCCATCCTCCATATCTCCAGACATTGTCAAGTGTGCCCTGGGGAGGGCAAAGCTGCCCCTGGTTGACAAGCTTTGGTCTATATGTTCAGGAGATACATGAATTTATGTAGATTCCTCTAGATGTGTTGCCTTTACACAAAATTTAACCTTAATTTCAGAGCTCATTTTCAGCTATCACTAAAGCCCTTGGAAAAAAACAGCAGGAAGCAACTGATACCAACAGAAAGGGGGAGTTTGGTTGGTTCAAAGTTAAATGTTATCCATCTGATAATAAGTAAATTCTTAAAAATTTATACCCATAGAAATCCCCCCAAATTGAACTATAGGTTTCAATCTGTTAAATGAGCTCACATGTATTCTTCAAAAAATAATGAAGAAAGAGGGGCCGGCCCGGTGCCATAGTGGTTAAGTTCCCGAGCTCCGCTTTGGCGGCCCGGGGGTCGCAGGTTCAGATCCCAGGCACAGACCTACGCACTGCTTATCAAGCCATGCTATGGCAGGCGTCCTATATAAAGTAGAGGAAGATGGGCAGGGATGTTAGCCCAGGGCCAACCTTCCTAAGAAAAAGAGGAGGATGGCAACAGCTGTTAGCTCAGGGCTAATCTTCCTCCCAAAAAATAAATAAATAAAATAACGAAGAAAGAAATACTGCAACTACCTACACAGTCCAGAAATTTGATGTTTTAAAAGGATGCTTAATGTTGCTTTTTTTTTTCCTCCCAAAGTGGCACCTTCTTATTATCTTTTGAAATGTCATTTGGTGACTCAAAAGAAAACAATTGTAATTTAAACAGCAAGAAACGAGGGGGAATAAGCCTGTATGTGGCCTCTGCTTAGAAGTTACTAAGCTGTCTTTCCATGATTAATGTAATATGCTTTCTCCACGGGTATAAAACCCCAGGTCTCGGGCCGGCCTCGTGGCCTAGCGGTTAAGTGCGCACACTCCACTATTGGCGGCCCAGGTACGGATCCCGGGCGCAGCACCGACGCACCGCTTCTCCGGCCATGCTGAGGCCGCAGCCCACATACAGCAACTAGCAGGATGTGCAAGTATGACATACAACTATCTACTGGGGCTTTGGGGGAAAAAAAGGAGGAGGATTGGCAATAGATGTTAGCTCAGAGCCAGTCTTCCTCAGCAAAAAGAGGAGGATTAGCACGGATGTTAGCTCACGGCTGATCTTCCTCACCAAAAAATAAAAAAATAAAACCCCAGGTCTCTAAATACCTTCTATATGCTGGTGGCTCCCACATTTCCACCTCATCCTGACCTGCCCCGAGACCATGGCCAACTTGTTCATCAACTTACCCACACAGATGACCAACAGTCCTGAAGGGAACAGGTTCAGTCTTCTCTCAGCCTCCTTCTACACTCTCTCTCAGTCTTTCCCACGTTGGGAGGCAGCAGCACTATTCTCCAGGAAAAAGCCTTGCAGTCATTCTTGACTCCCGTATTAATTTCCCCCTACTGCTGGAACAAATTTCCATAATCTTGTGACTTAAAACAACACAAATCTTACACTTCTGGAGGTCAAAAGTCCAAAATCAAAGTCTAGAGTCTAAAGTTAAGGTGTCAGCAGGGTCAACTCCTTTTGGGGGCTCCAGAGGAGACTCTGTCTCCCTGCCTTTCCAGCTTCTAGAGGCTGCCTGCGTTCCTTGCTCGTGGGTCCTTCCTCACATCACTCGTCTGCTTCCCTCACGACGTCTCCCACTCTGACGTGAGGACCCTGTGGTTATGCTGGGCCCACCCGGATATTCCAAGACAACCTCCTCACCTCCAGATCCTTAACTTAATCACATCCACAGAGTCTCTACATCCACATGCGACATTGTGATGTATAAGAAATATATAGAGCCAGCCTGGATGGCCCAGGGGTTCAAGTTCAGCGCTCTCCATGTCAGCAGCCCAGGTTTGGTTCCCAGGCCCAGAACCACACCACTTGTCTGTCAGTAGCCATGCTGTGGCAGCAGCTCACATGGAAAAATCAGAAGCACCTACAACTATACACAACTATGTACTGGGGCTTTTGGGAGGAGGGAGGGAGAAAGAAAAAAAAGGAGGAAGATTGGCAACAGATGTTAGCTTAGGGCGAATCTTCCCCTGCAAAAAAAAAAAAAAAGAAGAAAAAGAAGAAAGAAATATATATACATATTTGATCATTCAGATGGCCAAAATATATTTCTTATATATATTTGGTCTTCGTCCACGGTTCCTGGCTCACAGCTCCCAAAACTTGTGGTACTTTGTGGGCGATAAGAGCAGTGGGAGCGTCTTTTGTCACGGTATTTGGCCTCTGGTCCTTAGTTCTTGAAATTACTTCAGAACCACAAAGGCGAAATGGGTGTCTTGTGATTCATAACAAGCCCCTTTCCACCACAGCTGGGTTTATGCTAAAGCGATGACTTTAGGAAGGCACCTAAGGACGGGGACTGATTGACAGGGGAACCACTCATGAATAGAGGGTGGAAACTGTCAGTCCCACCCCCTGACCTCTGGGGAGGGGAGAGAGGCTAGAGGTTCAATCAATCCCCAATAGCCAATGATTTCATCAATCACGCCTAGGTAATGTAGCCTCCATAAACACCCAAAAGGCGGGGGTACGGAGAACTTCCGGGCTGCCGAACACATGGAGATTGGAGGTGAGTGGTGCACCAGGAGAGGGCATAGACGCTCCACTCCCTTTCCCTATACCTTGCCCTATGTATCTATTCCACTTGGCTGTTCCTTAATTATATCCTTTTATAACAAACCAGTGATCTAGTAAGTAAATGTTTTTCTGAGTTCTGTGAGCCGCCCTAGCAAATTAATCAAACCCAGAGGAGGGGATCGTGGGAACTTCCCATCTGTAGCCAGTCAGTCACAAGCACAGGTGGTAATCTGGGCTTGTGACTGCCATCTAAAGTTGGGGGCAGGGGGGGCAGTCTTTTAGTACTGACCCCTTAACCTGTGGGATCTGACACTATCTCCAGGGAAATAGCGTCAGAACTGAGTTGAATCCTCAGACACCCTGCTGCTGTCCCAAGAACTGCTTGTAGGTGTGGGAAACCCCCTCCACACATTGGATCTGGTGATGAGAACCACCTCTACCACATAAGGTAACATACTCACAGGTTCTGGGGATTAGGATGTGGATATCTTTACGGGGCCATTACTCTGTCTACCACAACTCCTCTCCTTTCCTAGCCCACCCACCCCCAAATCATTCACGGTCTGGAGGCTCAACGTCTAAAATACATCCAACTCAACTGCATCCCCGAAATTCCTCTGCTGCGCCCGAGTGCAGGCAGCAGGGACTTGGCCCTGGACGACTACAGGCGCCTCCTGACTGGTCTTCTTGCTGCCTCTTGCCCCCTACAGTCTACGTCTACATGACTTTTTCAAGATATAAATCCGATAAGGCTATTTCCTTGTTTAAAACCCACCAGTGGCTTTCCATTATAACCAGAACAAAATCCTAATGGGCCCTTCATCCTCTGGCCCCTTCTTACCTTTAAGAAATAACGCAGGAGGAAATACGTAAATTTCTCCTCCACAAAATTTCTCTCCATCCCTCTCCATCAACCTTCCAGGCCTTGAGCGCCAAGCAGCTCTTGGCGACTGTCACGGGAGGCACTCATGCTTCAGCTGCCCTCCCGGGGCCTCTAGCTTACTCCTCTCCCCAGAGGTGAAACTTAGCACAGAATTCTAACCCTAAGCCCTCCCTCTCCAAGTCTAACGATAAAATTCCTGCTAAAACTACCAGAAAATTTAAAATATGTAAGAAATAAAGATCAGGAGGTGGGGGAAGGAAGGAAGGGCACAATGTAGAGCGATGTATCCTTCACATTCCGCAGCAGGCAGACAAAAGGTACTATCTTAGGTCGATGGATCCAAAAATAGGGCAGAGATAAATTATTCAATGTTAAAAGAACCAAAAATAAAAATTTAACAGCCTTCGGGGAGTGATGGGAGAGAGACTTTTACTTTTCATTTTATTCCTTTGTGAACTCTGAATTCTTAGACCATGTAAATAAATAGAGTGTCTACTAATTTTACACAAATATTTACACTAATTTTACACGTGAGAGTGTGCACGTTTATAGATGTAAATTGGTCATCAGTTTTTCACTTACCATAACATTCCTTCCCTCTGATTCCCAACACTGCTCTTTAAAATCCCCCCTCCAGAAACAGTCCCGCTAAGGACTTCTTGGTGATAAATCAGAGGGCACTATGATCCCACCAGCTGCCTTTCTGTGGAAAATTGTTCCTTAGGCCCTCCTCTGCCTCTATTTTTCAAAAACTCTTTTCTCCCTGACTTACCTCACACCACTTACTTCTGGAGCCAGTCAGCCAACTCTTCTCATGTTCAAATAATAAGAGTCCACACTTTATAATTCCCCCTCTTCTTCCAACCCTGAGATGCCAGAATCTCCGGGGAGCAGCTACTCCACAAATGCAGTTGGAATAATGAACAATTCCTAACTCAACCACCTATCTCCATATTTCATCGCCTCTGGTGAACACCCAGCCACCTCTTATTGGAGGATATTTCACAGAATTTTAGGGCCATAAGGAATTCTAGAGAACAAACTCACCCACATCAAAATCACCCCAGATATAAAAATGCAAACCACTGGACCCCATACACACCTACTAATCCAAAATATTTTCAACAACCTCCCCAGGTGGTTCCAATGCACACGAAAGCTAGAGATCCCCAAATCTAACCCAATCTCTATTTTAAAATGAGGAAAGTGAAATCCAGACAGGTAAGTTTGCCCACCTAATATGCAGCCAGGTAAGTTTGCCCACCTAATATGCAGCCAATTAATTATTTGACTTGTATGTATTCCAATACCCCTTTAAAAGGAAACTAGGAGAAAAAACATGCAAAAAGTATTAGAAGGAAACTACTTCAACATAATAAAGCCCATATAAGAAAAACCCACACCTAACGTCATACTCAACGAAGAAAAACTGAAAGCTAAAGATTCCACCAAAAACAAATACTAGAACTGATAAATGAATTCAGTAAAGTTGCAGGATACAAAATCAACACACAAAAATTAGTTTCATTTTTATACACTAACAATGCAAAATCCTAAAAGGAAATTAATAAAACACCATTATATAAAACATTATATTAACACCAAAAAGAATACTTAAGAATATACTTAACCAAGGGGGTGAAAGACTTGGACACTGAAAACTACAAAACATTGATGAAAGAAATTAAATAAGACACAAATAAATGGAAAGACACCTGTGCCCATGAATTGGAAGACTTTTAATATTGTTAAGATGTCAATACTACCCAAAGCAATCTACAGACTCAGTGCAACCCCTATAAAAATCCCAACGACATTTTTTGAAGATATTGAAAAATCCATCCTAAAATTCATACGGAATCCCAAAGGACCCTGAAAAGCCAAAATAATCTTAAAAGAGAACAAAGCTGGAGGTTTCACATTTCCTGATTTCAAAACTTACTACCAATCTACAGTAATCAAAATAATGTGGTACTGACATAAAGATAGAAATATAGACCAATAGACTAAAGAGCCCAGAAGTAAACCCTTGCATATATGGTCAAATGATTTTCGACAAGGGTGCTAAGACCATTCAGTGGGAGAAAGGACAGCCTTTTCAACAAATAGTGATGGGAAAACTGGATATCCACATGCAAAAAACTGAATTTAGACCCTTAACTTACACCATATGCAAAAATTAACTGAAAATGAATCAAAGGCCTAAACATAAGAGCTAAAACTATAAAACTCTTAGAAAAAAATATAGGAGAAAAGCTTCATGACATTGGATTTTGCAACAATTTCTTGGATATGACACCAAAAGCACAAGCAACAAAAGAAAAAATAGATAAGTTGAACTTCATCAAAATTAAAAATTATTGTGCATCAAACTACACTATCAACAGAGTAAAAAATCAACACATGGAATAAGAGAAAATATATCTGATACGGGATTGATATCCAGAATATAACTATTACAACTCAACAACAAAAAAACAAACAACCTGATTAAAAAATGGGCAAGGGATTGAATAGACATTTCTGCAAAGAATATATACAACTGGCCAAGAAGAAAATGAAAAGGTGCTCAGCATCATTAATCATCAGAAAAATACAAATCAAAACCATGATGAGATACCACTTTATAATGCAGCTGCTGTGGAAAATGTTATGGTGATTACTCAACAAAATAAAAATATAATTAATATCTGATCCAGCAATTCCACTTCTAGGTATACACTCAAAAGAGCTGAAAGCAGGAACTCACATAGATATCTGTACACCCTTGTTCTTAGCAGAATTATTCACAATAGCAAAAAGGTGGACTAGCCCAAGTGGTACCCATTAACGGATGAATGGATAAACAAAACGTGGTCCATCTATACAATGGAATATTATTTAGCCTTAAAAAGGAAGGAAATTCTGACACATGCTACAACATGGATGAACCTTGAGGACATTATGCTAAGTGAAATAAGCCTGTCTCCAAAAGACAAATACTGTATGATTCTGCTTATACGAGGTACCTAGAATAGTCAAATTCACAGAGATGAGAAGTAGAATGGTGGTTGCCAGTGGCTGGGGAGAGGGGGGAATGGGGAGTTAGTATTTAATGGGCACAGAGTTTCAGTCAAAGAAGACAAAAACATTCTGGAAAGGGATGGTGGTGATGGTTGCACAATAATGAGAAGGTACTTACTGCCACAGAAATGTACACTTAAATGGTTAAAATGATAAATTTTATGTTATGTATATTTTACCACAATAAAAAAATTTTTTATACATGCAAAAACTGAACTACTCATCCTTTCCCTTAGACATTATTCTCCATTTGTTGTATTCATCTAACCGTTAGCAAATCTCAGCTCCAGCAAAACATCTCCAAATACTCCTTTTGAGCAATTTTCTTTTTAGAACCTCAGCTTCACCCACCTTTCTGTGATCCTCCTCCCCCGCTGAAGCCCAGTACCAGGTTGAGGTACAATCTGTTTCCTTTAGCTCTGACCTAAGGGCCTCCCTCTGAAAATTCTGTGACGACTCTCGTCACCCCCACGCAGCTGCGCTTCATTGGCCTCAAGCAATTTCCCCAGCTCCCAAGACGTACAGCAGCACTGCCGGTCATGGAGACAAACCCTGAGATGCTCACTCCCACTACACAATAGTCCCTCCTCGTTTAGCCCCACGTTCGCTGACCTCAGAAGCATCATCTCCACTTCTCCAGTAAATAAGAAAGTGTAATCTTTTGACAAGCCACTGACATATCAAAAGCATTTTGGGAGAGCAAAAGGTAGTCCTGAACTTGTCACAAAGTCAATAAATATGTTTGGGTCTTATTCCTGTTCTGTTTTTTATTATTACAATAAAAAATACTTATTCCATTTTAATTGCAAGGTCTATGATTTGAAAATAGGAAAATCAAAAATTTTTAAACTATAATATGAATAGGACAAAGTAGGTAAGCCTGTTTATTATGGTATTTTTAAGCCATGAGTGAAAGTGATGTTTAAATCTTATCAGTCTTTCTTAGTTGTGTGTTTAAACACACAAACATAAAGAGCACTCCCCGCTGTCCCACTGTCACAACTCACCGGAGTTTAATTTTCACCAGTGACCACATCACGACTGGGAGAGAAAGGAAAGTCACTCTGAGTGAGATGAGAAGTCCCTGCAGGTTCCTGGGCTGAGGAGCCACATGATCCATTAGTACTGAAAAGGGTCACTCAGGGGCCTAACCATGGCGTAGTGGTTAGGTTTGGCACTCTCTGCTTTGGCGTCCCGGGTTCTCGGGTTCAGATCCCCGGCGTGGACCTACACCACTTGTCAGCCAGGCTGGGGCAGGGACCCAAATACAAAATAGAGGCAGACTGGCACAGATGTTAGCCCAGGGCTAATCTTCCTTAAGCAAAAAAAAAAAAAGAGGAAGACTAGCATGGATGTTAGCTCAGGGCTAATCTTCCTCACCAAAAACAGAAAAAGAAAATGATCACTCTCCCGATGGGTGTAGAACAGACTGGAGCTAAGTGACAGGGTGGGAGAAAGCAGGGACAAGAGTGAGGAGATATTTCAACAATACAAGCAAGAGGTGAGGTAGCTCAGACCAGGGCAGCAGCAATGAAGACAGTGAGAAATGGTCGGATTCTGGACAGCACTGAAGGGAGACCCAACAAGATTCGAGGGCTCGAAGTCACACTTGAGAGAAAGAGAAGGGTAAAGGCTCTTGGCCTGAGCATTGGGAAGGACGACCTCCATTTACTCAGATGAAGGACTGTGGGAGGGCAGGCTGGGGTGGCAGAGGTTAGAGTCCACAGGTCAGTTTTGGACGTGTCAGGTGTGAGTCACCTCTTAGATGCCCCGGTGGAGATCCCAGACAACTAGTGGGATATGTCAGTTTGGGCATCAAGGCAGAGATCATGCTCTCTGTGAAAGAACCAGGACTCTCAAATGTGACATCACAAATTAGTGTTTCATACAAATAAGTCAAATAAGTTCATGAACTTTTAACAAATTAGAGTGTTAAAACATGTCAGGAGAAATCCAAGAACTCTAGAAAACAAAAATGGAGAGACAGTTTAAGATCTGATAGGTAGACAGGATAGTTCATAAGTATGTTATTTGGGTAATAATCCTAAAATGCATCAGTAGGTCTTAAATGAATTAATGCCCCAAAATAAAAGAACAAAAAGAAAAATATAGATATGGTTCATTAGAAAGGGAAAGAATAAGAGTTAACTATTCCCAAAAACGTTTTATTGCACCATCGCAAAGCCAAAAATAACAAGACTACATCATCCCAATGTCCCACTGGTTCTGAGGGATCAAGTGACTGCGTTTATGCCACCCAACAGTGACGCATGCCTGTAACTACCATCTGACAGTTCTGCAGAGATGGAAGTCCACTACACTGCACAGGGTGGACCACCGCCATCAACAAGGTCACTAACTGACCGTGTGCACTAACAGAGGTCACTGACTGTCTTCAGTCATAATTTATAAGAGGAGGGGAAGCAATGTATGAACTCTTCTTGGTTAAGGCAGTTAAGATGCAAAGCCCGAAATTTTACTTCCGGGTCATAGCATGTTCAATAATATCCCATTGTCTAAATAAAGACAATTGTATTTCTGATATTTTTACCCTGTCAAATGTTTCTGGTTGGGAGGTCCACATACTATTCTATTTGTCATGGTTTTATAACTGTTACATTTAATTCCAAAGCCAGAAAACTATTAATGGCAGATGAAAGTATTTCTTGGGTTTTGTTTTGTTTGGGGAAATGGGAGGAGAAGGAGGAGAGGTGGGTGATGTCTAATTGGGACATTTCTTAGGGAAATTATCATAGACACGTATGCTATTCACAGTATTTGGTGGACATCAGACCCACCTTGGCAATCAGCTCCACAAAGAAAACAGTTCCCCTTACAACTCACCCAAGTGCCTGATTCCAGGCTGCCCTGGAGGGGCCTGATGATTGGCAAAGGTTTAGGGAAAAAGCCTCTGCCCCCAGAGCATAGCACCACGTGTACACACCACCGGCTCAACCTGGTTAGAGGACCGCAGCTCTGAGAACTCACACCACGTCCCCCAGGACTCACTCCTGTGAGAGTCCTCCAGCCTCACCTGCAGCCATAAACCAGGAAGACCCGAGAGTCACTCCTCCCCACAAATGTCCTCACAACTACTTCTAAACCCAATTTTTTTTTTTTTTTGTGAGGAAGATCAGCCTTGGGCTAACATCCGTGCCCACCTTCCTCTGCTTTACATGGGATGCCGCCACAGCATGGCTTGACAAGCAGTGCGCCGGTGCATGCCCGGGATCTGAACCTGAGAACCCCGGGCCGCCGAAGCGGAGCACGGGCACTTAACCACTGTGCCATTTGGCTGGCCCCCCAATTCTTTTTTAATAAAACAATCCTTTACTAATAACAGGGCAGTTCACCACTTGGATTCCCTAGGCCTCCCGTCGGTAATTAAGAGGTAACATTTACCGGGCACTTCCTATACACCAGGTACTGTGCAAACCACTCTACATGGGTGACCCTACTGCCGTCAGGCAGCCTCTCGGGGGCCACTATTATTACGCCCATGTTATTGAGAAGAAGCTGGAGCTGAGAAAGGCTGAGTAACTCGCCCGAGTCTAAATAGCTGGTATTAGCAGATCTGTCAGAGCCCCTGACCCTTGACTCCCCAACCATTCTTCCCCCACCATGTGGCAAAGGGGTTAGCAAGAGCCATCAAAGAAGAGCTGACTTTCCAAACAGCCTAGCGCAAATCACGTCTATCCCACAAATAAATGCCTATACTGTGTCATCAAAATGCCCAGTGCCCTGCTTTGCACTGAAATAATACCATGTCTGTGTAGGAACGCTGGTTATCACATGCTGACAAAAAGTTTAAATTAGGTGTTAGTAAAAAATAAAGGGTAAATTAACCAGTTCTTATTAAATTCAGCTTGTTTCAAAGACCTACTTCTTCAGGCTGCAGACTCCTATATCTGAGACTACATTTCCAAAAAAAGGAAAGCTTTCCTAAAATGGTCAAATGTCTGATAATTTGGAATCACCAAACATGAATTCTTTGTTCAGAAGATAAGGAAGAAGGGGGATCTGACGGAGGAAGAAGAAAGCGAAGGAAGACTAATAAGGAAAGGTAAGCACATAAGCAAAATGTTGTAAAAATGTCAGCATTTTAGACAAGATTATTTATCCAGAGTACTCATTTAGAAAAAAGAAAAAGACAAGAAAACCAACTGGTCGCAGAGGAAAGAAAGCCAGGGGTGGTGTGTATGGTTTGTGTACCCAGGGTGTAATTAGCTCACAGGTCCTTATCATCGAGAGGAAAGGTGTTTAAAAGGGACAGAAACTTCCCTGTTCAACCCCCAGACACGGTGTGATAAACAAACAAGGGACTGGAAGCCTCCAGAACAAGGTCTGGTCATTCTGGTCACGCCACCAGTTCCCAAGAGGAGCAACTGACCTGACCCCTCTGGATTTAGGTTTCTCAGCTAGAACACAGAAACAATAATCATCTAATAAAGAAACTTGTTCTACTGCTGTGAGGACCATGTGAGATTATAGATATGAAAACGCCTTGATAAACAGTTTAGGTTCACTGCAAAGGCAAGATATTATGTTTGTTATTACCAGAGTATTGCAGAATGAGTTGCAAGTTGGTTGAATGTATTCTACTTAGCTGAAAAGGTAAAGAGCAAGGAGACACACGGAGCGTGGGGCCTCTCCCAGGCACTGATTGATTTCTATTATTAATGGAGCCCGTCTGCAATACAAGTATTAACTATTATAGAATTTGGTATTAGGAAACCTGTTTACAATTAAAAGACAGCACAAAGCACCCAATTAAGTGATCCAGACTACAACCTGATACAGCAGGTTCTCGAATGTCCATGCTAAGGGAAAGGGAGCAGTGGACAGATACTGGAATTCAGCAGATACTCAAAAATCAATTTCTTCATGGCTCTGGAGTGTTTTTTATGATATGCCTCTAGGTGTGCATAGATTTAACTTACAAAATTAATTTTTAGCCCCACTGGGGGCAGAAGGAGGTGGTCCAGAAGCATGTATCCTGTTCCCACTACCCACCTAGGATTAAAACTGGGCCAGGATGACTTCTTCAAGTGGACACTGTCACACAGATAAGAAGAGGTGAATGTCCCCAGCTATATAATAACAGATCAAAGCTAAAGAGCAATGCAGTCACCGGTAGGAGGGTCCTATTTATACTTCTGTTCACCAGTTTGTTTGAACTTAACTCTGTAATTAACGTCTATCAGTAGAGGAGACTTACTCAAATTTCCATCCTTTTCATTTCTAAATAGAAAGCTTAGAGAATATTTAGCATTAAGGTAGATCTTGTTAACAAATAAATATCTTTCACAATAAATTTGAAAGTAGATCTCCAATCCATCAATTGGTAATGTTCCAGAAGAGCAGCCTCTGTCCACTCTTCAGCCAGAGAGGACACAGGTCCAGCGAATCGTATCTGGAGCATTGGCTCTGGCCCAGACTGGGTGCCCTTGGACAGAGGAGGCACCTCTCACGTTACTCTACAAAAAGCAAAAACTTCACCCTAATTTGCTGTGAATGAACATGATTGTTTTTTAACTTCTCATTATTCTGAGTAAACCATGATAACTGGATCTGCTCTTTTTATAATAGAATTCCTAGCATTAGATTTGATTAAAATTGCACTGAATTTATACAAATTCTAAACACAAAGACTCCTTTATAAAATTGCAAAAATTCAAATGCTCAGTGGATTCTGAATGAATGAATTATGTGAATGAATGAGTCTTTCATAACGTTAAAGGGTACCCAGGTCATTTGTGAACTGAATATTTTCTGTAAATAAAGCCTTATGAATACGTACATTTTTGAGAGGAATAAAATATTTTCACTCAGAAAACTCACAGTCTAGGAGCAATTAACTACTCAGTTCTTAAAGATGGAGATGACAGGATCTCCTGAAGCAGGAATTTAACAGTATTTAAACCTAAAACAAAAGCCTGAGAACTTGTTACTGACAGATTACGTTGTTGCCACTGATCACAAGAGTTTTCCATAACTAACCCCAGAGTTTGGACAGCTCTGAACGGAATTATCCAGACAAAATTACCTCCTGCCATGGTCTGAGCTTTGGGTAAACAGGCCTGGAAAAATGCTGAAAGGAGGAGGGAACAGCAAGCGTGGTGTACAGAGAGGGGGCCACAGCTCTTCTCCAGAGCATCACGCCCCCTGCACCCCACATCTCAAACGCATCCAGCTGCAGTTACGCTTCTTGCAGGTGGATAAAGGGAGTCACGTGATGAAGTAAGTGTTTCATGAAGATTAATCTGTCAGCAGTGGGACGGTGGATTGACAGGGAGAGGCGAGAGGAGATGACAAGAACACAATACAGAGAGAGGAGGAGGGATGGATTCAAGGGAGAAACGGCAAGACTTAATCAGTGACTATTTATAGACAGAAGAGGAAGGAGAGGTAAGACTCAAAGACGACTCCCGAGGTTCGCTCTCGGATGGCTAGGAAAACAGCAGGGCCACTGAGAAGACGGAACAAGGCGGGAAGGACAGCTCTCTTCCTCTGACTTGACCCTCAGACTGGGGGATGCCACCAACCCCGGGCAAAGCCATCAGACAAATAAACGCTCCTGGGTTATTTTTTGACTGGCTGTAGAGAGAAGGACAGTGGCCTAATCTGTCCACAAAACCTGAGTGTAAGTGAAGACAGAATGACACTGGTGGTTATACAGTGAGTAGGAATGAGTCAGCCCATGAGCAGAAAGGGCGGAAAACATTAGGTGGGGAAGGAAGACTTGCAACAGCACAGCTCAGCTGCAGACTGCTGGAGGGCACGGTGGTCATCAAATCAATCCAGGGTGGATGACCAAAAATGGTCCAGACTTCATGGAGAGAAGAATCAGAGACTAGGGTCCAAACTCAGACACATACAGTGGCCAGGCAAGTTCAGAAATGAGGAAGGGTGGGTGTCAGGCAACAAGGAGCCAGCAGAGACTGAAGTAAACAGCACTGCCCACCCTATCAAAGAGGAGCGACTCCACCCAAGATCATAGGCCCAATCTCCTGAATCTTCAAGAGAAAACAGCCCTCCCACCATTCACTAACATACACAGTAGTCCCCCCTTATCCCTGGTTTCACTTTCCACGATTTCAGTTACCTTCGGTCAACCCCAGTCCCCAAATATTAAATGGAAAATTCTGGAAGTAAACAATTCATAAGTTTTAAATTGTGTGCCTTTCTGAGTATCGTGATGAACTCTCACACCACCCTGCCCAGGCCGTGAATCATCCCTTTGTCCAGCGGATCCACGCTGTATACGCTAAGCTACCCTCGCATTAGTTACTTAGTAGCCATCTGGGTTATCAGATCCACTGTCTTGGTATCGCAGTGCTTGTGTTCAAGTCACCCTTATTTTACTTAATAATGGCCCCCAAAGCACAAGAGTAATGATGCTGGCAATTCGGATATGCCAAAGAGAAGCCAGAAAGGTAAAAGTTCTCTACTTAATAAGGAAAGAAAAGAAATCGTCTGCTGAGGTTGCTAAGATCTATAGTAACTTTTATTACAGTATATTATTATATTGTTCTATTTTATTATTAGTTATTGTTAATGTCTTACTGTGCATAGTTTATAAATTAAACTTTATCCTAGGTATGTACGTGTAGGGAGAAACACAGTATATATAGGGTCGGTACTGTCCGTGGCTTCAGGCATCCACTGAGGGTCTTGGAACACGTCCCCCATGGATTAGTGGGGACGACTGTCACTATTTTATCTTCTTCAAGCACTTGTCAATACCTGAAATCTGTGTGTTGCTGTTGCTGTCTTTATGGTCTGTCTCCTCCCACTAGAAGGTAAGTTCCCCGAGGAGCCACAGAATTGGCCCTCAATCAATGCTCAGTCGATAACGTGCTAACCTCCTGACTTCTCGGACTTAACCATTCGATAGGGAATAAATCCCAGCCCCTTATCTCTTCCCTGTCTTCACAGCCTGTCACATCCACCGCTCACCTCTCCCAACACACCCTATTCTCTCTCCAGCATGGGCTTCGCAAAGGACGAGAGCTGGGTTCAGACCCTGCCTCTGTCTGCCACTTACCAGCCGTCTGTCCTTTCTGAACACACTAACCGTAAATCTCATGGCTACATCTCTAAACATGTACATTCCTGGGTTTCTAGAGGAACAGAGTTTTTTAAGTGACTACACATGTAACACTAACACCTGATTCTTTTAAATTTCCCACACGTGGGTTTCCCTTCTCACAGTCACCGCGCTGAGCTCCCTACTGCCTCCCAGCAGGCCAGAGCCCCTGCCCGCTGCCTCTCTGGGCCCCTCTCCACCTCCTCCACCCTCCACACTCCACCCGCCTCCACCTCCTGAAAACCTATCTCCTAATTGCTCTTTTGGGCCAGCTCAATAGTTTCTTCCTCTGTGAGGTTTCTTTGACTGTCCTGGGTGCCCACAGCCTTTTGTTCCTACAACTAGCAACAGCACTGTCATGAACCACACACCACCAGCTGCCTCGGATCTGACACCCATCTAGTTATGAGCAAGGGTAGGGACTCAGGATTACCCCTCAGTGCTTTCCCAGAGTCTGGCACAGTGCCTGTTCAGAACAGGTATTCAAATGTTTGCTGAAGCTAACAGAACTGAACGCCTAACAGGCGTACATCTGATTTGCTCAAACTATGAGTGGACACCTCCTGCTCCACCACTGAGAATTAACCCATAGCAATGATAGAAACTACCACATGGTCAGCTCTTAGTCCCATCAGTAGTGGGTGACAGTGATGGGGATAACCTAAGAATCGTTAATATAGGTATTTTCACTATTTTAGGTAATGTAAACATACAGTAAGTGTGATTTATGCAGTGCTAAAAACTCAAAACCAAAATTATCTCTCCTACTGATCTGTTACAGGGCCAAAAACGCTTAACAGTAACTTGAGATTCCTTTGAATGTCAATTTAATCATAACATGAAATTTCACAGACAGCACTGTACTCCATCTAACATATGAGTGTTCAATTATCAATTCATTCCACAGATATTTACTGACAACCTACTATCTGCCAGGCATTACAAGCCTGAATTCTACACACTACACATTTGTAATGACTGCGTAAGAAGACCTGGAAGGCTTTCGAAGGCTGCGGAGGCCAATACAATGGTTGTATTATCCTCTAACCACTTGACCAGTTCTGAGAAAGGACGCTGTGTCTCTTTCTGCTGTCCCACACCAAGAGCAGTGGAGCAGCTGGCTTCTGGATGGTCAAGAAATGTAGAACCAGCCTCACCCTGAAGTAGAGTAGAAAGAAATAATAACCGTCGTGATCTAAATTCACTTAAACATCTCTCTTCTGTCTCTTCACCCATGGGGTGGTGGAATGAGCCATATGCGGGCTGACTAAAGTCAAAGGAGACGATTTTCCTCTTCCCTCAGACCCTGCGCTATGCACAGTGTACCTCTTCCATCGCTTTCCAACTGGAAGAGAAAAGAATCCTCAGGGAGTAGGATACAGGGCAAGGAATTTCTGACGAAAGGAAAGTTTTGGGAAAAGGTTTGAAGAGGAACAGAATACATCACCCCAAAATATGCCTCTTTGGCATAGGGTTATTTTTAAGAACCAGTACACACAGGAGAAGCTCTGAAAACTGAGTAGAAATTACCTTTTTGTAAGAGATATTTATATTTACAAGGGAAACCTCTATTTGTAAGTGTCCCCCTCTCTATACCAGGAAGAAAAGGATGACTCTAAATCTTTCGAAACTCGTATCAGTGGAGAAGGCAAGGATGTAGATCTGCATAACAGCCTTACCCTTGTTTACTGTGCTTTTCCTGGTCACCTCCCATAACTGGCTCCCCGCCCCCAACATCTTCTTTTGTCTTTAGCTGGAGACAGTATTTAACGTGATGGCTTGGGCCACTCTGGAGAGTTACTCAGTTTTCCTGGGTATCTCCCAAGTAGACAGGAGGTATTAAACTTCTGTGTTTCTCCCCTGTTCATCTGTCTTTTATTACAGGGTGTGTCTCAGCCAAGAACCTGGAAGGGTAGAGGGGAAATTACTTTTCCTCCCCCAGAGGTTCATTACCTTTCTTAGGAACAGATCTCGCAGGATTATCTCAGAATGAATGAATTAATTAATTAATGTAAATTGTTTCTCCCTCTTTTTAAATGTATGGTCCATTTTATTAATATATTGCATTAATGGTTAATAAAATGCTTATGTTTAGTAATCATAAAATTCCATTTATGTTTGTAAAAGTCTCTACAAATGAAGAAGAAAAGTCTTTGTAACAAAGCAAAACTAAATTTTTCCATTTCAGACACTAATAGTTCTACATGGTGGTAAGCTAACTTCCCAGCTAGTAAGAAAAAATTTACAATAAATCATCAGAAAATAAAACTGTCTATAAAGAAACTTGAATTTGGGTAAGCACCAAAAATCAAGGACCATAACTGTTTAGATCTGAGGAGACCATGTTCCCCATCTGCGCTGGACCCTCTTAGTTTATGCCTATTATTCTGGCATAATTGTTAAGTGTGCCCACTTCCACTCTCAAAAATGGTGCAGTTTGGACAATAAGTTATACATTACTCTATCTGGAGATAGGAAGATTCCTACACAGTCTTTGACAAAGAAAACTTGCAGCTTCTCAGAAACACTAGTATAACAGAGGTGCTTTGCACAATATGCTTTTAAACTCACCAATTTTGAAAGAGTTAACCAACATTTTAACTTTCAAAGCTGTAAAGTAACAAGACCCAATCAACACTGAATATTGATGAAATAAATATGGAGCTCTGCCTTGCAGCCTGTATCTGGGAACTTCCCTCTCCACCTCTACCCCCAATCTAGGGATCCTGAGAATAGCACAGTGATTCAGCATTTCTAGGGCATTCATTAAAATGTGCTGGAGTGCAATGAAATCAGGGGAGGAAAAAAGGTACATAATACAGATATTAAAATCAATACTTTTTTTATAAAAGCAAAAATGATGAAATTCTATACTTTCTTACTGGAACATTTGTAAAGCCGCTGAACTGACAAGTACCTCTCATCACTATTATTAGGCAAGTCATCCTCAGATACAGCAGAAAGCATATAGAACACTCTGTCAACTAGTTCAGGAAATGCTTTAAAACAGAAGAGGGAAATCATGGAACACAGAGGGAAATTCCAGGGAACCCATCATATAAGAACAACCCTGTTTACATCTGCACGGAGCACGTTTTAGAATCTTGCTCATCTCGATTTTGTGTCTCCTGGAGGTCAGACCTCGTCTTGTTCATCCTTGTACCCCTTATCTCTTATCTCTGAATCTTTAGCATACTACTTTGCATGAGAGAAATGTGCAAGAAATGTTTGTTGAATTAAACTAATAAGAAAAATGCTTTCAAATATAATTTCTGTGTAAACATGTTTTTTTTAAATAAAAGAAACCCAGCCACAACGGGGGGTGGAAGTGGAGGGGCAGAATCACTCCAACAAGGAGTATGCGTCCCCTCGTGAGAAACTGGTTCCTCTACATGAGTGGTGGGTGAGGTTTCAACAAACCTCATTATCACAGAAATTCAGGTATATTGTAGTCAAACCATGTCCCACCAAACAAAACAACCACATAAGGCTGGACTAGAAGACAGGCGTTAGTCATCGCCTCCAACTCGTGAGTTAGGGAAAAGTTCCACTGAAATTTCTTTCAAGTCTCAGCTCAAGATGGTTTGAGAATTCTTTAAAATAGGCTTTGAGGCCACTTTGTAAAATTTCCTCCAACACCCTGCGCAAAGGCACTGGAGTTTGAGCACTTGCCACTTAACCATAGAAGGCCTCACTAGTTAGGAATGCCATAAGATGGGCCTCGGTGCATTTATCAGGAGGGCCTTGGATTCTTCTTCCTTAAAGACACCACCTCCTCCTCCTATGGACAACACAAAGGGTAGACATGATCCAGGGGTCACCCACTAAGTCACACAGGGAAAAGGGAGAAGAGAGACCCATGCATCTCAGCCAAGGTGGGCACAGCCCTTCACAACACAGTGCAACAAAGTGAACTTCTCCCATAACAGTTAACACAGAGGAAGCATTTTCTCAGAAATCTAACTTGTAAAAAATAGTAAAAATTAAATCTCCAGGCCTCTTGAATTTTATATTAGCTGTTTTATAATCCTGGGAAAGTCACCTAAAAGCCTTCAATTTCTAACTCCCCATTTGTAAAATGGGGATAAATACTGTTACCACTTACCTATATTTTAGAAAACTAATTAAAAAATGATGTAAAGCACAGATACTTTTCCTAAATTCTAGATGTTTAGACAGTTACTGCTCTTCTCAACTGAACAGCTATAGTCCCAAGACTCTATTTTCTGCTCCTGGTAAAGAATAGAGGCAGTAATAACCCACCGCGTAAATCTGCTTGTGGTCCAAAATATGATTAACTCCAATAAAGAGCAGTAGCAGGAAAAGAGGTCCCTTAAACTCTTCGGATCATAAGCACTTTCATCTTCTGTTGAACGCCTTCTTAAAAATCACTGCCACTCTCTGAACCAACCAGAAAGTAAAGCAACTGTTCACAATGAATGGAGATAAAGTCCTGAAAGACTATGCTGACCAAAACTGCTCTCTACATTATATAGTTTGTTTATATTTACCATAATCTTTTAAAATGTCAAATTGTTTACCTACTGAAAATATAACTGGAAAAAAAAACGTATTTTTTCCCATCAATCAATTAAAGAAAGAAAGAGGTTGTGTATATTTAAACACTCAATTTCTAAGTGAAAGACTGATGGGGAATCTGCAGCCCAACAGCCTCTTGCAGCAATCTTCCGTGTGCAGACAGAAGCAGGTTCCATCACGGAAGGCAGACTGCTGCACCCTCACATAAAGCCTCACAGATACAAGTCAGGACCACAAATATACTCACTTAGCTACTGTTCAGTGTCCAATGCACCTGAAAGATACATGGACCACATTTCAGCTGTTCAACTTAGAAGGCCATAAGAAAATTCCAATTCCAGGTTTGAGTCAGAGAAGAGAAACAAACAGCATTCCTATCCCAGTAGATCCCAGGTTAATTTCCTCCAGTTTCTCCCCCATCATAACATTAATTGGTTTTCTAATAAAACGCTGCAGTAAAATTTGTGAAATCAGATTCTGGCAGAAAATCAAATCAAAGGAAGACTCTTCATGGCAGCCACTTTTGCCTGCCCAGCCCCTGCCTACCTTGTTATGTTTTTGCTGGTGTCTTGTCTTTGTGTCAAGAACATGGTAGGGGCTTTCCGAGTCTTGGTTGATGTAATACACCAGTCTTGAAGGCAGCGTGATCTCTTTCTGAATTGCACTGTTGGAACTGATGTGACCGCTGCTATTCTGTTGCAATGTGTTGTCTTCATCTGCTAGGACTCCCAAATTTTTTTCTGCAGTTTCATTCCAATGTGGAGCTGGGGGTAGGGGGCGAGTGGCATAAACATACACAAACACACACATACATACCCTATAAATACATAAAGTACGAAAATGTATTTTTCCATTAATTGCAAAAACAAAGTTTTCTATTTGTAAGCAGGTAAGAAGTAGAGACACAGTAAAGTAAGTTATTGCAACAATGAAACAGCCTGGATAGGTTAACAGCCCATAAGGCTCATACAAAAATCAAAATGTAGTTTATTTTGATTCATGTTTTATATGTACATTTCTAACTAGTCTCAAATCTATCCTTCTAAGGATGGGGAGGGTGGGGGCAGAAAGGACTTGAAGGAAGAGTCATTAAATGAACATGCTCAGGGGTTCTGACCCTCATCTCCGCCCATTCTCTGAGTCTGCAGAAGCTCAATGGGACTCTGACCAGGAGCAACCCAGCTGAGAGCTAAGGGCGCTCCTAAGACAACTCGAGTGCTCAATCCATGGGTGCGGAATGCTAATTGATTCATTTAACAAAATGGACAATTCCCTTCTCTTTTAACTTAGAGACGAGCAAAAATTCTTTGCCATAGAGGGATGCAGATGCTGGCAGCTTTCCAATTCCTTTTGATTTTCCTGCCAAGCCAGCTTTCCGCCTTCACTGATTTCCGATCAACAATGTACTGAACATTATATGAACTGTTCGTTATAATGACAAGCACTTTGAAAACTTACAAACCAAAGGTTTATGACCCCGAAGTTCCCCTCCCCCACCTGAACTCCAACAGCAGCGAATGAAGCGAGGAGGCAACCCGAGGAAACAACACAACCCGATACAATCGTTGCATCCCCTCGCGTTCACATGCAGGCTCCACCGCCCGGGAAGCCGCTTGCTCCCTCGCTGCATTTCCCGTCCACCGGTTTCCCCTCAGCCAAGTGGCACTGAGATCGCTGAGGGACCCCGCATCCACTAAATGCCCTCCAGTGGAACCGACAGTTACTGGAATGGGTTTCTAGTGAATGCAATAGAAATGGACTTCAAAAAGTGAACTGGAAGAAACACGGATGTGGGAATGAGCGAGGTGGAGGGGCAGGCAGGGAGGCTCGGAGAGGCCGAGCCCGGGAGGCGTCCCGAGCGCACGGACCCGCGCACCCTTCGCTTTCCTCTGCAGGGCCCCGCGCGCAAGGCAAGGCAAAGGCACCGGGGCCATACCCACCGCTGGGCGCAGCAGCCCCCCAGGCGCGGGACCGGGACGAGGCGGCGAGTGGAGGCAGCAGGACAAGGACGAGGAGCAGGCGGCAAGGCGGCGCGCGGGCCAGGGCGCGGGCAGGCGCCGGGCCGGCGGGGCCGCCGCGGGCGCCGCTGGAGGTTCGGGGAAGGCTGCAGCCCGCCAGGGGCGGCCGCCGGGAGCTGCTGCCGGGCGGCTCCATGGCTCATAGCTCCCGGGCGCCGCTCGGTGTGGCCGGCGAGGGCTGGGCTGCGGGAGGCTGCGGGCGGAGCCGGTCACGCCGGCTCGGCGCGCATGGTGCCGCCGCCGGCAGGGGGTCAGGGCTCGGGGCTGGGCGGCGCCCCCTCCCCTGCTCGCCTCTCAGCCCCTCCCCGGGCGGCCAAGGAAGAGTCAAGGGGTCCCAGCAGCTCCGCCAACTTGGAGCCTCCCCAGATGCTCCTCCCTCCCTGCGGCGGGCGCGGCCGCTCCAGCGACTGCGGGGGCTGCTGCTGGGGCCGAGGATGCTGAGGCGGCGCGCGGGTGCGCGCAGCGCGGGCGTGCGCCCCGCCCTCGAGAGCGCGCCCGAGCGCGGCTTCGGGTCCTGACGCTGATGCTGATGCTGGTGCTGGTGCTGGTGCTGATGCTGTCGCCCGGCACGGACGCACTGCGCATGCTTCATTGTGAAGAGGGAAAAAAAGGCAGCAGCGTGATGCAGCATCCCAGGCAGCGTCAGAGGTGACGGTGGCAGCTCCGGAGGTGGGGGCGGGGGAGGGGAAGCTGGCAGTCAAGGGTTAGCCAGAGAGAGGAAAGCGTAGTGCGGGGCTTCCAGGCCAGAGACAAGGATGATCTGGAGGAAACAGCAGCAGAGAAACGGACCTGCATTTTCTACCACCTTGGACCTCACATACCCCCTCTTATTCCAACACCCTCCTTCTCGGGAAAAACTAAAGCCAAGCGTTTCCTTCTTAATCCTGTATTTATTTCCTTCCTGCAAATAAATATAAAGGATTGCAGCCGGGGAGGTAAAAATAGCAGTGCTCCTCATTCAGCTCGCCGGCAGCGGGTGGAACCAGGGCTGGGAAGCACGTTTGCGCGTCGCAGGAGACAGACCTCCTGCGCAGGAGTCCCCGGCGCCCCGCCAGGCCCCTGCCCCCCGCCTGGGCCTAGGGGCCTTGCGGAAAGCAGATGAGGCTAGAAGATGTTTGCTAAGAAGTTCAGAAAGTATGTCTGGGAATATTCGGGAAGGATATAGAAATTCTGGCGGGGAAGAAATATGAAGATTAGAAACCAAGTTGTGGCAGCTATCTTGGGAAATCCACGGCTTGTCAACCGTGTGGGTGGGCATGCTTTGGGGAGGACACATTTCAAATTTTGAGATCCAGTTCTGACTTTTGCAAGAAAACGGAGATTTTTCTCTCGCTGCGGTAAAAAATGTGAAGCCAGAGTCCCTGACTGGGCGGGTTAGCAGCCACTGAATCTGGTGGTTTCAGATTAGGGCCTGGGCATGTTTCTGCCCCCAAACTCCCATAATGCAAGCCTTCGTTGATTCAGCCTCCCAATGACAGTCTGGATAGTAACACTGTTGTCTTCCTTGGAGATAATAACGTCTACTTTGCGGAGATGGAGAATTCACAATTAAAGGAAAGAGTGTGGGTATACAGCACTAGAGCAATGACAGTGCTCAGTGCTCTGGGCCGTCTTTCCCACCCCCACCTAACAAAGAGGGAAGAGAGAGAGACAGACGGACAGACAGACAGACACACAGACCAGAGGTCACAGAGCTGTCGGGCGTTGAACACCAAATTATCTCTTCCTCTCTCTCTCAGAACTAGGATATTCATTTATGATCGCACATTTATTAATGTAAACTTGTAATTGATGCTACCTCCCCCAAATGAGGGCAGCAGCAGTTTTCCTGTTGGCTCAGACTTGTGTCCCTGGAACCTAGCATGGTGTTTGTGGCACAGAGAAAGTTCTCAGAGAATATGTCGAGAATGGATAAATGAGTGGGCGGCACACGTAGTGGGAGTCACACAGGACAGGCTGGTGAGCACGCCCACGTCCTGTAGTTCCTGGTGGCAGGTCAGTGTTCTTGCGGGTGTCTCCATCAAACAAGCACCTCCTGGCTAGGTTTTCCCAATTGGTATTTGATATAATGATATAATCCTGAAAAGGGGCTTGGGAGAAAGGACCTGTACAAGGAATGAGAAGGGCAAGGGAGATGAAAGACAAAAGATGCCCAGATGCAAAGTTATTTGAAAGGCATCTCTTGCAGTTGAGTGACAACCTCTTGAGGCCTGTCCCAGTAAATAAAGCTGTGAGTCAACCTGGGCCAAATGCATGCCCACTACCATTCCACACACATGGGGACAGAACGAGAACTCAATTCAGCTTCTAATAAGGAGCAGGAGTGTTTACAAAGAAGGATGTTGTCTTTTGCACTGTAATCAAAAGACTGCATTTATTTACAGAACTTTCATGCCTACAGATATGGCTGGAGGCAAGATAACGTACCAGTAAAGGAGAGAGTGAGTCAGAGAAGAAGTAAACCACTCAGAAAAATGTACCGGCAGTTTGGCCCTTAAACCATATATTTAAAGGAAGGTTAGAAACAGAATCAAATATTCTGTAAGTGGTTAACTTGTTAGGTTTAGAAATATTCTCATTAGGTAGTTTGGAATTTTCTTTGTTAATAGAGTTTAGTTCTAAATATTTTCCTCTGTGCTCTCATAATATTTAGTAACTTTGTTAGTCACTACCCCTTGCTTTGCTCTACATTCATGTCTGTGCATATCTTCTTTCCTCTGTCAACAAATACCGGAACCAGGCTGCGTCTCAGTCGTCCCTGATGCCCAGAGCCGAGTAGAGATACAGTGGGCCCTCTGTATCCAGGGGTTCTGCATCCCCGGATTCAACCAACCGCGGATCGAAAGGCCTACGATGGTTGTGTCTGTACTGAACATGTACAGACTTTTTTCTCATCATTATACCCTAAACAGTACAGTATAACAACTATTTACATAGCATTTTCATTGTATGGGGTATTACAAGTCATCTAGAGATGATTTAAAGTATATGAGAGGATGTGTGTAGGTTGGATGCAAATACTATACCATTTCACATAAGGGACTGGAGCATCCGGGGCTTTTGGTATTCTCGGAGGCCCTGGAACCAATTCCCTCAGATACCGAGGGACGACTGTACCTGAAATGGAGTCGGCATTCGATGAATGTGTGTTGAGTAGAGGGACCCTCATGGGTAGGACACGGAGGGATTCAGCAAGCTGGACTGGAATGAAGAAAGGAATGTACCAGAAGTCTGAGTGATAGCTCTGGTTAGATATGTGTGCCAGATCCCAGGGCATCCGGAACCACTGGAGTGGCCCGGTCCAAGTGGCAGACATGGAAATCTGCGGCAGGCACAGGGAAGGCAAGAGGCCAGCAGGTCCACAAGAAGCAAAATACACCAAGTGATGTGGACAGTGAGTGCACACAAGAAAGCGTGTGTGAGCAGGGCCCAGACGGGGCAGCCGTACTGCTCACCAAATGGTTCTGTTGGTCTGGGGAGGGAAGACTCCAGAAGTCCTCTCTCTGCTACAGTCTGTTGCAGGGAGCAGAACTGGACCCGTGTTGAAATGAGCAAGAAAACTGGTCCTGGACCGGAGCAAGTCAAGGGTAGGGTAGAAACATCGGATTTGGAAGGCATCTGCCTCAACAGGCTGATTCTGGGAGAGAAGGCAGAAAAAGGGGTCCCAGAGGAGGGGCCTTGGAGGGTGAAATCAGGTGAGAAGGAGAGCAGAGTAGCAAAGCAGATTCACAAGGGCCATGGGAATGGAATCACCCCTGGCCAAGAGGCCAAGGTCAAAGAAGGCGTGCGGCGAAGTGGTGGACGGTGATGAGGCTGGGGAGCGGCCCGGGGGAGAGAGAGCCGCAGAGGGCACAAACAAGGGCCACGGGGCGCAGCTCCCCTCCCAGAGCAGCTGTGTCAGAGAGCGGCCGTGCAGCTCGGCTAGTCGCTAGAGGAGGTTTCTCCTCTTTTTACAATGGCCCTGAAGAGTGATTTTACCAGTGGAACTTAATACCTCCAAGGAAAGAAGTGTGATGAGAAAAGCAACTTTTGTTTTTCTGAGTTGCTGCCCAGGCATTTTACAATATGACAACCTGCTCACACCCAGAGTCTGCACGTTGAGATAAGGCCCTGATTTAGGATTCCCCCTGTGTGTTCCTGCTTTGCCTTTCCGGGGCACCTTTTAAAATAACCACTTAGAGTTGAGCCCAAGAAAAGCCAGTGACCTCCACCCAACCACCTTCTAAGTAACAGGTGCTTGCTCCCTGCTCTCTGTCTCCTGCTGGACCGTGACCTGGCACCAGGGACTGCCCTTCCCCTGCTCAATGCACCCCCTGTTCTGGGATCCGTAAGTAATAAATCTTGTGACTCTGCTTCCTTCAACCAAAACAACCCGGTGGGTTTCACTTCCCCAAAGAAGGAGCTCAGGTGCTGAGGGAGCCACCTGTCTACCCCATCTGGGTGGCTTGTGCCGCTCAGTCAGCAGGTCATAATCTGCATATTCCTAATTCAGTGCACCAGCTCTGGCTTCTCAAACCAAGAAGACAATGTACTTCTTGGTGAAAGTAAAAAATAAGTGAGCTCTATTATTGGTACTTTCCACATGGTTCTGGGGTCAAAAAACATTTTCTATAGGGGCCGGCCCGGTGGCATAGTGGTTAGTTTGCACGCTCTGCTTCGGTGGTCCAGGGTTCGCAGGTTCCAATCCCTGGCACACACCGATGCACCGCTCCTCAAGCCATGATGTGGCAGCGTCCCATATAAAGTAGAGGAAGATGGGCACGGATATTAGCCCAGGGCCAATCTTCCTCAGTAAAAAAGAGGAGAATTGGCAACAGATGTTAGCTCAGGGCTAATCTTCCTCACAACAACAAAAAAAACTTCTATAAAGGGCCAGACAGTAAATACTTTCAGGCCTTGTGTGCCATATGGTTTGTGATGCATTTTCCTTTTTTGTTACAACACTTTAAAATATGTAAAAATTATGCAGCCTGCAGGCCCTAGTTTGTCAACCTACCATTTTTAACTATATATAAATATATATAGTTATATATATATATGTACATATATATATCTTAAGGTTAAAATTATTCATCAACTGCATTTTCCTATGCTTTTGAGCAGAAAAGTATGTGCAACAACATACGTGGCTCTAACTCCAAAAGAGCTGCCTCCTCATTGAGATTTAACTCTTCATGTAATGAGTAAGAAGTTGCTTGATGCTTAATAGACTTGAAGGGGTTCACTAAGAAAAAAGAATTCCTCCGTTTAGAGAAAATTTCCAGACTTAGACAATGGAGGGCAATGTCAGAAACCATTCGCCAAAAAAATACAGATACTGAAAAGATTCCAGACTTTTCTTTTGTTTTGCCAAGATGTATTTTCTGGTGAGCAGAGAGATGCTGAATGGGTGCTACAGCCATGATGGTCAGAGGACGGAGTAACACGGGCAATGACAGTCCTCCCTGGAGCCTGTGTCACCGGCCATCGGCCTGTGTTCCTCAGACTCAATCCTGAGGAGAGGCCAGGAGGCAGCAAGTGTGCTCTCCAGGCACAGGGCCGCACCTGAGGGCTCAGGCAAGCTTCAAGTTCATGAAAAATAAGTCTGCAGGGCTATGCTAAACACACCTCTGCTCGTTCTGAAGGATAGACCTCAGTGAGCCAATTTCAGAAGTCACGGTGTGACTTATTCCAACACTACTCGGAAAAGAAAAAGTATTTATTACTGAAACCACGATGGTCACAGACATGTCTAGTGGAATAGTCCAACAGGTGAAAACGTATCAAAGTGTCAAAGTGTGAAAATACCTGAAGAAAGATAACCACTGGAGAAAGCTAAAATTAAATTCTTAAAAGATATTATGTTAAATGAAGGTTAATTAGGACTTCCCGACAGAATGGGACAAATTTGAAAAACAGGCGATGTTTTTTCCCACTACGCCAATATGAGGCTCGTGTATCCCACATTTGGTGTGTTTACAAGCTGCCATACGAGGGGATAAACAAGCATGTCATGATGATGTGTGGTGATGACACGTCTCTGTAAAACTTGGGAGAATTGTGTTTATTCAGAATAACCCCTGAGTCAACACGCAATTGTGAAGCCCTCACTGGGTTGCAGAGCAGCACCAGGAGTTCCTGCAGAAGGAGATTGCTGCGTACTAACTGGGGAGGGAGAACCTCAACTACTCTTAGAGACAGCAAGCAAATTTTATCTGAAAGACTAGAACCCCAGCAACAAAATTAATATACTAATGATAATCCCTACTATTTGCGTAATAACAGAAGCTCGGCCCTTTAATAATGTCTGCTTTAATAATTACTGTGCATTTACACGTCGCAAAGTGCTTTCATCTCTTTTCTCTCATTTGATCCTCAACTCAGAGACACCCAGAGGGCGGTCATTGTTCTCCTTCTAGGAGCTCCATCTTGGAGACGAGGACACTGGGCTCACAGGGTTTTGCAGAGATCCTCAATCCTGGCTGCACATTCCAGTCACCTGGAGAGCTTTCATGACCCATTGATGTCTGAGTATTCGGCATCTTCAAGAATGGGATCCAACCTTAATGTTTTAAAAATCCTCCTAGATTAATTGAACGTGCAGCCAGGCTGAGACAGACTGGGGAAAGGGATTTCCCAGGATCACACAGCTGCTCGACAGCAGAACTGGAATTGGAACCCTGAATTCAAGTCCTTGCTATTCCCAGGGTCTTCTTCCCTATTTCTGCTCTTATAACAAGTTAACCTCGAACAGGGAAAGATTAAAAATGAGTTAGTAAAATTGCTGCCAGATCTAAGAAAATGTAGAATTAGAAAACGTTTGACCCCGAAGTTACCTTTGAGATCGTCTAGGAGCTCAAACCCATTGGAGCACACCTGTAGGAACAGTTTAACCTTGCTGCCCAAGGCCACACCCACCTGCGGCAGAGCTGGGACTGGATTCAGGGTTCCTTTTTCCAGGCTTCCCAGTGTGCTTTGTGAATGGTTTGTTCAAAAAAAAATATTGACTTGCAAAAATCCCAGTCAGTCTGCAGATTCCCACATGACATTGCTTTGTAAAGATAAGGAAGGATACAGCTGTGAGGTTGGGTCCCATCACGATCAGTTCCCCTAAGCCCAGTCCCATAGGCCTCACAGTGCAGCACGGGGGTCGCCTATATGGAGAAAGTGACTGTGGGGAGGCCCACACGTCTTTGGAGGGAATCCACCCAAATAAATACCTGCTGTCCTACTTCTCTCATCTTCGTGTCTCACGGATTTCCAAGGGCCAATTTCTCATCCAGTGAGTTTCCTGTAATACCCTCCACATATCTTAAGAACTCAACAACAGCAGCTTCTTAAATCATGTTTTAGGTGGTACCAAATTGGATGAGAAACAAAAAAGAACACAGAAAATAATAAAAATAAAATACTAACAAGAAGAAGGAGGAGGAGGAAGAGGAATTATTTATGCAGCACCTACTATGTGCCAGGTACTGTGTTAAGCACTTTACCTGGATGACCTCATTTAACCCTCATGTGGTACTGTGAAGGAGCTCTGCTCACCACTCCCATTTTGACTGAGGGGGCACTGAGGCTTGGCGAAGTTCAACAGCTTGTCTAAGGTCCCATGACCACAAAGAAGCGGGGCTGGGTCAGGGGCCATGTTTGCCTGACTTCAGCACATAAACTCCCAACCTCACCACAATGACTCACGGACACCGTCAGTCTATCAACCTCAATAATAAAATTCACCAAAAAGGGACTGAAATTCAATCCTCTACCCATTCCACACTTAATTAGCAACGTATTTTGTTTAAAACCAAAGCTGAAAACACTGATGCCGTGTAATCTATTTGACCACCACCCCAAAACAGAACACCTGAACCAGTCTCTTCAAAATATCTCTTTGAGATATTTTGACATCATGGCACTTGGCTATACATACAATTTTAAATTTTATTTTGTCTGTTTAAAACCACTCACACATTGATTCATACACAAAACTGTTCTGAATCATGTTTCTAACTTCGCGTCAGAGAATTGTGAATACAGCCGTTCTATACATTATTTGTATAATTCCAAAACAAAACCCAATTATGGTCCAGACGTTTGTTTCCTACACTGAAGTGCCGAGATCCTCTCTTACCAGAGAATTTCATTTTTTCTAAATTTTGAATTAACCCACATAGCCGCTCATTAAATTTAGTTTAATTACAATTAGCAATATTTATTCATCCCACTCCTATCAAATAATAGTATTCGCTTTTGCCGACATATGAACATGTTCAGATTTCTAAAGACATAACCTTGAAAGCTTAAACCCTGATCAGCGGTCATTAAATATTGTTTTCCCATTGTTGTTCTAAGGCGAAAAGAGCAGCTAACATTTGTGTAGCTTCTTGGGACATATAACATGCTTTGGTCATTTACTACATTGCAGCCCGTAAGTTAAAGCTGAACTAGTTGTACTGTTTCTGATAGATTGTCATGGAATCAGACTATTCATGTCACGGATAGAGACATGGCTTGGAGATAGGAAACAAATGATAGAGACACACAATCGCCTCTCTGGAAAGAAAGAATCTCCCAGATTCCCCAGAGTCCAAGTCTAAGATCTTTTATTTGCTATTCTGATAAATTATTTGAGAGATAGATTGCATGCTGAAATGCCCTGTGTTGCAGAAAACAAGTTCTTCACGTGATGAAATGTTTGGGAGAACTGAGGTAAACTATAAACAAATTTTCTGAGGCCGTGTGACATGGCCAAAAAACTAATGAGAGGATTTCAATATCAACAAGTAAGTTTTGGAAAAAAGTAATCTAAACTATTTGTGTATCTAAATAGCTATACATCCCACCTTCAAACATCGCTGCACACATAGATTATTATCCAAACCACAGCTGGCAATAACACACACACACACACACACACACACTCCTTCAACATCAATATGGTATTGGCATAAAAATGCCAACAAAACAATATTGATAACAAAATAGAAAATATGATCAAAGTTATACCAAACCATGATGTACAAGCCCCGTTAAGGAATTAGACGTGATCCAGAAAAAAGCATTTTAAAAGACCAAGCTGTTGCCAAATGAGAACAACCTCAAAAGATAAGAACCATACCATCTGGCAAGATAAAGAATGAGAGAGGATGTTTTCAAAGACTTTAAAATCATGAAGGGTGTAGATACACTGAACATAACCATCCAAATCCTAAACTGTTTTTATGAAGGGGGAGCACCTGAAATTTGAGAGACAAATGTGGGGCAGATATCAGGTAGTACCACACACAGTGTTACATTAATTTGTAGTGAATGCTTCATGGGGGACTTTCCCTGCTCAGAGATCCCCCCACTTCTGGAAACATTCTGAGAAGTCCATCCCATGACTGTGGCTATACCTCATGGTCTTGCTCCCCCCTGTTCCTCCTCAAATCCAGCCATAGCTTGTTCATTTAGAATCAGGAAACTGACCCAAGATGGACCACTCACAGTGTTTCATCTTCCAGGCACGCTTGATTGGCTCAGTGTGGCAAATCAAGTCCTTACTTGAGATATTTTTTTAACTAAGACTTTATTTTTTTCAGAGCAGTTTAAAGTTCACAGCAAAATTCAGAGGAAAGTGCAGAAATTTTCCCTATGCCCCCTGCCCCCACACATGCATAGCATCTCCTGTTGTCAACATCCCCCCACCAGAGTGGTATATTTGTTACAATTGATGAACCTACATTGACACATAATCACCCAAAGTCCATAGTTTAATCACTCTTGGTGTTGTACATTCTATGGATTTGAACAAATGTGTAATGACATAGATCCATCATTATGGTATCGTACAGAGTATTTGCACTGCCCTAAAAATCCTCTGTGCTCTGCCTATTCACCCCTCCTTCCCCCAACCCTTGGCAACCACTAAACTTTTTACTATCTCTGTAGTTTTGCCTTTACTAGAAGGTCATATAGTTGGAATCATATAGTATGTAACCTACTCAGATAGGCTTCTTTTACTTAGTAGTATGCATTTTATGGTTCCTTCATGTTTTTTCATGGCTTGATAGTTCGTTTCTTTGTAGTGTTGTATAATATTCCATCACCTGGAAGTACCACAATTTATTTTATCCATTCACTTGCTAAAGCACATCTTGGTTGCTTCCAAGTTTTAGTAATTATGAATAAAGCTGCTATAAACATCCATGTGCAGGTTTTTGTGTGAACATAAGTTTTTAACTCCTTTAGGTAAATACCAAGAGCATGATTGCTGGATCATATGGTTAGAGTATGTTTAGTTTTGTAAGAAACTACCCAACTGTCTTCCAAAGTGACTGCTCCATTTTGCATTCCCACCAGCAATGTATGAGGTTCCCGTTGCTCCACATCCTTCCAGCATTTGGTGCTGTTAGTATTCTGTATTGGTCATTCTAAAAGGTGAAATGGTATCTCACTGTTTGAATTATGCATTTCCCTGATGACATATTATGTGAAGCATCTTTTCATATGCTTAGTTGCCATCTGTATATCTTCTTTGGTGAGGTGTTTGTTCAGATCTTTGGCCCATTTTTAAATTGAGATGTTTGTTTTCTTATTGTTGAGTTTTGAGAGTTTTTTTGTATATTTTGGAAAACAGTCCTTTATCAGATGTGTCTTTTGCAAATATTTTCCCCTGTCTGTGGCTTGTCTTTTCATTCTCTTGACATTATCTTTTGCAGAGCATAAGTTTTTAATTTTAATGAAGTCCAGCTTATTGGTTATTTCTTTTATGTATTTTACCTTTGTTGTTGTATCTAAAAAGTCATTACCATACCCAAGATCATCTAGGTTGTCTCCTAAGTTTTCTTCTAGGAGTTTTATAATTTTGAATGTTACATTTAGTTCTGTGATCTCTTTTGAGCTAATTTTTGTGGAGTATGAGATCTGTGTCTAGATTCTCTTTTTTTTTTTTTTTTGCATATGAATGTCCAGTTGTTCCACCACCCTTTTTTGAAAAGACTGTCTTTGCTCCATTGTATTGTTTTTGCTCCTTTGTCAAAGATAAGTTGACCGTATTTACTTAGGTCTATTTCTGGGTGCTCTATTCTTTCATCAACACCTCACTGTCTTGATGACTGTAGCTTTATAGCAAGTTGAAGTTGAGGAGCCTCAGTCCTCCTACTTTGTTCATCTGCTTCAATATTGTATTGGCTATTCTGAGTCTTTTGCCTCTCCATATAAACTTTAGAATCAGTTTTGTCAATATCAACAAAATAATCTGCTGGGATTTTGATTGGGATTGCATTGAATCTATAGATCAAGTGGGGAAGAACTGACATCTTGACAATATTGAGTCTTCCTATCCATGAACATGGGATATCTCTTCTATGATTTTGTTCATCAGTGTTTTGTAGTCTTCCTCATATAAAACTTGTACATATTTTGTTACATTTATATCTACATATTTTATTTTGGGGTGTGCTAATATAAATAATATTGTGTTTTTAATTTCAAATTCCACTTTTCATTGCTGGTATATAGAAAAATGACTGACTTTTGTACATTAACCTTGAATCCTGCAACCTTACTATAACTGCTTATTAATTCCAGCAGTTTTTTGTCAATGTTTTTGGATTTTCTACATAGATGATCATATCATCCACAAACAATAACAGTTTTATTTCTTCCTTCCCAATCTGTATACCTTTTTTTTTTTTTTCTTGTCTTGTCTTATTCCATTAGCTACAACTTCTGGTATAATGTTTAAAAAGAATGGTGAGAGGGGACATCCTTGCCTTGAAGAGACTTTTCTTAAACTGGAACAAAGAAAAGAGAGTGAATCCCTCTCTGGGGATACAAAGCTCAATGGCTTTGTTTCCCATTGTACAGAAGTTGAGAATGGTGCCCATCTGCAGTGAGAAGCACTAAGAGGATTCTAGCCAGGGGACTAGAAAATTTATTTTCCAAACCAAGAAACTTTTCAGAGTGAAAGGGGTGCTATTAATATTTAAGCCAAGAGAAGAGGTATAAACTGGGAATGTCTTGGAAAAACTCAGATGTATCCCCCTAGTCCTTCCTAATAAACAGAGACAAGAATGAAAGAAATGGACCATGGCTATTCTTTTGTATTTACTTATGTATCCAGTATTTGAATATTGCAGAGGCTGGTTTTGAAAAAAGAATAACCTTCACTTTAATTGTAGTACTAAGGTTGAGTAAATGATTTTGAATATTTCTGGTTGCTATATGGAAACATTAAAAACAACAACAATAGCAACAAGATACTGTAATTGACATGGAGCTGAGCTGCCAAGAATGCCCCTTAAGAAAGAACTTGTTGCCCCAGCTGCTGGGAGTGGTGTCAGCAGACAGCCTTCAGATGTCAGCCCTTTCAGGATTGCTTCAGTGGCAGAGAGTAATACCATTCCCAGGGGTGCCCAGGGTCCCACCATTCCCTAGGTGATCCACGTCCAATAACAGGTTGAGGCCTGAACACTTTGACTCATACTGCCAGCTGTAGCAAATGAAAATACAAGACACAGTTAAATTTGAATTTCAGAAAAACAATGAATAATTTTTTAGTACAAGTATCTCCCATTCAAAATTTGCATCTGAAATTCAAATCTACCTGAGTGTCCTGTATTTTATCTGGCAGAAGTAATTCACCCTAATGTGGTAGACCGCTGATGCGCTGTTTGCACCCCAGAACTCCCTGCCGGGGGTGCAAGGCTGCTCTTAGGTGCACTCGCCTTCTCCCTTTGCCTCCCTCCTCCCCCACCCTTCCAAGGGGCATTGACGCCACTGCCATTCCCTGAGCAACACCCTGCATGGAAAACTCCATCTGAGAGTCTGCTTCCCAGAGACCCCAACCTGCAACAGAATGCATCAACCTTCTGTTTTGCCCAACTTTTGAAAAATGCAGAGCATAAAAATAATACCCCAAAAGTTCTTCTAAGTCTAAAATGACAAGAAAATGATCTCTAAGTAAATGTTTAACTGATCGTTAATTTTTTTAAAAAATATTTATTTATTCATTTAGAATAATATTAATAACCCATTACATGTTAAGAGAAATAGTATATTTTTGTGAAAATAGTTTCCAAAATAAAATAGTGTAGTGAGAAGAGTGGGTCTCTACATTTTACATTTTTGCAAATTGCATTCTTGTCTGTTTCATTACAAACTGCTGAATTTTTATATCTGCTTCTGCATTTAATTTGTTATTATGGTTAAAGTATATGAAAAAATTCAGCCTCAAGCAGATACATATGAGGGTTTTTAATAACGTTTTCAGATAATTGTGGATTTTCATCTTTGATACTAAACTAAAACTACGTGAGTGGTAGTTTCTTTTTTTTTTTTTTTTTTTCTTTTTTTTTTTGTGAGGAGATCAGCCCTGAGCTAACATCCGCCAATCCTCCTCCTTTTTTGCTGAGGAAGACGGCCCTGGGCTAACATCGGTGCCTATCTTCCTCCACTTTATATGGGACGCCGCCACAGCATGGCTTACCAAGCAGTGCGTCGGTGCGCGCCCGGGATCCGAACCAGCGAACCCCGGGCCGCCGCAGCGGAGCGCGCGCACTTAACCGCTTGCGCCACCGGGCTGGCCCCTGGTAGTTTCTTTTATTTATTTATTTATTTGTTGGTGAGGAAGATTGGCCCTGAGCTAACATCCGTTGCCAGTCCTCTCCCTTTTGCTCTGTGCCTATCTTCCTTTATTGTGTATGTGGTTGCCACCACAGCGTGGCTTGATGAGCAGTGTGTAGGTCCGTGCCTGGAATCTGACCCTATGACCTCCGGGCCACCGAAACAGAGTGTGTGAACCTAACCACTATGCCACTGGGCCAGCCCCAGTAGTTTCCTAAAAGCTAGTGGCCCTGTGGACCATAAAGCCCTATCATGGAATATTTTGTACTCAGTTACAGTAAAATACATAGGTCTCTCCTGCACATTTAATTGATGGTTATTTTAGCCAACACGCTCACTTTAGATGGGTCATATTTATAATATGATAGAATTTTTCTGGACTTTATGTAAACTTTATGGCATATTTGAGTCCTTGTGTAACCAAAGCATATAGACATTCATTTCCATTTTCCAGGACTTAATTTTATTATCTTTTAAAGAGAAATAGTGGTAGTTAATTTTTGATTTATTTATCATGGTATTTCATGTTTTAAGTCAAAAAGGTGACCTTCAATTATAACATTATTCTTTTGGGACTATACAACCCATTTTGTGGTGATTTGCTTTATTGAAAGGTTTACAGGAAATGCATTTTAGCAAAAGTCAGGCACTGCTGAGAGCAGCAGGGAGATAGCACGGTGCTGGGGCGGGAGCCTGCAGTCCAGGATCCAGGGCTCCGAGGGCCCGTCTCAGCACAGCCTCGTGAGGGACTTAAGAAATGTACTTGTAGGAGCACCTGATGCACTCTAAAATGCTGCAAACTTCTCAGTTATGCCATTCTGGAATTTGCACTTAATTAAATGTTTGTGTGCTGGTGGATGTAAATTATTAAAGGACACGTGCCTCTGATACACAACATTCAAGTCGTGGAAGAAAATGATGCTTTCCTGTGGCATGAGCCTCGGGACAGATCGTGGCTGTAGTTTGGGGATATCCAAGGAAAAATATCCGATTTCATTCTCTGAGACATTTCCCAGACATGGTGCCACATTTGTGAGTGAACAGCCACCCTGTGGGTAAAGTGCAGCACATGTGTGTTATACTTTAGTGCTTTACCATTACCAGCACACATATTCCTCAGTATCAAGGGTTTCCTTTCCCTCCAACATAACATCAAGTGTTCGTCTGTTTTATTGGCCGTCAATCGCTATGAGGAAACGAGATACAATCCATGCTCAGTTCCCAGGGTGAGGCACATCCTCCAGCCCAGCACCCAGTTACACACACAGTGACAGCAGCAATCAGCGTCCCTGCTCGACCAAGTCCATCCCGCCCCCACTCTGCAGTGCGCCCATTGCTCTGTCCCTCCCCATCCCTTCACAACCGCCTTGACCCTTTGGCCCCACTGCTCTATCCCATCGTCATCCTTTGCATCTCCTCCTAGCTTCTCTAAATCACATCCTCCTTATCTCCTTCCTTGTGGATCAGATTTCCTGGGGCTGACCATGGAGGAAATAAACTCTCTGTCATGGCTTTGGAATCACTTCTCAGGAATTAAGCCATGCTACGCCGTTCAGTAGGCCAACCAGGGGCCATGTGGGTGCTGTGAGGCCTCAGGAAGTCATGGCTAGGGAGGACAAGCTGGGACAGTGAGCCCAGAGCAAGGACCCAAGGGAGCCTCCATTCCCGGTTGTGTTGAGCTGCCAGAGATGGTGGACTGAATTAGGAATATGCAGATTGTGACCTGCTGAATGAGGGGCACGAGCCACCCACACAGGTCAGCAGGTGGCTCCCTCAGCATCTGAGCTCCTGCTTTGGGGAAGTGAAACCCACAGGGTCCTTTTGGTTGAAGGTGCAGTTTCAACACACCCACACAAAGGAAGTAGAGTCACAAGATTCATTAATATGGATCCCAGAACAGGGGGTGCATTGAACGGGGAAAGGGCACGAGTCAGCAGGAGATAGAGAGCAGGGGAGCAAGCACTCGTTACTTAGAAGGTGGTTCAGGAGGAGGTCTGGCTTTTCAGGGCTTAACTCTAAGTACAGTGGTTATTTTAAAAGGTGCCCCGGGAAAAGCAAAGCAGGAACTTACGGCGGGAATCCTAAATCAGGTCCTGATCTCAACATGCAGACTCCGGGTGTGAGCAGGTTGTCAGACTGTAAAATTCCTGGGCAGCAACTCAGAAAAACAAAAGTTGTTTCTCTCATCGCATCACTGCGGGCGTGCTCAGGGGGAGAAGGACGGCCTCTGACGGTTGGGCTGCATCCCCATTTTGCTGGGATCAGGCCTCTCTGCAGACGCTGCTGGCCAGTTTTGTGCTTATTGCTAGACGAAAGCCTCACATGGTTGTTGCAAAGCAAGAAGAAATATTACTAGAACGATGAAATGTAGACAATGAGCAAAGCACATCACAGAAGGAAACTGGTCATATTTAAAAGGAGATAAGGTTGGATAAAAACGGCCAAAGATCATGGAATCAGAGGAGCTGTGAGTCAGAAGTCGTGGAGCGCATCCTCCCCTCAGTGCAGGGATTCCCTGTACAGCTAGGATTGAAAGGCCACATGGCTATAAGGACCAGGCGGGTGTAGGGTTTTCGCTTGCTCGGCAGTAGCCTGCATGCCCTGTAGTAACCATGTGTCCTGGCCGCCTTCAGGGCGGGACACCAACCATCTGCCATTGTAATGACCTAGGGCCTGGCCAACCCGGATCTGCTTATCCCAAAGAACCTCGAATCTTGAAGGAACACGGAGCCTTCCACGTGAGCTACTGGTCCTTGGAGTGCTGGTCATGCAAGACAGTCCCTCCTGGTCAGCATGTTGCCTTTGTTCCCCTGCCTACTTAAGCAACCCCCTCTCTGGGTGAGGTAACAGTGCACAACCCCGTCCAGCCTGCCGTTCCTAGATGCCCTGTACGTGAGTTCCCAGTAAACGCTCATGTCTCGTTCGCCATCTCTGAGTCTTTTCCTCCGTCTCTCCACTACCTATCCCTCGCTGCTCACACAGTTAGGCGTGCAAACAGCAGGTAATGAGAAAAGTGGAGGTGCCAGACAATAAGGAATGGTGGGGACTGTAGCAAACAGGGAAACACGTGCCTTGTTTGCACCGGCAACCCCTGCACAGCTCTGTCCAGTTGTTGTCTTCAGGCAAATGGGCCCAGGGCTGCTAGATCTTCCTATTTTTCAAGAGAAACTGGAAATCCATATTTTTGGTGACTTTTTAAAATTATTTAGTGTTAACTACTTATTCAAATACTGCCTGAAGTCAAGGCAAACAGGAAAGTGGACCAGACCTGGCTCACGGCAGTGACTCTGCTCTACTATTAGCCTGACCGAGGTCCCCACGCACATCTCAGCAGCACTAATCCTCAGCTCCCCCTCACTGAGCCACAGCCCACACTGGCGTAGCTTCCACCTTACGTGATAGAACTCCACCTTCTGCATCAACGCAGAGGAACCTGCTCCTTGAACTTCCTTTTTGTTCTTGAACTATGTCCTCCAAAAGCAAAATGCCTAAGCCCTTATTACCTCTTTCCTTTTTGAATCCATCCAGTCCTCCTTTGCTCTCCAAACTGCCTTTTTTTAAAACACTTATCACTGAGTTGTGCTTTTCTTCAAATCATTGTCATCTTGCTCCTTCTCAGGTACCTACAGAGACTCCCTCTTGCCTTTCATTCAAGTCCCTCAGAGGTCTGACACATGGTTGCCTATTTAATCTCCTGTTTGTGCCTTCTGCTCCACCAGATGGTTAGCGGGAACTTATCTTTCCGTTCCTGATGCTTCTTTCCCAGGGGGTGGAAGTCTATTGCGTTTACTCCTGGCTTCTCTCTGTCCCTTTCCTGTCGCTACCTCTGGGGCACAGAAGTGATTTATCTGATGAGTAAATTTGAGGAGAATAACTGAGCACGCTCAGATCAGCTTTACTTTCTCCTGCTGAGACTGAGCTGCCCACAGAGACCAGAGTCCTTCATCAGTGACACAGTGAGTTTTCGGCCTCAAGCCTCCCTTCAATTTGTACAGGATCTGGTTAGAGAACTGGGGAGCTATTTCCTGGGTTCTCTGAAAAATAGAATCCACCATGTTTCTTCTTCCCTCAGAAGATTCTGAGATGCCACAGATCGTGCAGCTGAAAGGGCCCTCAGAGCATATTTAGTTCAGTATCGTCATGTGTTAGAGAGAAGAAAACTGACTACCAGGGAATTTAAGTAACTTACCCCTAAACTAGCTGGTTAGTAAGAGATGCTAAGCCAGATTTTTAAAACAGGATTTGGGAGTTTGAAAAAATTTAGAACCATAAAAAAAAATGTTTATTGGTATGTGGTGAAATTTAAAACTATCATTATGGATTAGGAATTATAAATTCCAATTCAATAGTTTTGTAATATTTATACTCTATTACTTTTATGAGAGTACATTAAAGAATCTAAACTCTAGCCAGTTTATTTTATTAAAGGTGGTCTTATGGCTTGGGACTCTGGTAATTCTTATTAGAATTACCAAAGAAGAGCTGCATTAGAAAACAATAGAACCAATAGGAGATATGTTTGTACAGATATTTATTATAAGGGACTGGCTCACCCAATTATGGAGGCTGAGAAGTCCCAAGATCTTAGTCAGCAAACTGAAGACCCATTAAGGTCAATGTGTGGTTCCAGTCTGAGTCTGAAAGCCTGAGACCCAGGAGAGCCAATGGTGTAAGTTCCAATCTGAAAGCCGTCAGGCTCAAGAAGAGCCAATGTTTCAGTTCGAGGCTGAAGGCCAAAAAAACCAATGTCCCAGCTCAAACAGCCAGGCAGGAGGAGCTCCTTCTTATTCACAGGAGAGTCAGGCTTTCTGTTCTATTCATGCCCTCAACTGATTGGATGTGGCCCACCCACATTAGAGAGGGCAATCTGCTTTACTCAGTCTACCAATTCAAATTTTAATCTCATCCAGAAAAACTCTCAGAGACAGACTCAGAATAATGTTTGACCAAATATCTGGGCACCCCATGACCCAGTCAAGTTGACACATAAAATTAATGATCATACGTCCAGCCCTTGTCAACTTGGCACCCATGCACATCTCCTTAAACCATACTTAATCTCCAGATGAAGACAATAACAGGGTCATAGTTCTGCCTGATGTGACACGACTATGGGGCGTACAAACAAAAGTGTACTAGCCCTTTCCCCAGAACAAAGTGTAGAGCCCTCGAGGGATGTCTCCTCTCCTCCTTGATATCTGTAACTTAAATACCATGATGTGAATTTACAATATTAATACTATGATATAAAGTCCGTACATCTTATGTTGCATGATAAGGGAATGCGAAGCAAGAAAACAAAAATATATGCATATTTATAGATATATATAAATATATACATATATAAACATATTCATAACAACAAAATTTTTTGTAAGGGGGAAATACTCATGACAATTACAGCAACTGGTCATGTTGTCACAGCTGGTATTTATAACCACCTTCTTCCACTACCCATTCTGTATTCGCTTTGCCTTCAACAAGCACCTCATCTGGTCATGGTTCTTACCTGGTGGGAGACCCAAACCTCCATTCCTGAGCAGTCTGAGCCATCGGTCATCCTGCCTGGTTTGGGGGCTGTAGTTTTCTATTGACCTTTACTATAGGACGTGGTGATACTAAGAGACGCCCAAGCAAGATGGCAGGATAAGAGTTTTTAGTGCTTGTCCCCTCCCAGCAGCATCATCTGAACAACTATTAATACAAGAAACGCCTTCACAAGAACTAAGGATTCCAAGTAAGGAATTAGCACCTGGGTGGAGCACAGAAATAAGAACAGACACACTGAAGAGGGTAGGAAGGAGTTTCTCCTCACCCCCGTCCCGCCTCCCCCAAGCCTGGCCAGCCCAGCACGGAGAGAAACACCCTCCTTGGGGGGAACGGAGAGTGAAGTGAGTGCCCAGTTCACCAAGGGCTCCAACAGGCCCCCACCAGCTCCAGGCCAACTCCCGCCTCCCAGGCAACTCCCACAACCCTGAAGCCAGGCCCGCCCCAGCACCAGGCTGAGTAAAGAGACTGAATCAGCAATCAAAAACTTCCCAAGAAAGAAAAGCCCAGGACCAGATGGTTTCACTGGTGAATTCTACCAAATATTTAAAGAAGAATTAACAGCAATCCTTCTCAAACTCTTCTAAAAAGTTGAAAAGGAAGAAACACTCACAAACTCATTTTCCAAGGCCAGCGTTACTCTGAAGCCAGATAGGACACTACAAGAAAAGAAAACTAAGGTCAATACCCCTGATGAATATAGGTGCAAAAATCCTCAACAAAATGCTAGCAAACTGAATTCAATAGCACAGTAAAAGGATCATATACCACGGCCAAGTGAGATTCAGCCCTGAGATGAAAGAATGGTTCAACATACAAAATCAATCACTGTGACACACCACATTAATAGAATAAAGGATAAAAACCACACGATCATCTCAATAGATGCAGAAAAAGCATTTGACAAAATTTAACATCTTCCATGATAAAAACTCTCAACAAAGTAGATATAGAAGTAATGTACCTCAACATTATAAAGTCTGTATATGACAAGCCCATAGGTAACACCATACTTAATGGTGAAAGACATACAAATGGCCAACAGGTACAAGAAAAAGTGTGCAACACCACTAATCATCAGGGAAATGCAAATCAAAACCACAATGAGATATCACCTCATACCTGTTACAATGGCTGTTATCAAAAAAACAGGAGATAACAAGTGTTGATGAGGATGTGGAGATATTAGAACCATTGTACACTGTTGGTGGGAATGTAAACTGAAACAGCCACAATGGAAAACAGTATGGAGTTTCCTGAAAAATTAAAATTAGAATTACCATATGATCCAGGAATCCCACTTCTGAGTATATATCTGAAGGAAATTAAATCGCTGTCTTGAAGAGATATCTGCACCCCCACATTCACTGCAGCATTATTCGCAGTAGCCAAGACACAGAAACAAGCTAAGTGTCCATCAACATATGAAAGAATAAAGAAAATGTGATATGTATACACAACGGAATATAAATCAACCATAAAAAAGAAGGAAATCCTGCCATTCACAACAATGTGGATAGACCTTGAGGACATTATGCTAAGTGAAATAAGTCAGACAGAGAAAGACAAATACTGTAAGATCTCACATGTGGAATCTAAAAAAGTCAAACTTTAGAAACAGAGAGAAGAATGGTGGTTGCCAAGGGCTGAGAGGTAGGGGAAATGGGGACATTTTGGTCAAAGGGTAAAAACTTCTAATTATAAGATGAATAAATTCTGGGGATCTAATGTACAGCACGGTGACTATAGTTAACAATACTATATTAAGTACTTGAAAGTTGCTAAGAGAGTAGGTCTTAAAAATTCTCACTACACACAAAAAATGGCAATTATGGGAGGTGATGGAGGTGTTAACTAACCTTTTTGTGGTGATCATTTAACAGTGTGTACGTGTATCAAATCATCACGCTGTACACCTTAAACTTACACAATGTTATATGTCAACTCTATCTCAATAAAGCTAGGGGGGTATGAAACACCCTAAGGGATCTCCTGTACTCCACACATGCTCTTCCTCACCTCCACTGTGGAGCAGAGGTCCCGCTTCCCCTTGGTAGTCAAGATCAATCACCCAGCCAGCACAGTCACTCCCTTCTTTGCCTGTTGATTCAGAGGCATGAGAAGTCCAAAGTGGTTGCATGGCAGTCTTAACTTCCAGTTCAATGGAATCATTGGTATGTCTCCTGGTGGAAGCATGCCTTCCTTTGGAACTGAGACCTCAAGGCAAGCAGAGAATAAGGTCACTGGAACAGGAAGCAAAAATTTTGCTAGTGGGTCACTACGGGTAATAGTTTGTGGTGCCACTCCCATTTCTACCCCTTGATTCCTGGACCTTGAATTCTGGCTATGGGAGAAACAGCACCAAATATTGGATGCTGATTCAAAGCATACATGGCCTTCTGCAAAACCTTGCCCCAGGCTGCAAGAACATTGCCTCCTAGCTAGTACTGTAACAGAGTCTTCAAAAGGCTGTTCTACCACCAAACCAGCTGCTTCAGGATGGTGGGGAACATTGTAAGACCAGTGAATTCCATGAGCATGGGCTCGTTGTCACACTTCTTTTGCTGGGAAGTGAGCTCCGTGACCTGAAGCAATGCTGTGTGGAGTACCATCACGGTGGATAAGGCATTCTGTAAGTCCACGGATGGTAGTTTTGGCAGAAGCATTGCATGCAAGGAAGGCAAATCCATATCCATAGTAAGTGTCTATTCCGGAAAGACCATGGGCATTTGGGCCACATTTTCATGTACTTACTTGTGCCTTCAGGGCCTGGTCACATATATACCACCTCCATTCGATGATGGAGTGTGTTTTGCACGTGAACTTTCTGCCTTGGTGGGTCAGATAACACCCCAGTTCATGATGAGCAGCTCAGGTCGCATGTTAACTTGATGTCCCATAGTTAAGTATTCAGTCTCTACTAAGGCTCAGGAGCAGGCCAAGAGCTGTTTCAAAAGGGGGGTAAGTACCTACAGAGGATGGCAGGGCTTTCCTCCAAAATCCTAAGGGCTTGTGCTGAGGTTCACCTATAGGGCCAGGAGAAAGGCTCCAAAGAGCCTCCCTGTCTGCCACTGACTCTTCAAGCTCCACTAGATCTGCTGGATCATATGGCTCAACTGGCAGAGCAGCTGACGAAGCAGCCTGGACCTGTTGCAGAGTCTTCCTTTGTTCTGGGCCCCACTCAAAACTAGTAGCTTTTTGGGCCACTCAGTAAATGGACTGGAGTAACACACCCAAATGTGGAACATGTTGCCTACAAAATCTAAAGGGGCCCACTAAATGTTGTGCCTCCTTTTTGGTTGTAGGAGAGGTCAACAACTTACCCTTCACCTTAAAGGGATATCTCGACATGCCCCACACCACTCGATCCCTAGAAATTTCACTGCAGTAGAGGCCCCTAAATTTCAGTTGTGTTCATCTCCTATCCTCTGACATGAAATGTCTCACCAATAAGTCTGGGGTAGTTGCTACTTCCCGCTCACTAGTTGACTCACAAAATATTTGTTCTTGCCCATGACTCTGTAGTTCTGAGGAAGATAAAGACCTAGAAGAACATCAAGATGACTAGGAGGCAGTGTTTCCCAATATTAGTCACATTAGGGCCTACATAAAAAATGATAACATTTAATAATATTTGTATGGAACACTGGGGTAACCAGAGAAGTCTGCTGTCTGCCAGCAGTGACCATCCCGGCGATTCTGGTCTCCTTAGACCCCACCCAGGTGCTCCAAAGGCCAAGAGGCTCAATATCTTAGCCTTAGAGTATCATATGCCTTAGAGTATCAGTTGGAAAATCCTGCCTTAAGTCCAGAGACTATGGCTTATTTATCTCTATATCCCCAGAATCTAGCAGAGGGCGGCAGCACTCAGAATGGTGTTGAGTGACAGACATGAACACACAGGCTTCTCTGGACCCCCGGGAACGGAGGATACAGGATCAAATAACTGAAGTCCCAGAATACTGGGCTGACCACTCAGAATCAGCTTGATCAGAGGAACCTGACATTGGTCCTCATCTCTCATCTACACAGGTTTTTTAAAAAATATTAAAATAGAGGCCGGCCCTGGGGTGCAGCGGTTAAGTTCGCGCGCTCCGCTGCTGGTGGCCCAGGTTCGGAGCCCCGGCACGCACTGATGCACAGCTTGTCAGGCCACGCTGTGGCAGCGTCCCACATAAAGTAGAGGAAGATTGGCATGGATATTAGCTCAGGGCCAGTCTTCCTCAGCAAAAAGAGGAGGATTGGCATGGATGTTAGCTCAGGGCTGATCTTCCTCACACACACAAAAAATATGTATATATATATTAAAATGCAGGCAGCAGTGTGAGACAAGCACACATTCACTGCTGGTGGAAATGCAAACAGGTGCCACCGTTCTGGAAATGTGAAAAACCTGCCTTAACACTTTCATAACCTCGGATTTTTAGGAAACTTTCCTAAGGAACATTTCAAAAATACAAACAAAAACTTGTCTACAACAATATTCACCATAACATTTTGCACAACAACAGGGTATGGATTAAGTAAATTATCATATAATGAAATTTAATCAAAGCTTTTCAAACTTCATTTACAAAGAGTTTTGATGACAGTGGAAAATGCTTACATTGCACTCTTAGGTGATAGAGACAGAAGCGTGGTATATGAATTACAGTTTCAGTCATCCTAAATATATACACACCTCAATATTCAAAAAATGACCAACGACTGCTGGTGATGGGATTATGCACAACTTCTTTCTTTTCTTTACTTTCCTGTATTTTCTAAATTCTCTACAGTAATACAGCCATAGTTTTAGAATCATAAAATATCGTAGTAAAATCATGTTTTTGGAATCTGTAGTGAGATGGAAAATGCTTATAATAGTGAGTAAAAAATCAAGATGCATAGTATGATTACAACGATTTAAGTTTTGTAAAATATACATCTGTAAGTTAGAAAATTCCAAAATGACAAATGTGGTTGTCTCTGGGTAATAAGATTGGGGCAATTATCACTCTCATTTCTACTTTTCTTCATTTTTCAATGTCACACACTGAAAATATATTAATTTTATATTGATAACAGCAATAAAGTTCCCTATTTTTTTATTCTAAATTTAACCATTGGGCAATACTTGGTAGAATTTTCAAAGTAGAAGATTGAAGCTAAGTTGGAGGAGGATCTAATTAGCATTCAAGAAAAAAATCTTTGGCAAAGATATCAGTGAGACTAAAACAGATTCATTGTAAGCTTGAAAAAGACCCCATTCAACTCCATTTTTATAATCTAGTCTGTAGTCACTGTCAGACTTGAGAACAGCAGTTAAACTTTGACATTTTCTGTTCTGTTACAAGTAGTGACTTCTCTCTCAGTCCCAAACAACTCCAGCTAAGTCAATTTCTTTCTTTTTTTTTTAATTTTTTATTTATTTATTTTTTTCCCCCAAAGCCCCAGTAGGTAGTTGTATGTCATAGCTGCACAGCCTTCTAGTTGCTGCATGTGGGACGCGGCCTCAGCATGGCTGGAGAAGCGGTGCGTCGGTGTGTGCCCAGGATCTGAACCCGGGCCGCCAGCAGCGGAGTGCGCGCACTTAACCGCTAAGCCACGGGGCGGCCCATCAATTTCTAAATTTAAAGCATTTCTGGAAACAAAATACTGCTTAACAGACATAAAGACAATAAAAATACAATGTCTCCTTACTGTCTGTTTCATCTTCAACATGTTCTACTAAGATTCATTTATCTTAGTGACAGACGTGGAGAGTTAACCAAAAAAGGACACAGCGCTCAGCGTCTGGTCGGGGAGACCACCCTTCTGCCACTCTGTGTTGACATGAACTCACAGTATGGCTGACATTTCCCCCTTGGAAATGAATTTTGCCCCGTTACTGGCATATCTTTCTTCCACTTCATAAATCTGACAGTGCGAGCATTGGGAAGCTCAATTATCCAAGCTCTGGCCGGTACTACCTTTAGTGGGCTGCAAAGAGAGCAGTTCCAGGTCTCTAATGACTCTGGCTATTTGAGAGTGAAAACAGAGAGGACCTGAGGGAGCTATCAAGATGCAAAGTCATTCAAATGGTGAAATTTCTTTCTTCTGTTCTTTGAACTACAATCTGCCAATCACTTTGGATTTTAATGTGCTGGGAATTAAAGGAATTACTATAAAGAAGCATTTTAGCCGGTAATGAATTATCAGTTTTAAAAGAAGATTTTTTTCTAATGGAGGATTTAGTACATCAGAGAAAGTCTTTACCAAGAAGCTTCCTTCCCCTCATCCCACCCTGGGGCCATAACCCCAGCCACTTTACCATCAACTCAAAGGTTCCTTGATAGAGTAGATGATCCTTTCTGTTCTCTGTATTCCCTCTACTCGCACATCTCTAATACTAAAGTCAGAAATAGAACATACATACAGATAAACAAATGTCAAAGGCCCGCAGAGTAAAATACGATGAAGAGAAGAAGGACACTGTGGCAGGGGGTGCTGGCTGCTCACCAATATCTAATCTCTCTCTTTTCTGGGCAGGCAGCTAGACTCCATTTCCCAGCCTCCCCTGCAGTTATGAGGAGCCGTGTGACTGAGTTCTGGCCAATGGAACGCAGGCAGAAGAAACGAGCATCACTCCCAGGCCTGGCCACAAAATATTCCCCGTGCGATCCTCCCTGTCTCACCTCACCTGCCAGTTGAAAGGAGAGGCCCCCAAGGATGTAAAGAAAAGCGAAGACACAAGACAGAAAAGGACTGAAAGAGGAGAGCTGCCCGGGAACTATTTGTCCAGGAACAGCTGTGTTGAACTATTGCGTGAGCAAAAACTAAGCTTTTATTGTGTTAACACTGAAATGCTGGGGTGGTTTGTTTCAGCAGCTAGCCTGTCCTGACAGCTAGCCTATCCCAAAACAGACATGATTACATATACTTAAGCAACTGTTGAAAGAGGCATCTGCATAGAGAAATTCACCTATGTTTTACATTCATGATGAAAAACAGAGACTAAAAAATGACAAATCTGATGTTTTCAGCTCATTGCTAAAGAATTCAAATTACTGTTTGATTTAGCAAATCCTTTGTTCTATAAATGTGGTTAAACATTTAAAACTTTTTTGTGTAACTTGGCTGCCATAAATCTGAGAATTTTACATCACTCCACATAGGTCGAGATCTAAATTTGGGGGAAGGCGTTACAGTGGAGGCAATATTTCAGCCCAGTCTTGAGAGATGGAAGCGTACAGCAGGAGATTAGAGTCTTAGAGGTTCAAACATGAAAGGGCTCGTATAGGGAAAGAACTAAGATCCAGAGAAGTCGGAGCTTGTCCGAGGCCACACTACTGTATTGTAGGGATTCTTGGTTTGGATGGGGAATCCCTCAGCTTCCAGCCTAGTCTTCATTACACGTCACATTTCCCCCCATATCACTGTACCTGGCAGTGTGTAAATGTTTTCTGAATTATCTCTCACAAGGCAATGACTGCACGCATTTTCGAATGTTTACCTACATACACACATGCACACACAAACAGACATACTTAAATATTTGTAGAGAGAGTCTTGGCTGAACTGGAGCAAAACCTCTAATATAATCCTGCCTGCCATTAAGGAAGACTACCCCATTCTTGCTGTCTTCAAACAGCAAATATCTAGCAACAACACCATGTGGTAGCTAGTCTTCAAAGATGGCTCTCAAAGCACATGCTTCCTGGTATCCATGTCTTTGAATAGCTCCCTCCTACACCGACTCCAGATTTCCAATAAAACATGCTGGAAGTGACACACAACCAGTTCTAGCATTTAAGGAGATTAGCTGCTTCTGTTTCCTCCCAATTGGAACATTCAGTTTGGGGAGTCCAGAGCCACAACATAAGAAGTCTGGCTACACTACTAGAAAGACAATATGGAGAGGTCATGTAGAGAAGAGAGGTCTGAGACTCCACAGAGAGGGAGGGGCCCAGCTGCCCCAGATCCCAGTCATCATCCAACTGCAGCCTCCAGAAAGACCACAAACGACACCAGTAGAACTGCCCAGTGTTCCCAGTCAACACACAGAGCAATGAGAGAGACAATAAGATGGTTGTTGCTTTAAGCCACTAAGTTTTGAGGAATTTTGTTACACAACAATTGATGACCAAAACGTAAATTTGGTACATAGAAGTAGGGTGTTGTCATAATAAAAACCTAGAACTTATGGCAGAAGCTGGAAGGGTCTCAAAGAGATTAATAGTGAAGGCTTGAAGGACATTGAAGAAATTGCTATTGAAAGCTGAGAAAAGACGACCTGAATTATGTGCAGACCAATTAGCAAAGTTGTTATGTATAACATGGACTATAGAAAGTGTATCTTTGCTTTGTGGACCAACATGTGATCTATCCTGGAGAACGTTCTGTGTGTACTTTTGAAGAATGTAGATTCTGCTGCTGTTGGGTCAAACGTTCTGTAAATGTCTGTTAGGTCCATTTGACCTACAGTACAGTCCAAGTCCAATGTTTCCTTGTTGATTTTCTGTGTGGATCTTCTATCTACCATTGAAAGTGTGGTTTTGGAATCTCCTACTGTTAAGGTATTGCTGTCTCTTTCACCCTTCTGAATGTTTGTTCTGTCAATGTTTGCTTCATATATTTAGGTGCTCTGGTGTTGGGTATATATATTTATGATTGTTTCATCTTCTTCATGAATTGACCCTTTTATCATTATATTATGTCCTTCTTTGTCTCTTGTGACAGTTTTGACTATTTTGTCTGATGCAAGTGTGGCCTCTCCTGCTCTCTTTTGGTTACCATTTGCATGGAATACCTTTTTCTATCTCTTCACTTCCAGTCTGTGTGTATCTTTAAATCTAAATTGTGTCTCCTGTACACAGAATGTGGTTGGATCTTGGTTTTTTTCCATTCAGCCACTCTATGTCTTTTGACTGGGGAATTTAATCCATTTGCATTTAAAGTAATTATCAATACATTGGGATTCATTATTGCCATTTTGTTGACCATTCCCCACCCCACCCCCCGCCTCCCCAGGGAGAAGCTGGTATTTGGGATTGTCTTCTGCTCACTCTACTTTGAGCCTGGCGGAGGAGCTCTGGGGTTGGTTGTGCACTAATCCAAGCCTTTGCCTTTGATTTCAGTGGCCCTCAGGCATCTAGAGTACGCCAGTCCGGCCAGTGCTCTAAGACAAGGGAGACAGATATTAGTTTCTCAGAAGCACCCCAGGAAATTGGAACTTTGGATGTGTGGTCCAACCCTTTTCCTCCCCATGGAGAAGCTGAGATTTGGGATTTTTCACCCACTAAGTCAGCACGAGCCAGGAGGAAAGGCTATTGCAAGTTCTTGCGCATTAGTCCAAACAGCTGCCTTTGTTTTTAATGGATCCCAACCTAGGGTGTTTCCTATCAGCACTCAGATTCAGGCAAGGAAGAAATCAGTATATGATCAGGCCACAGAAAACTCAGAATGTTGCACATATAGTCCAATCCTTTCTTTCCCTCCCCAGGGAGGAACTGGGAGCTGGGGATTTCCTCCCCATCACGTGGCACTGTACTAAGGAGAGGGAATATGGCAAAGGGAGCCTCAAATTCTCCTACCGGCTTCAGTGTAGCTGGTTTTGCTCTTGCCTTGGTGGTGGGTTACTGGATCTCTTACAAAGGGAATTGGCCCATGTATTGTTGAATTGGTGTGTCCAAGAGGGAGAGGATGGTAGAGAGCTTCCCATTGCTCCATCTTGCTCCATCTTAGCCATTTTTAAGTGTACAGCTCAGTGGCATTAAGAATGTTCACATTGTTGTGCTACCATCACCGCCATCCATCCACAGAACTCCTCTCTTCTTGTAAAACTGAAATTCTGTACCTATTACACAATAACTTCCCATCTCCCCTCCCCCCAGCTCATGGCAACCACCATTTCACTTTCTGTAAAATGTCTATGAATTTGACTACCCCAAGTACTTCATAGAAGTGGAATCATAGAGTGTTTGTCCTTTTGTGACTGGCTTATTTCACTTAGCATCATGTCCTCGAGGTTCATCCATGTTGTAGCCTGTGTTATATCTCTTGTCTTTGAACATTACAAGGAAAGCTGAATCTAAAGCCATCAGTGAAAGTAGCAAAAACATGATTCAATTTGTACATTAGAACTGCCAAAAAGCTCAAAAATTGACAGCACCAGAAAACTGTTAGAGTGAAAAAAGAGACAGACGTGGAATATAGAAAATGAGGGTGCAACAAAGGAGAGAGGATGTGGGGATCCCAGAGTGAGGGTCAAGAGAGATGCCTGGGTGACAACAGTCCCTGATGGAGGGGGGACTGGTCCAGATCGGAGAAATCAGAGGGTTCCAGGGAGATTTCTGTCAAGAAGATGAATTGATAAAAGACCGAATACAACTGAATAGACTCAAAAGTGGCTTAGACCACTGGAGGAATTTGGCCTTGAATTAGTGATATATACAGAGAAAAATAAGCCAACATAAAAAGCAAGATAATTATTAAGTCCAAGGAAAGCAAATTTGGGTGGAAAAGGGAAGTCATCATATAATATCAGCTATCAATAGCATTTTACAGCAATAATAATATAAACTACAAATATTAATCTAACAAAAATTACAATATGACTATATTGGGAGGTCAGGTATATGGGAAGGGTATGTTCTCATCCGGCATAGCATCTTCCATAGTAGGAAATCAATAGATTATGTATAATCCCCCCCCCAAAAAAAGTGGTAATATAAGCATGTTATTTAGATACATGAATGTAAATACCAAAAGAATCAGCTAAAATAGTTTAACGTATTTGCTTCTGAGAAAGCAGAAATAGAGAAGTTAAAAATTCAGAATAGAGGCTGCTATTCTTTTCATAAGAAATCCTCTGGAATTATTCGACTCTTTAAACTACATGTGTTTATTTCTTTTTTTTTTAATTTTTTGTTTATTGCAGTAACATTGGTTTACAACATTGTAAAAATTTCAGGTGTACATCACTACACCTCCACTTCTGCACAGATTACATCATGTTCACCACCAAAACACCAACTACAACTCATCACCACACACATGTACCAAACCATCCCCTTCACCCCCCTCCCTCCCCCCCTCCCCCCCGGCAGCCACCAATCCAATCTCTGTCCCTATGTGTTTGTTTATTGTTGTTATTATCTACTACTTAATGAAGAAAATCATACGGTATTTGACCTTCTCCCTCTGACTTATTTCACTTTGCATTATACCCTCAATGTCCATCCATGTTGTCACAAATGCCTGGATTTCATCGTTTCTTATGGCTGAGTAGTATTCCATTGTGTATATATACCACAGCTTCTTTATCCGTTCGTCCCTTGATGGGCACTTAGGTTGCTTCCAAGTCTTGGCTATTGTGAATAACGCTGCAATGAGCACAGGGGTGCATGTACCTTTACAAATTGGTGTTTTCATGTTCTTTGGATAAATACCCAACAGTGGAATAGCTGGATCATATGGTAGTTCTAACCTTGATTTTTTGAGGAATCTCCGTACAGTTTTCCATAGTGGCTGCACCAGTTTGCACTCCCACCAGCAGTGTCTGAGAGTTCCCTTCTCTCCACATCCTCTCCAACACATGTTGTTTCCTGTCTTGTTAATTATAGCCATTCTGACGGGCGTGAGGTGATATCTCATTGTAGTTTTGATTTGCATTTTCCTGATAGTTAGTGATTTTGAACATCTTTTCATGTGCCTGTTGGCCATCTGTATATCTTCTTTGGAGAAATGTTTGTTCAGGTCTTTTGCCCATTTTTTAATTGGGTTGTTAGTTTTTTTGTTGTTGAGATGCATGAGTTCTTTATATATTTTGGAGATTAAGCCCTTATCAGATGTATGGTTTGCAAATATCTTCTCCCAATTGTTAGGTTGTCTTTTCGTTTTGTTGATGGTTTCCTTTGCTGTGCAGAAGCTTTTTAGTTTGATGTAGTCCCATTTGTTTATTTTTTCTATTGTTTCTCTTGCCCGGTCAGACGTGGTGTTTGAAAAGATGTTGCTAAGACTGATGTCGAAGAGCGTACTGCCTATGTTTTCTTCTAGAAATTTCACAGTTTCAGGTCTTACATTCAAGTCTTTAATCCATTTGGAGTTAATTTTTGTGCATGGTGTAAGGTAAGGGTCTACTTTCATTTTTTTGCATGTGGCTATCCAGTTTTCCCAACACCATTTGTTGAAGAGACTTTCTTTTCCCCATTGTATGTTCTCGGCTCCTTTGTCAAAGATTAGCTGTCCATAGATGTGTGGGTTTATTTCTGGGCTTTCGATTCTATTCCGTTGATCTGTGCGTCTGTTTTTGTGCCAGTACCATGCTGTTTTGGTTACTATAGCTTTGTAGTATATTTTGAAATCAGGGAGTGTGATACCTCCAGCTTTGTTCTTTTTTCTCAGGATTCCTTTAGCTATTCGGGGTCTTTTGTTGTTCCATATAAATTTTAGGATTCTTTGTTCTATTTCTGTGAAAAATGTTGTTGGAACTTTGATAGGGATTGCATTGAATCTATAGATGGCTTTAGGAAGTATGGACATCTTAACTATTAAACTACATGTGTTTAAAACATGCAAATTAAAACTTATGTTAAGGACAATATTCATACTCTTGCAACTCATCTCCCTCAGTTCCCAACATAATGAGCTGGACAGACAGTGGATATGACTCAGTATGGCATTTCTTATTTTATGGTTGTTATGTATAGTCATCTAGGAACATAGGCACATAGCATGGTTTTAATTATAAAATGAGCAGATTCATGACAACCAAATACAACATGTGATCCTGAATTGGTTATGGACCAAAAGATAGATCTATTTATCTATCTATCTACCTATCTGTCCGTCTGTCTGTCTATCACATTATTGGAACAATTGCCAAAATTAGAATAAGGTCTGTATTATTATTAGATAATAATATTCTATCAACACTATTTCCTGATTTTGATGACTGTACTATGTCTATGTAAGGGAACGTCCATCTTCTTTAGAAATACACAGTGAACAGTTTAGGGGTAAAGGAACATCATGTCTGCAGTTTATTCTCAAATAGTTCAGAAAAAAATATTTACATTTATATCTATCTTTCTAAATAGAATGATAAAGCAAATGTGGCAAACTGTTAAGAATTAGTGAACTGGGTAAAGAGTATATGGGAGTTCTTTGTACCAATCTTGCGACATTTCTATAAGCTTGAAAATATTTCAAAATAAAAATAATAAGCAAGCCAAGAGACGACAGTAATAAGCGGCTGGAAAGACAGCACTTAATTCAATCTAGATACCACAGGGGTTCAAATGTTTAAACTGATCGGCACGTCCATTCAAAAGCTCTTCTGGCAAGAGCTGTGAGGGAAGTAGTCCTCCTCCCGTCTTTATGAGCTCATGTTCTTCTCTAGTGCAGGTCAGTTTACACGTATTTCTTTTATTCCAGCCTAGAATCGATCTAGTCATCTTAGTCTTTCAAAATATAGATTAAAGCAGCCAACTATTTTACTTCCACACTGTATCAGTTAGAACTGTGTGCGGCTTTAAGTACGCGACAAAAGCTTGGTTTTCTCCCGTGACAAAGTGTCTAATGGGAGGCTCCTGCTGGGGTTTGCCCAGCTTGGTGATGACAGGACTGGTGCCTCTAGGATTCTCTTGGTCTTTCCCTCTTTCACAAGATCGTGGCCACGTTTTCAAACATCAAGTGCAAGGCAAGAGGAAAGAGGTAGGAGCAGCACTAACCTCATCTCTCCTTTCTTAGGAGACTTCTGTCTACATCGTGTTTACTAGAACCGGCTCACGTGGCCACCCCTACAGAAGGGTAAGAGAGGCTGGGAGAGAACAGGATTGTCACAATCGGCTTCTTAGAACATGGGTTTTATGTGGGGATCCTTGTTTAAGATTGAGCACATTGCCATCCTGAATAAAATCAGGGTTCTACTAACAAAGAAGGAGGGAGTAGGGAAGTTGGGAAGGCAACCAGAAGCATCTCCCTCACATTCTCATCCTAGTCATCAGACTACTGGTTACTGTCTGGAAGTCCCAAGAACAGCTATGCATTCAATTTGATATAAAACTCTACCACCAACCAAATTCCTTTTCCTTGGCCAGCTCCCAGCATATGCGTGGTCCAGTCAATTGTTCAGACCTGTTCTGCTGGCCCTGGAAGCTGCTCTCTGAGATCCACTTGGGTTGTTTAGCAACATTAACTCTTTGAGGTTGGGTCTACCCCCCTTAACTGAACTCCGAAGATGATGTGTCCTCAAAGTAGGTGCACATTAAGACCTTCCTGTCAGTTAAGGCCAGAGTCTTATAGGTAATTTTCAAAATTCAAAATCAGTTTTATGACGGGACCACACTGGTAACGAGAAGGTGAGCTTATCAGAATAATTCTATACGTATAACTAATCGATCACATGAATATTTGGAGCCTCTGCAGCTGACTCATCACAGCGCCTGTTGCAGAAAGTCAGGACAGACTTCGGAAGCCAATCTGTGGCAAGTGTAATATTTTATATTGGCTGAAAACAGCTTTATTATTCTAGCAAACTATCCAATAATAAAAGCTACAGTGGTCCGTGTATCAACTCCGGGTTTGCAGTTATGCATAATTGCACAATTATTCTTGTGACTAATATTCTCATGTCCGTAGGCTATAGGAGGAAGTTGAAGCCATAGGAGAAAACAAGCTGTGTAGGAAGAACACAGAATGAGAAGGAGAGAAAGGCGAGAACAGGACGGATCTAAGGAGCACCTTCATGTACAAGACTGTCAGAGAAAGAGGGAAAAAGTGATACTAATTAGTTCCTGTGCACTAGAACGTTCTTCACTGTGTCCAATATAGTGTTCGTCCTATTAGATTTTTTATTTCATTAACTTTATTTTCATTCTCACAATTTCTAATTGTTTTTTATTTGTAGTCTATCAGTTCTTTACTCAGATCTGCATGTTTGTCTTTTATAATTTCTTGTTGTCTCTCTCTTTGAAGATCTGGAAGATAATTTTACAATCATTTGAAAAATTTCTATTATGTTGCGTTTCATTAGGAGTAAATCCATCCAATTGATTATTTTGTTGACTACCTTGTTCCTGGTAGCTTTCCGAAGGGTGAATTTGTATTTTGGTTGCTCGGCTGGCCGTGGGCGGGACTGGCCTTCCTTGGGGTGGTTTTATCTTGTTTTCTCTCTCTGAGGCCGCTCCTCTCCATGTATAAGTTTTGCAGTTGCCTCCACTCAGCCCCCAGGGAGACCCCCAGCCAAGTCCAGAACCTGGTCTTGCACAGAAGGGACAGCTCCAAGCAGAGCGATGGGGCTATTTTAGGTCTACTTACTGAGCCAGCCGGTTAGGCCTTACTGCTGTTGGGCTTGCTCCACTTCCTCCCGTTCCCCGCAGGGACACAGCTTCATAAAGCCATGGCTTCAAGCGGTGAGCAGAGCTCTTTCAACCTCCTTTCCCAGTCAGGCAGGCCCTCCTAGCCTTTGCTTTTGCAAGGCAAGTTTGGCCCTGGTGCCCCACCACATGTGGGCCACTTTGGTTGTCATTCCCCCGCAGGAGCCACCCTCCTAACGCTGCCTATTTCTGGACCCATCACCCAGCAGGCCTATGATGCGGTCCCGGCTTACTGCCGGGCGTTTCCATTTCTGGCCCATGAAAATGTTAGTTATTGTTGGTTTGTTTTTTTCCATAGCTATGTCATTTAAGTTTGGAGCAGAGGGGGAGATTTTAAGGATACGCTCACAGTACCGCTTGATTGGGAAGTCTGGCTAGAAAATAAGTAGGGAGTGGCTGTAGCTGAATCCACAGGTCAGGAGTCAGAGGTTGAAGGACATCTCAGTTTGCTTAAGGGTGGCCCTGCTTCCAAAGACACAGAAATAATCTAAGCAAAGGCAGCAGGCATGTCAGCTGAGGAAGGACTAGTGCTCAAATGCATATTCACTGTGAGACTAACACAGACACGTTCTAAAGCAGAGGAGAAGATAGCATTGCCAGGATAATCCACGCAGTGTTCCAGAGTGCATCCCATCAACCCATGAATTTAAACTCAGAAGAAATGCAATCAAGAGATTAACTGTGATACTAAATTCTAAATTTCATTGAAAAATCCATCGCTCGTGTGGACTGTCCCTCTTCTTGCACAATTCAGAAATTTGCATTGAGGGTCTCATTGATCCCCAGGTCCTTTTCTTCTCATTGGTGTTCATTCTGCATATCAAAATTTTGTTAATTTGCTCTCATATTTATTTCCATATTCTTGGTGCCCAGAGGCTGACTGAGTTTAAACCCCATCTTGGAGGACAGGCTAATAACAGGGCTGCCCATTTACAAGAGACACCTACAAGCACCCGACATTCTGGGCCTAAGTTTCCCGTAGTCCCAGTTTCCTGCTCATCTCTATTTCTCTATCTGCCGCCAGATGCCACATGTGCGTGTGTTTGTTTGAAGTCCTGTGATGTCATTTATGCTGAAGATGTACTGTTTTAGACTTTGGAGTGTTTTAGTCCCAACAATCCTACTTCCTAGCTTAGATTTCCCTTCTGCCTTCACAGCTGTACCACCTGGAGAATCCTTTCATCAACGCATTTCTGAGCTGGAGTTACCATTGGTAATGTTTCTCAAGCCTTTGTGGTAGGAAGAAGCAATACCTCCCAGGTGCTTTCCAGCTTTCTTTCCAACAGAAAGACGCCTTTCTCTGCTTCCTTTGCTGCAGCAGCACACCCTAACTCCTTACTCTCGTTCTCCATTTCCATCTCCCCCTAAGGAATCCCTATGTCTTTCAGTTAGGAAACTTCCATCTGTTCCTAAATTAGTCCCATTTCTCCTCTACAACAGGGAGGCTTCCATTGTTTCTCTGATCCACGTCATCCTTCTCGTTATCTTCTCTTTCCACTTGACCTCAAGAGAAATTTTTTTCCCTGATCAAGATTTTGTTAATGATGTTGATATCTTGATCTGTTTTTTATTGGTGTCATAATAGTTTATAACATTGTGAAATTTCAGTTGTAATTCATTATTTTTCAGTCACCATATATATGTGCCCCTCTACCCCTGATGTCCACCCTGCAACCCACTTCCCCTCTGGTAACCACTAATCTGTTCTCTTTATCCATGTGTCTGTTTATCTTCCATATATGAGTGAAATCATATGATGTATGCCTGTCTCTGTCTGGCTTATCTCACTTAACATAACACCCTCAAGTTCCATCCATGTTGTTGCAAATAGGACGGTTTTGTCTTTTGTTATGGCTGGGTAGTATTCCATTGTGTATGTATACCACATACTCTTTATCCATTCATCAGTCGATGGGCATCAAGACAGATTTTTAAAGCTAGTCCTGTTCCTCTCGGCATTCCAGACTTGCCTCTTCCAAAGCCCAAGCTATACTTTCCTGATCCTGTAGTAGATTTTGAATCCTTCTTCCTCTTTGCCTGTAGTTTTTCCTCTGCCTCTGAACAAACATGATATCTAGAGCCAGAGTGTTCTGGCACCATAGGCCTTCATATTTTTCAAGAAGATCACACATCCCTGTGTAAAAAGGGTCCACTTAGGGGAAAAATATATATATATATAAGGACATCTATATATATATATTATTATATATGTATATTACATATATAGAGAGAGAGATGTCCTAGCCAGCCCTGGTGATCTAGTGGTTAAGATCTGGTACTTTCACTGCTGCAGCCTGGGTTCATTTCCCCTTCAGGGAACCACACCACCTGTCTGTTAGTTGTCAGACTGTGGGGGCTGCCTGTTGCCATGACGCTGAAAGCTATACCACCAGGATTTCAAATCCCAGCAGGCTCACTCATGTTGGACAGGTTTCAGCGGAGCTTCCAGACTAAGACAGACTAGAATGAAGGACCTGGCCACTCACTTTTGAAAAAATCAGCCGTGAAAACCCTGTGAATAGCAGAAAACATTGTCTGATAGAGTGCCGGAAGGTGAGAGAATGGGCAAACAGACCGGGAAGGGTTCTGCCCTGTTCTACACGGGTCGTTAGGAGTTGAAACCCACTGGATGGCAGTAACAACAAACAGACATTCAACAAACAGATATGTGGATATCCTTACAAACTTGTGGTAAAGAGACTTTCTTAAATAAGATGCTAAAAGCAAAATGAAAAACAATAAAAACCATGAGAAAAGATTAGTCAACTCAGTTACATCCAAATTTAGGCCTGTATGATCAAAGACTCCAAGAATAAAGCTAAAAGAGAAGCAAAACTGATTAGGAGAAAGGATTTGCCACATACTTAGTGAAAGATTATTTTACAAATTAGTAAGAAAAAGACTAACAATATAATAGAAATGCGAACAGAGGTTATGAACAGATGATTCACAAAAGAGAAAACGTAAATGGCCAATAAACATATGAAAAGATGCATGATCTTAGTAAAAACCATGGAAATACATGGGCCAGTCCCGCGGCCTGGTGGTTAAATTTGGCGAGCTCTGCTTCGGCGGCCTGGATTCAGTTCCCGGGCGTGGACCTACGCCACTCGTTGGCGTTGGCAGCCATGCTGTCATACATACAATGCAGCTCACATACAAAATGGAGGAAAATTGGCACAGATGTTATCTCAGGGTGAATCTTCCTCAGCAAAAAAAAAAAAAAAAAAAAAAAAAACCATGGAAATACAAATTAAAACAATAATGACAATATTTCTCTCCATTAGATTGCAAACATGTTTAGTTTTATTAATGAGCTTTTGCAAGGTTTTGAGGAATTGAGCACTCTCAGATACTACGGTCGGAATATAGATTGGTCTGACCAATCTGCATACCCCTACAGCCCCGCAGCTCCACGTGGGATTTCTCTCTGAGAGGGACCCTGGCACATACATGCAGCAGGGCACAGACACACGTGTGAAGGTTCCGTGCAGGTTCCGTGTTTGCAATAGACAAGAATTAGCAACATGTAAACTGTCCATCAGTAAGGAAATAGCTAAAGCAATTACAGATTCACAATAGCATATGATATAGCAATTAGAAGGAGTGCACTAGACCCATTTGTGCTAACGTGGATAAATCACAAAACACTGCTAATTGAAAAACGCAAGCTGCAGAATAATATGTATAATATGACACCATTTGTCAAACACAAACACAAACGATACTAAAACAATATTCTGAAAACTCATAGCAGTGGTTCTCTCTGGGAACTGGGAGGATGTATCCCTCACAAGTGGGAAGCAGGTCATAGTAGCTAGCATTTATTAAGAGCTTACTAAGTGTGACATGGGGCTTAAGTGTTTTACATATATCATTACATTCAATCCTTAAAACCACCCTAGAAGGCAGGTATTAACAACGTTTCCATTCTCCAGATAAGGAATCAGGCACAGATAGGTTAAGTAACTTGCCTAAAGTTGCACAGCCAGTTGACTGGTAGAGTTAAATTCGAGCCTAGGCAAGCTGGCTGCAGCCCCTCCTTTATTTAGGATGCTTGGGATGCTGCATCGGGATAGTGGGGTAGCGCTTGAAGAGGACTTCACGGCAGCTTTACCTGTAGGTTCCTTGTTTTATGGAAAGAGAATGTGTTCAGAAATATAGTTAAAAATTAATTTTAAATGGGAAAGGCAATTATTGATATATCTTAGATGGAACCACCCCAAAAGGAAAAGAAGAATGAATGAACAAAAGGTGAGAAGGAAGGAAGGAAGGAGGGAGGGAAGAAAGGAAGGGAGGGAGGCAGGGAGGAAGGAGGGAAGGAAGGAAGGAAGGAGGGAGGGAAGAAAGGAAGGGAGGGAGGCAGGGAGGAAGGAGGGAAGGAAGGAAGGAAGGAAGGAGGGAAGGAAGGGGGGAAGGAAGGAGGGATGAATTTCGTGATGAATTTCACGGCTCTGGTCTATCGGACATGTCTAGTACTCCAAAATCCATGCCATTACCAGGATGTATCTCAGCCCAGGTGGAGAAAAAAGGAGATAAAAAGGAAAACAAAACTCTTGGATTATGGAAACACTCTCCTGTCCACAAACGCCGGCCCCTCCCGTCCGAAGTTCTCTGCAGAGAAGCTCTGCGCCTTTTGAGGTGAGCCTCCTTTGCCCTGAAACTAAATTCCACACCGGCTACAGCCAGCGGTCTCTTTCCCAGAGGACAGGGCCTGGCCTCAGTCATCCTCACCATTCGGCTCTGATGGAGAGAAAAGACAATTCCAACCAAATCGCAATTAAAGCAAGGAAGGAGAGAAAAGTTTCTCCTAGTTCCTAGAAACCATCCATTGCCCGCCAGACCTTCCAGGGGGCAGCAGCTGCCTCTGTCTAAGCAGAGCTCTCTTTCATCACCCCAGCTGTGTGGGGAAACCAGTTTTCCTAAAAACCCAATCAAAGAGAGAGAACCTACAATATGAGGACACAGAAAGACATTTTACCACCAGGAACCATGTTTAACCTCTCCTTCAGCACAAAGTTCCGGGCCCTGGCACGTGCCTTGAGCTGTGTTCTTGGACGCACCCAATCCAACATCTGCTGTCATCCTCTTTGGGGTGAGTAATAACTGAGGGAAGTGAGGTGTGAGCTCCCCCACGTGGCTGAAACCCTCTGCTGGCCTGCACCGGGTGAGTAGGGTTTTGCAGACTTTCCCAGATTTCTCAGGTCCGTGTGCAATCCACTTATCTTTTTTTGATGTGTTTTTAACAGCATTTTCTGAAATAACATAATTTTTTGATGAGTTCTTGTCCTGAAACATTGAATACTGCAGTGATTATGACGGGGGTTAGCCCAGAGTATTTTCCTCAGTAACCGACAGCACAATCTCCTTATTCCTATCTGTTTTTGCCAACTCACAGGGCACTTCTTATGTGAACTCATGTTTTGAGCAAGTTTTTATTTTCAGGGCTGTGTTACCACGAATTTAGTGTCTGATTTTCCAAACATTCTGTGACCAAGGAGAAAAATAACTTCAGTGTGTGTCATTTACTCTAATGTCTCCTCAAAACAGGGTGTCTAGTCCTGGGATTAAGAACGAAATAAAACGTATGGGTTGACACACATCCCTCACCCCAAATTCCTCGGGAACACAGCCCTCAGCCACAGCTCGCAGTGTCTCCTCCTCCTCCGTCTCCGGTCCTCCTTCCGGATGCGGAGCAAGCACTGAATTTGGCCAGTCTTCCTGCTGCAGCAGCACGTTTTCTCATTCCAAAAAAAAAAGGCCTTTCTCTTAAAGAGTAAAGTAACCAAATTCAAAAGGCAAACCACAAACTGGGGAAATACTGCCCCCACCCTGATAAAGCACTTGTATAAAACTATCAGAGAAAGACTGTGACCCCAATAGATAAAATGATGTAAAGATTATTTTCAAAAGAGGAAACACAAACAAGCAACAAAAATTGTAAATACTTCACCCTCTAAAGAGATCCAAGAAACACAAATTAAAACAAGATAACGTTTTGTCTAGCATATTAACAAAGATGGTTAAAATGATGCATTTACATACAGTCAAACAGACGCTGGACAATTTGTTTTTGAAACAATTTGAAAAAATATCAGAAGGAGCCTTAAAAATATTCATAACCTTTGACTTCTAAGATTGATGCTAAGAACATAATACAAAATAAGGGAAAAGCTTTATGTGCAAAGATTCTTACTGAAATAGCATGGATTGAAAAAACCTCACCAGTCAACCTCAAGGCATTGGTGACTCCCATAGTTTTCTTAGCCTAGTGGTTCTCATTTCTGGTTCCATATTAGAGTCACTTGGGAACTTTATTTTTGAAATAATGATGCTTTGACCTGATATCAGAACAACTGAATCAAAATCTCTGGGGGTGGGCCCTGGGCATGTATATATTTTTAAACTCTCCGAGTGATTCTCATGTGCAGCCAGGGTTGAGAACCACTAGGCTAAGGAAACTATGGTAGATCATTAAGCAGACTATTATGCAGCCAATGAAAATATGCTATCAGAATTTTGAAGAAAATTATTTATTTGGAAACAGTTCTAAGCTTAGCAAAAAGTTGCAAGGTTGGCACAAAGAACTCCCTTATACCCATCACCCAGAGACCCTATTCAAGTTTATCCAGAAATAACCTTTTCAGCAAAGGATCCAGCGCAGGATCTCATATTGTTCACACTGGTTTCACTTTCTTGACTTCCATCACGCTGACATTTTTCTAAGATTCTAGAACGATCATGTTGTGGAATGTTTTTCAATGTAGGTTTGTCAGGGGCTCCCAAGATCACCCCCAGGTTCAATGACTTGCTGGGAGAAAGCGCAGGGCTCACACGTTGTCTCTCTCACAGCTACAATTTGTTACAGCCAGGGGGTGCAGAACAAACCGGGGAAGGGAGAGGCCCAACGAGCGAAGTCCAGCGAAGGCCACACGCAAGCTTGCAAGAGTCCCCTCCGTGGGCCACAGGACACACTTCACCCCCAGCAATGAGTAGTGGCAGCACATGGGGAACGCCATCCACCAGGGAAGCTTATTAGAGACCCAGTGCCCGTGCTTTTCTTGGGGGTGGTCACATTAGGCCACTGCTGCCCGGCAGGCTCCAAGATTCTAGTCTCCCAGAAGGAAAGCAGGTGTTCCGCATAAACCACACTCTGTACAGTTGAGACACAGTTTGCCAGTCTCATCAGTTAGTGTGGTGGGAACACTCCCGAAATCCAAGTTCCCAGACGCACCAAGGCCTCTCTCGCAGCAGGGCACTCCAAGGAAAGGCCTATTCTAAGGCCTGCTGTGTTAACTCTTGTCTGCACAGTAGGTTTGTCTGATGTTTCCCATGATTAGACGCAGGGACTGTATTTTTGGCCGGAATATCGCAGATGCTGTGTTCTTCTCATCGCACTCTTTGGGTGGAACAGGGCGTCAGTTGGCCCCTGTAATAAAGGATGTGATTCCCTTTTGGATGTTTGACTGCTCGTAGCTTTCGAGTCTTCTGCCTCTCTCTTCTGCCCACATCTTTTCCTCTATGTTTTCTTCTACCTGCCTCCTTGGTGCAGGTAAGAAGTTCAAACCACACAGGCACTGGCCATGCCTGGGAACTCTCACCAGGAGCCCCACCCCTTGATCACAATAAAAGCCAAAAACAGCCATCCTACTTGCTCTCCCAAGCCACTTCCGGACCTGCTTGGGATCCTCCCCTACTCTCCACAAAAAGCCTTAAAATGGAGTAAGAAACCTTTTTCTACCCTCCCGGGTGGGTGGATGGGTGTGTGTGTGTGATCCTCAGTCTCGACGTCTGAACCAGCTTTAGCCAGGTGGTCCATCTCACCTCCACAGAAGTCCTATCACTCGTGGTGTCAGCCTCACATGGTGCAGGTGGTGTCTGCCAGGTCCCTAAAAGTGGAAAGCTATGTTTTTCCCCTTTTGTAATCAATAAATACTTGGAGAGATCATTTAACTCTGTAAAATCTCATTCTTCTCCTCACTCTCACCCTCTAGTTTTGACAGCCATTAATATTTTAGTACTCTGATTTTTGCCAAACGGAGATTTTCTAATATTATCAATTCTTCTACATTTAGTAATTGGCTTTCTACTCTAGGGAAGATTTCTCTAGTATTCCCATTTATTTATTTTATTTGTTTATTTATTTATTTATTTTTCTAGCTTTATTGAGATTAGAATTGACATATAATGTTGTTTAAGTTTGGGGTGTGCAATGTGATGATTTGATACACTGTGAAATGATTACCACAATAGGTCTCTGAACACCTCCATCACCTCACATAATTACCATTTTTTTGTGTGTGGTAAGAATATTTAAGATCTACTCTCTTAGCAACTTTCAAGTATATGACATAGTATTGTTAACTGTAGTCACCATGCTGTACATTACATCCCCAGAACTCATTCATCCTATAACTGGAAGTTTGTACCCTTTGACCAATATCTACCCAGTTCCCCCACCGCCTACCCCAGGCAACCACCATTGTACTCTCTGTGTCTATGAGTTCAGCTTTCTCAGCTTCCACGCATAAGCGAGATCATACGGTATTTGTCTTTGTCTGTCTGACTTATTTCACTTAGCATAATGTCCGCAAGGTCCATCCATGTTGTTGTGAATGGCAAGATTTCCTTCTTTTTATGGCTGAATGATATTCCCTTGTGTATACATACCACATTTTCTTTATTCTTTCATATGTTGATGGACAGTTATGTTGTTTCTGTGTCTTGACTACTGTGAAGAATGCTGCAGTGAATGTGGGGGTGCAGATATCCCTTCAAGATGGTGATTTCATTTCCTTCAGATATATACCCAGAAGTGGGATTGCTGGATCATATGGTAATTCTAATTTTAATTTTTCAGGAAACTCCATACTGTTTTCTATTGTGGCTGTTTCATTTACATTCCCACCAACAGCATACAAGGGTTCCAATTTCTCCACATCCTCACCAACTTGTTATCTCTTGTTTTTTTGATAACAGCCATTCTAACAGATGGGAGATGATATCTCATTATGGTATTGACTTGCATTTCCCTGGTGACTAGTGATGTTGAGCATCTTTTCACGTACCTGTTGTTCTTTGTACGTCTTCTTTGGAAAAATGTCTATTCAGTTCCTCCACCCGTCTTTTAACCAGATTATTTGTTTTTTTGCTATTGAGTCGTATGAGTTCTTTGTATATTTTGGATACTAACATCTTATCAGATAGATGGTTTGCAAATATTTTCTCTCATCTCATAGGTAACCATTTCATCTTGCTGACTGACTTTCTTTTGTTGTGAAGAAGTTTTCTAGTTTGACGTAGTCCCACTTGTTTATTTTTGCTTTTGTTGCTTGTGTTTTTTGTCATATCCAAAAAATTGTTGCCAAGATCAATGTCAAGGAACTTTTCCCCTATGTTTTCTTCTAGGAGTTTTATGGTTTCAGGTCTTACATTTAAGTCTTTAATCCACTTCAAGTTAATTTTTATGAGTGGTATAAGACAAGAGTCAAATTTCATTCCTTTGCATGTGAATTTTTAGTTTTCCCAACACTACTTATTGAAGAGACTATCCTTTCCCAACAACTATTCTTGGCTCCCTTGTCAGATATTAGCTATCTGTAGATAAGTCTTGAAATCAAGCATTATAGGCCCCCAAATGTTCTTCTTCTTTTTCAAAGTTGTTTGGTTATTGAAGGCCCTTTGTATTTCCATATGAATTTGAAAATCAGACTGTGAATTGCTACAAAAAAAAAAAAAAAAACCCTGTTGAGATTCCTATTGGATTATAATTTGGGGAAAATTGGCACGTTAACAATGCCTAGTCTTTCAATTCATGAGTATGGTATATCTCTCCATTCAGCTAAGTCTCCTTTCATTGCACTGTTTCCCATGAGAAGTCTCTCGTTATTCCTATCTTTGTTCTTTTTCCATATGTCTTTTTTCTCTAGCTGCTTTTAGGATTTTTCTCTTTATCACTGGTTTTAAGCACTTTGATTATGAGGTGACTTAGTAGAGTTTTCTTCATGTTTCTTATGCTTGGAATTCATTGAGCTTCTTGGATCTGTGGGTTTAGAGTTTCCATCAGATTTGGAAAATTTTGGGCCATTGTTTCTCTGAATATTTTTTCTATTACCATTTACCTCCTTTGGGATCTCACATTATATGTGCATTAGGTTGTTTGAATTTGTCCCAAGTTCACCGAAGCTGTGTTCACTTTTTTCGGTCTTTTTTCTTTCAGTATTTCATTTTAAATAGTTTTTATTGCTATGTCTTTAAATTCACTAATCTTTCCTTCTGCAGTGACTAATCTGCTGTTAACTCCATTCAATGTATTTTTTTATCTCAGACATTGTATTTTTAATCTTTAGAAGTTTGTTTTGAGTTTTTAAAAATATCTTTCACTGGGGTCGGCCTGGTGGTGTAGTGGTTAAGTGCATGTGCTCTGCTTCAGCAGCCCAGGGTTCAAATGTTTGGATCCTGGGTGCAGACCTACACCGCTCATCAAGCCATACTGTGGCAGCATCCTATATACAAATTAGAGGAAGATGGGCACAGATGTTAGCTCAGGGCCAATCTTCCTCACCAAAAAAAAATACATATGTATATATATATATATCTTTCATGTGTCTCCTTAATGTACTCATATTTTATTCTACCTTTCTGAACATACAAAATATAATTACAATATCTGTTTTAATGTCCTTGTCTACTAATTCTATAGTCTGTGTTATTTCTGAATATATTTCTATTGACTGATTTTTTTCTATTATGCTTCATATTTTCCTACTTCTTTGCCTACCTGGTAAGTTTTATTGGATCTCAGACATTGTTAATGTGCCCTTGTTGGGTGCCGGATTTTTTCCATATCTCTACAAATCGTCTTGAGCTTTGTTCTTGGAATAAAGTTACTTGGAAGCAATTTGATCCTTTTGAGGTTTGCTTTTGTACTTTTTTATGTGGGGCCAGAGCAGCTTTTAATCTAGGGCTGCTTCTGTCTCACTGCTGCCCAGCACTGTCCTTCTGACATGCTGTCTGACATCCAAAACTTAAGAGGTCTGTGTGCTCTGGCTGCTGGGAATACAAACTGTTCCAAGGCCTATGTGAATCCCAGTGATTTTCCCTCCTTGTCCTTTTAGACGATCTTTCCCCAGACTTGAGTAGTCTCCTCACATATGTATGCCGTCCAGTACTCAGGTGAACACTCAAAGGAATGCTCTTCAGCTCTGTAGCGCTTTATTTCTGCGCAGCCCTCTCTTCCCTGGCACTGTGCCCTGTGACTTCTAACTGCTGTGTCCTCCATGGACTCACACTGCCGTCTCCTCATAGGATTCAGGGAAAATCCAGTCCCTCTTACTCTGTCTTATCCAAAAGCAAACATTTCTTTAATGGCATATTGATGAAGGAAAAAAAAGGTAAGACAACAAATACTTTTTTTTTTTTCTTTTTCCTTTTTTGGTAAGGAAGATCAGCCCTGAGCTAACATCTGCCAATCCTCCTCTTTTTGCTGAGGAAGACTGGCCCTGGGCTAACATCCATGCCCATCTTCCTCCACTTTGTGTGGGACACCGGCACAGCATGGCTTGACAAGCGGTGTGTTGGTGCACGCCTGGGATCGGAACCGGCGAACCCCAGGCCGCTGCAGCAGAGCATGCGCACTTAACCACTTGCACCACCGGGTCAGCCCCAACAAATGCTTTTTAAAGAAGAGAATGTAAGGGAAGAGAAGGAGGAGTACAAGAGGGGGAGGTAGAACTGCTTACGGAATTTTTGATAACATTGGAGAAAGCTTATGACGGTGTTGATTTTTTTAAGAATACAAAATTATACATGTGATATGGTCTCAATTATGAAAACACACACACACCCACACAAACTTGGGCCAGGACTAAGAGAGATACTAACAACACTTGCCCTTTGGAATAGGATTTTTCTTATTTTTAGTTTTTCTGTATTTTCTAAAGTTTTAAAAACAATAATTAAGTAGTATTTTCATAACAAAAAAGACAAAATATAACTGAGACAAACTGGATTCACCTTAAAACAAGAAGAAAAATAAAGAGAAAAAGAGAACAGAATGCCCCAAATTTTGTGACAGTTTTTTTAGATAGAAGGATTCTGTGAGTTTTCATATTAAGATTAGAAATTCCACTTACTTAACTTCCCAAAACGTCACCACTCATCACCACCACCAAAAATGTAGCCCTCAAGGATCCAAGAGACTTGTAATCCCAAGTAAGCTGCCATACGATACTAAATAAGATTGCCTTCTCACTTACACTGACCTCAGGACTCTCTAATAACAGCCAGTGCCCAAAGGCCCTCCGGCATTTGATACGAATGCCAGAAATCTGGCTCTGGCCATCTAAATCAAGTAAATATTTTTGACTTAATGCTATGACGCTACAAGTAAGTTTTCAAAGTGGATGTTGAACTTCACAGTAACATTTAAACTCCATAGAATTCAAAGAAAAAAGGAAAGTTATTTCAAACAGCCCAAAGAACAGACATCTTAGGGTTACTGCACGTAAAAACCTAACTCTCTTTGTCAGACTTGTGTGTAGCATATCCTCCGTCATGCTTCCTCTGCCATTTTGTATTGATGAACTCAGCGTTCAGTAGAATTTAAAGAGATTTTGTGAAAAGATAGTTTATCTAATGAACATAAACAAAATTAAAATAGTCTTTCCCCCAAAAAGCACACATTTTGCCTCTTTGTTCACCGATTCACCAGTAAAATTTAGTGTTTCTTCTATGTAAACTTTGTATTTGCCATGGCTAACTCAGTTTTCTGTTACCCTGTTCATACATATTAAAGGACTCAATGACATAATTGCCTTTGCTTTTCACTCAGTTGCTTTGGGCTTATAAAAATAAAACACAAATACCCACAGCTGTTCCAGGCAATCACTCAGCTCTTTGAGGAAAAAAATACAGATATAGAGACAGGTGGCCTCACTCTCAGCACAACATTCAGAATCAAGGGTACAAGGACTGCAGCTGTGCTTCCAGGAGAACATTAGCAAACTCCAGGGCTTTCTAGGCTAACTACAGTTACAGAAGGACACGCAGGATCAAGGGAGTGGTCTTTCTTGAGTCTTACTTCTCCTGGAAGTTGACCAACTGATATCCAAGGTCGTCTTCATCTAGGGGAATACCTCCAGGTTTCTAATTACCCAATGGAGGTAGTTCAGCAGTCCAAAAAATGGGGACTGCTGACTGTCGGGTGGTGAGGTTGGTAAAGAATACACCAGGAGATCTACCTGCCCTTTCTACAGCTATCCTGACTACAATGACTTGGCTTTCTAAATACAATTGAGCAAAGGCATGGAGACAGAGCAAGGGAATGTGATAGCTCAGATAGTTTTGAAGGAGAATAACTAAGCAGGTGACTGTCTGATTCTACCCTTAATATACTCTCAGCACCCAGGCTAGTCAAAGCTTCTGACTGCCACCCAGAGGATGTGAGATCACAGAAGTCATGACTATTCTTTCAAACACTGGCTGATCTAGCTGCCTCCAGCTCCCTTCAGCTGTGGCTGTCCCCAGAGCTTACCTTATGACCCATTGAATCTCAGAACACCTGCATGACTGTTTTCAGCTTTATTTACATTTCTGACTTTAGATTCACCACAGAATTGGGTTAGGAGTCCTCACCCCATCTCTCAGCCCTATTGGCTATGTCACCCTTTTCCCAAGTGGTGACTGAATCAAATAGCAGCTTAAATTTCTATACCATCTTTCTACCCTAAACCACCATAAAGTCTTTCCAAATCAATCCAGCCATTGATTTATGGGCTATATTGGCATTTCTCAAACATTTTTTATGGCAGCCCATTTATTCCATTTATTCCTAATTTCCAGTGGAAAAATAATTTGAGAAGAATAATCAAGATGATGATATAAGAAAAAAAATCCAACAAAGGGAAAACCTAATGGTAATTTTTCATATATGGTAATAAATATTTATCAAATAAATGAATAGAACAATGGAAACCCATTCCCAACCCCAGTCAAAACTGATGATGCACTTAAAAAGATCAGTCTTTCCAAACTTTATGGACATTCCAATCGTCTCCTTTTATAAATTCTAAATTTTGGTAATCTCTAAGAGGACACAGGATTCTGGGAAGACGGCAGAGTAGGAAGCCCTAGGAATCAGTCTCCTCACCTAGACAACAATTACACTGGCAGAATCTGGCTGTTGGAATATTTTTGGAACTCAAGTCTACTGAGAGCTTGCAATGTGCATGGGAAGGCTTGGGCACTAAATTGTTAATTTCAGTCCATTTCAGCTCTTGGAACAGTAAGAGCCTCCCATTCCCCACCCCATAGCCCATGGCAGGAAGCTGTGCACTTGCACTGTTCTGAATTGGCGTGCAAGCCATGGGAGCCAGGATGAGTAAAAAAGACTCCGTACACCAAATAAGAGATCTGTGCACTGATAACTGGTTGGTGCTTCTGATCACAGAGCTGCAGACAAAAAGGCAGTGGCTATCATTGCAGCACCTCCCCTTGGGCTGAAATGATTTCTATGAAATTTAAAAGGCCAGCACATTCCACCTCCTTTCATTTTTTTCTTTTTCCTCTTTTGGTAGCAAGACATTGAAGACTAGGACATTCAAAAGAAACTACATATGCATGGGTAATCAAAAAGTCATCACACATGCCCAGGGAAAGGCACAGGCTCTGAAAAGACCCAAGAAGACTTTAAGTTTACACCTCAGGCAGATACTTGGTACAAAGACAGCCTATAAGAATAAAAAAAAAAAACAGAATAACAAAAACAAAGACAGCAAACCCTAGGGAAGGAGAATTATCTGATTTCTAGAGTTATCATATAATTAGATTCAAATGTCTAGTTTTTAACCAAAAAAAAAAAAATCACAAGTCATATGAAGAAACAGAAATTATGGCCCATTGAAAGGAAAAAATAAACCAACAGAAACTGTCTCTGAAAAAGTCCTGATGGCAGATCTACTAAACAAATATTTTAAAGCAATTGTTTTAAAAATACTCAAAGAAGTAAAGGGAGATGTAGAGGAAGTAAAGAAAATGATGTATGAACAAAAATATCAACAGAGAAAACCTAAAAAGAAGCTAAAAAGAAATTCTTGAGATGAAAAGTACAATAACAAAGGAAAAATTCGCTAGAGGGATTCAAAGGCAGATTTTAGCACACAGAAGAATCAGTGAACTTGAAGACAGAACAATAGAAATGATAAAATCTGAGGAACAGAAAGAAATAAGACTGAAGAAAAGTGAAAAGAGCCTAAGGGACCTGTGGGACACTATCAAGCAGACCAACACATGCACCATGAGAGTCCCAGAAGGAGAAGAGAGAGACAAAGGGGTAGAGAGAATATATGAACATATAACAGCTGAAAACTCCCAAATTTGATGAAAGACGTGAATCTAGGGAGCTCAAAACACTCCAAGTAGACTGAACTCAAAGAGACACACACTGAGACATATTATAATCAAACTGTCAAAAGACAAAGACAAAGAGAGAATTTTGAAATCAGTAAGAGAGAAGTAACTCATCACATACAAGAAATCTTTAAGAAGATAATCAGCAGATTTCTCATTAGAAACTTTGGAGGCCAGAGGGCAGTGTGCTGATATAGCCCAAGTGCTAAAAGAAAAAGTGTCAACCAAGAGTCCAATATCCAGAAAAACTGTCCTTTAAAAGTGAGGGTTGAACTAAGACATTTCCACATAAACAAAAGATGAGGGAGGTTGTTACCACTAGACTTGCTATGCAAGAAAGGCTAAAGGGAGTCCTATGGGTTGAAATAAAAGAACACTACACAGAAACTTGAAACTATGTGAAGAAATAAAGGTCTCAGTAAAGGTAAATACATAAGCAATTATAAAAACTAGTATTATTGTAACAATGGTTTGTAACTCCACTTTTCATTTTCTACATGATTTAAAAAACTGATACATTTTTTTAAACAATTATTAGTCTAAAATCTAGTATTATTGTAACTTTTGTTTGTAACTCCACATTTTGTTTTCTACATAATTTAAAAGACCATTGCATTAAAAAATATATTAGTTTATATTTTTGGGCACACAATGTATAAAGATGTAATTTTGTGACAACCAAAAGAGATGGAGATGGAACTTTAAGGGAGCAGTTTTTGTATGTTATTGAAGTTAAGCTGTTATAAATTCAAATTAGAGTGTTATAATTTTAAGGTATTAAATGTAATCCCCATGGTAACCACAAAGAAAATAGCTATAGAATACAAACAAAAGGAAATAAGAAAGGGATTTAAATGTCTCACTACAAAAAAAATCAACTGAACACAAAAGAAGACAGTAATTCAAGAAATGAGGGACAAAAAGCTATAAGGTATATAGAAAACAAATCACAAATTGACAGAAGTAATTCTCTCCTTATCAGTAATTTCTTTAAATGTATATGGATTAAACTCTCCAATCAAAAGATAGAAATTAGCAGAATGGATTTAAAAAATTTAAAGCCATGATCCAACTATATGCTAGCTACAAGAAATTCACTTTAGATCCAAAGACACAAATAGGTTGAAAGTGAGAAGATGGAAAAAGACATTCCATGCAAATGGTAACGTAGGGCCGGCCCAGTGGCTTAGCGGTTAAGTGCACACGCTCCACTGCTGGCAGCCTGGGTTCAGATCCCGGGTGCGCACTGACGCACCACTTCTCCGGCCGTGCTGAGGCCGCGTCCCACATACGGCAACTAGAAGGATGTGCAACCATGACATACAACTATCTACTGGGGCTTTGGGGAGAAAAAGGGAAAAAAAGGAGGAGGATTGGCAATAGATGTTAGCTCAGAGCCGGTCTTCCTCAGCAAAAAGAGGAGGATTAGCATGGATGTTAGCTCAGGGCTGATCTCCCTCACAAAAAAAAAAAAAAAAAAAAAATGGTGACCTAAAGAGAACAGGGGTGGCTATACTAATGTCAGACAAAATAGAATTTAAATCAAAAAAGTTTACAAGGGGGGCTGGCCCGCTAGCGCAAGTGGTTAAGTGCGCACGCTCCACTTTGGTGGCCCAGAGTTCACAGGTTTGGATCCCAGGCACGCACCGATGCACTGCTTGTCAAGCCATGCTGTGGCGGCATCCCATATAAAGTAGAGGAAGATGGGCACAGATGTTAGTCCAGGGCCAGTCTTCCTCAGCAAAAAAAAAAAGAAGAAAAAGAGGAGGATCAGCAATGGATGTTAGCTCAGGGCTGATCTTGCTCACAAAAAAAAAAATTTTTTTTAAAGTTTACAAGGGAAAAAGGACATTATATATTAATGAAAGTTTCAACACAGCAAAAAGATATAACAATTATAAACATTTATACACCTAATAACAGACCATCAAAATATATGCAGCAAAAATGGACAGAATCGAAGGGGAAAATAGTTCTTAAATAATAGTCAGAAACTTCAATATCCCACTCTCAACAATGGATAGAACAACCAGACAGAAGATAAATAAGGAAATAGAGGACTTGAACAACACAGCAAACCAACTAGCTCTAACAGACATATACAGAACACTCTACCTAACAACAGCATACACACTCTTCTCAAGTGCATGTGGAACATTTTCCAGGATAGACCATATGTTAACACACAAATTAAGTTTCAATAGATTTAAAAGATATATATCACACAAAGTATCTTCTTGGACCACAACGGGATGAAGTTAGAAATCGATAACAGAAGGAAAATTCACAAACTGGTAGAAATTAAACAACACAATCTGACACAACTAATGCACCAAAGATGAAACCACAAGGGACATTAAAAAAATACTTAGAGATAAATGAAAATGAAAATACAACATACCAAAACGTCTAAGACTCAGTGAAAACAGTGCTAAGGGGGAAATTTATAGCTATAATGCTTACATACAAAAGGTCTCAAGTCAACAACATAACTTTACACCTCAAGGAACTAGACAAAGGAAAACAAACTAAACCCAATGCTAGCATAATAAAGGAAATAATAAAGATTAGAGCAGAGAGAAATGAAATAGAACATAGAAAAATAATAGAGAAAAATCAGTGAAACCAAAGACAGTTCTTCAAAAGAGCAACAAAATTGACAAACTTTTAGCTAGATAGGCTAAGGGGAAAAAAAAGAAGACCCAAATTACTAAAATCAGAAATGAAAGTGGGAACATTATTACCAATTCTACAGAAATAAAAGATATTTTAAGAGAGTACTATGAACAATTGTAAGCCAACAAATTGGATAACCTAAATGAAATGGACAAATCCCTAGAAACACAAAATCTACCAAGACTAAATCTTGAAGACATAGAAAATCTGAATAGATCTATAATGAGTAAGAAGATTTAACCAGTAATCAAAAATCTCCTGACAAAGAAAAGCCCTGGACCTGAAAATCCAAGACCAGACGGCTTCACTGGTGAATTCTACCAAACATTTAAAAAAAACTAATACCAATCCTTCTCAAACGCTTACAAAAAATTACAGAGGAAGAGATACTTTCTAACTCATTTCATGAGGCCAGCATTGCTCTGCTATCAAAGCCAAACAAAGATACTATAAGAAAAGAAAACTACAAATCAATATCTCTTATGAACATCGATGTACAAGTCCTCAACAAAATAATGGCAAACTGAATTCAGCAGCATATTAAAAGGATTATACATCATGACCAAGTGGGATTTATTTCTAGAATGCAAAGATTGTTCAACATAGAAAAGTCAATCAATATAATACACCATATTAACAGAATGAAGAATAAAAACCACATGTCATCCCATATGCAGAAAAAACATTTTCAAAATTCAAACACCCTTTCATGATAAAAACACTCAACAAACTATAAATAGAAGGTGACTGCCTCAACATAACAAAAATCATATATGAAAAACCCACAGCAAACATCATACTCAATAGTGAAAGACTAAAAGCTTTTCCTCTAAGATCAGGAACAAGGCAAATATACTCATTTTCACCACTTCTGTTCAACATAGTACTGGGAATTCTAGCTAGAGCAATTAGGAAAGAAAAAGAAATAAAAGCCATCCAAATTGGAAAGGAAGTAGTAACATTACTTCCATTTGTAGATGACAGTAATCCTTAATAACAGTGTTGTGCCAAGCCGTATGGGAGTCTATGGCAAAAGGTAAAGTCAATAATACTGATTCTGTCTTTATTTAAAATTTTGATATTTTGTCCCTCATTTATTTTTTTAAATTTTATTGAGGTCATAATAGTTTATAACATTGTGAAATTTCACTTGTACATTATTATTTGTCAGTCACCATATAAATGCACCCCTTAGTATGCCTTATGCCTACCCCCTTACCCCTTTCTTCTCTGGTAACCACTAATCTGTTCTCTTTGTCCATGTGTTAGTTTATCTTCCACACATGAGTGAAAACATACAGTGTTTCTCTTTCTCTGTCTGGCTTATTTTGCCTAACATAACACCCTCAAGGTCCATCCATGTTTTCACAAATGGGATGATTTTGCCTTTTTTATGGCTGAGTAGTATTCTATTGTGTTTATATACCACATCTTCTTTATCCAATCATCAGTCAATGGACACTTGGGTTGCTTCCATGTCTTTGCTATTGTGAATAATGCTGCAATGAACATAGGGGTGCATAAGTCTCTTTGAATTGTTGATTTCAAGTTCTTTGGATAAATACTCAGTAGTGGGATAGCTGGGTCATATGGTGTTTCTATTTTTAATTTTTTGAGGAATCTCAATACTGTTTTCAATAGTGGCTGCATCAGTTTGCATTCCCACCAGCAGTGTATGAGGGTTCCATTTTCCCTACATCCTCTCCAACATTTGTTATTTATTGTCTTGGTAATTATAGCCATTCTAATGGATGTAACTTAGAGAAGTTTTGATTTGCATTTCCCTGATGATTAGTGATGTTGAACATCTTTTCATGTGCCTATTGGCCATCTGTATATCTTCTTTGGAAAAATGTCTGTTCATATCCTCTGCCCATTTTTTGATCCGATTGCTTTTTGGTTGTTCAGGTGTGTGAGATCTTTATACATTACGGAGATTAACCCCTTGTCAGATATATGATTTGCAAATATTTTCTCCCAGCTGGTGGGTTGTCTTTTCATTTTGATCCCAGTTTCTTTTGCCTTGCAGAAGCTCTTTATTCTGATGAAGTCTCACTTGTTTATTTTTTCTTTTGTTTCCCTTGTCCGAGTAAACATGGAATTTGAAAAGATCCCTCTAAGACCAACGTCAAAGAATGTACTGCCTATATTTTCTTCTAGGAGTTTTATGGTTTCAGGTCTTACTTTCAAGTCTTTGATATCCATTTTGAGTTAATTTTTCTGTATGGTGAAAGATAGTGGTCTACTTTCATGCTTTTGCAAGTGGCTGTCCAGTTTTCCCAGCACCATTTAATGAAGAGATTTTCCTTTCTCCATCGTGGGTTCTTACCTCCTTTGTTGAAAATCACACATAGATGTGTGATTTTATTTCTGGGCTTTCAATTCTGTTCTACTGATCTGTGTGTTTGTTTTTGTACCAGTACTATGTTATTTTTATCATTAAAGCGTTATAGTATATTTTGATGCCAGGGATTATGATGCCTCCAGCATTGTTCTTTTCTCCCAGGATTGCTTTAGCTATTTGGGGTCTTTTGTTGCCCCATATGAATTTTAGGATTCTTTGTTCTATTTCCATGAAGAATGTCCTTGGGATTCTGATTGGGATTGCATTCAATCTGTATATTGCTTAGGTAATATGGACATTTTAACTATGTTTATTCTTCCAAGCCATGTGCGTGGGATGTCTGTCCAACTTTATATGTCGTCATCAATTTCTTTCAATAATGTCTTATAGTTTTCATTGCATAGGTCTGTCACCTCCTTGGTTAAATTTATTCCTAGATATTTTATTCCTTTTATTGTGATTGTAAATGGGATTGTATTCTAGACCTCTCTTTCTGTTAGTTCGTTATTAGAGTATAGAAATGCAACTGATTTTTGTAAATTGATTTTGTACCCTGCAACCATGTTGTAGTTGTTGGTTATCCCTGATAGTTTCCTCATGGATTCTTTGGGGTTTTCTATACATAGGCTCATTTCATCTGCAAATAGTGAGAGTTTCATTTCTTCACTGCCTATTTGGATTCCTTTTATTCCTTTTTCTTGCCTAATTGCTCTGGCCAAAACTTCCAGTACTTTGTTGAATAAGAGTGGTGAGAGTGGGCACCTTTGCCTTGTTCCTGTTCTTAGATGGATGGCTTTCAGTTTTTCCCCATTGAGTATAGTGTTGGCTGTGGGTTTGTCATATATGGCCTTTATGATGATGAGCTACTTTCCTTCTATACTCATTTTATTGAGAGTTTTTATCTTAAATGGATGTTGGATCTTGTCAAATGCTTTCTCTGCATCTATTGAGATGATTATATGGTTTTTATTCCTCATTTTGTTAATGTGGTGTATCACACTGATTGATTTGTGGATGTTGAACCATCCCTGCATCCCAGGTATAAATCTCAGTTGATCATGGTGTATGATCTTTTTAATGTGTTTCAGTATTCAGTTTGCCAATATTTTGTTGAGGATATTTGCATCCATGTTCATCAACAATATTTGCCTGTAATTTTCCTTCTTTGTATTGTCCTTGTTGGCTTTGGGATCAGGGTGATGTTGGCCTTGTAGAATGTGTTAGGAAATGTTCCATCTTCCTCTATTTTTTAGAATAGTTTGAGAAGGATAGGTATTAAATCTTCTTTGGTTGTTTTTTGTTTGTTTGAGGAAGATCAGCCCTGGGATAACATCCATGCCAGTCCTCCTCTTTTTTTGCTGAGGAAGACCAGCCCTAAGCTAACATCTATTGCCAATCTTCCTCCTTTTTTTCCCTTTTGTCCCCAAAGCCCCAGTAGAGAGTTGTATGTCGTAGTTGCACATCCTGCTAGTTGCTGTATGTGGGATGCCGCCTCAGCATGGCCAGACAAGCGGTGCATCAGTGTGTGCCCAGGATCCGAACCCAGGCCGCCAATAGCAGAGTGCACACACTTAACCACTAAGCCACAGGGCCAGCCCCCTAAATATTCTTTGAATTTTTGGTAGAATTCTCCAGAGAAACCGACTGGTCTGGACGTTTATTTTTCAGGAGGTCTTTGGTTACTGTTTCAATCTCTTTACTTGTGATTGCTCTATTCAGGTTCTCTATTTCTTCTTGATTTTGGTTTTGAGTCTAAGAATTTATCCATTTCTTCTAGATTGTCCAATTTGTTGGCATATAGTTTTTCATAGTATTCTCTTATAATCCTTTGTATTTCTGTGGTATCTGTTGTAATTTCTCCTCTTTCATTTCTAATTTTATTTATTTGAGGCTTCTCCCTTTTTTTCTTTGTGAGTCTGGCTAAGGGCTTGTCAATTTCATTTATCTTCTCAAAGAACCAGTTCTTTGTTTCATTGAGCCTTTCTATTGTTTTTTTGGTTTCATTTTCATTTATTTCTGCTCTAATTTTTATTATTTCTCTCCTTCTGCTGACTTTGGGCTTTGTTTAATCTTCCTCTTGTTATTCTGTTAGGTGTACTTTAAGATTGCTTATTTGAGATTTTTCTTGTTTGGTAATGTGGGCCTGTATTGCTATGAATTTCCCTCTTAGGACTGCTTTTGCTGCATCCCATATGAGTTGGTGTGGTGTATTTTCATTTTCATTTGTCTCCAGATATTTTTTGATTTCTCCTTAATTTCTTCATTGATCCCTTAGTTGCTCAGTAGTTTGTTGTTTAGTCTCCAAATATTTGTGACATTCCGAGCTTTTGTCTTATAGTTGATTTTTAGTTTCATAGCATTATGGTCAGAAAAGATGCTTGATATGATTTCAATCTTCTTAAATTTATTGAGGCTTGCCTTGTTTCCCAACATATGGTCTATCCTTGAGAATGTTCCATGAGTGTTTGAGAAGAATGTGTATTCTGTTGTTTTTGGATGGAGGGTTCTATATATACCTATTGAGTTTATCTGGTCTAGTTTTTCTCATAAGTCCACTATTTCCTTGTTGACTTTTTGTCTGGATGATCTGTCCATTGATGTAAGTGGGGCATTGAGGTCCCCTACTATTATTGTGTTGTTGTTTATATCTCCTTTTAGGTTTGTTAATAGTTGCTTTATGTACTTTGGTGCTCCTGTGTTGGGTGCATACACATTTATAAATGTTATGTCCTCTTGGTGGAGTGTCCCTTTTATTATTATATATTGCCCCTCTTTGTCTCTCATTACCTGTTTTATCTTGAAGTCTACTTTGTCTGATATAAGTATGGCAACACCTGCTTTCTTTTGTTTGCCATTAGCTTGGAGTATCATCTTCCATCCCTTCACTCTGAGCCTGTGTTTGTCTTTAGAGCTGAGATGTGTTTCCCAGAAGCAGCACAATGTTGGGTCTTGTTTTTCAATCCATCCAGTCACTCTGTGTCTTTTGATTGGAGAATTCAATCCATTTACATTAGAGTGATCATTGATATAGGAGGGCTTAATGCTGCTATTTTAGCACTCATTTTCTGGTTCTTTTGCATTTCCTTTGTTTCTCGTTCATGTGTTTCAGACTACCAATTCAGTGTGGTAGTTTGGTAGTTCTCTATGAAGGTTTTCTTAGTTTTCTCTTTATTTATCATATGTGTTCCTGTTCTGATTATTTGTTTAGTGGTTATCATAAGGTCTGTATAAAAAATCTCATAGATGAGATAGTCCATCTTCTGATAGCCTCTTATTTCCTTAGACTAAGTCGATTCCATCCCTTTCCTCTTCCTCTTCTAAGTTATTATTGTCACAACTTATTCCATTTTGTGTTGTGAGTTTGTGGTGAAAATGACTAGATTATATTTATTTTGGGTCTTTTCCTTCCCTTTATCTTTGATGTTATAATTGTTTGCTATTTTTGCTATACCTGTTCTGATAGAGAGCTGCAATTTTTTCTGATTTTTTATACCTATTTCTCTCCTTGCTCAAGGCTTTGTATCCCCTTTTTCTTTTCTTTTCTTTTTTTTTTTTTTCATGTATGAAGGCCTTCTTGAGCATTTCTTGTAGTGGGGGTCTTGTGGCAATGATCTCCCTTAGTATTTGTTTATCTGGGAATGTTTTTTATTTCTCCCTCATATCTGAAGGATATTTTCGCTGGATAGAGTATTCTCGACTGAAAGTTTTTGTCTTTCAGAATTTTGAATATATCATTCTGCTCTCTCCTAGCCTGTAACATTTCCCCTGAGAAATCCGCTGAAAGTCTGATAGGAGTTCCTTTGTACGTTATTTTCTTCTGCATTGCTGCCCTTAATATTTTTTCTTTGTTATTGACTTTTGCCAGCTTTACTACTACATGCTTTGGAGAATGTCTTTTTATGTTGATATAGTTAGGAGATCTATTGGCTTTATTCACTTGTATTTCCACCTCCTTCTCCAGGTTTGGGTAGTTCTCAGGTATTATTTCTTTGAACAAGCTTTTTGCTCCTTTCTCCCTCCCTTCTCCCTCTGGAATACCTATACACCTTATGTTTCATTTCCTAATTGGGTCAGATATTTCTTGGAGAATTTCTTCATTTCTTTTTAGTCTTAGTTCTCTCACTTCCTCCATCTGAAGCATATTATATTTCTGTCCTCCAGACTGCTAATTCTGTCCTCCATAATATCAGCTCTGTTATTCAGAGAGTCCAGGTTTTTCTTTATCTTATCCATTGTATTTTTCATCTCCAGTATTTCTGATTGGTTTTTCTTTACAGTTTTAATCTCTTTTGTGAAGAATTTCCTCTGTTCATTAATTTCGTTCATGATTTCACTGAACTATCTGTATTTTCTTGTAACTCATTGAGTTTTTTTATGATAGCTATTTTGAATTCTCTGTCATTTAGATTGTAAATTTCTGTGCCTTCAGGATTGATTCCTGGGTGCTTGTCATTTTCCTTCTGGTCTGGAGTATTAATACATTTCTTCATAGTATTTGATGGCGTGGATTTGTTCCTTTGCATAGTAATAGTATTTGGTCGCAGATTCTGCCTGCCACCACTAGGGGTGGGGGGTGTGGTCAGGAGCTGAGTATTCTGAGCCCACCATGATCTCTGGCATTTGTGCCTGTCCTTTGGAATCTATGCTGACAGAGCCAGACTGTGATTGCCGGTTAGCTCACCGGGTTGCAGCTGCTGCTTTTCTAACATGTGCACTGCACTCTGGCCAACCCCTGAGCCAGAGTGCCAGGTGAGCAGAGGGGCTCTTTCTTTTGCCTGCATGACCCCGGGGGTGTTCTCACTCTGCCCTTGCTATCTGTTCTCTGGGTGCTGGCTTGATGAAGACACACACACAACAGCTTAGCCTCCTCTATGTGGAGGTATCCCACGGGCTGTGAGGGAACTTGCAGACTGAAGGCATTCTCGCATAGAGCTGCCCCTCCCCCCTTGCTTCTCAGAGCCGCACACCCACAGTCCTGCACCCTGGGTCATTGTGGGGGCAGGAAAGGAGATCCCCTTACCTCCTTCCACTTCCTTAAGGGGGGTCCAGCACCTGACACATGGCTGCACAGGTCTCTCAGATGTCTTTTGTGTTATGTGACTGTCCTTTGTTGGTTGATGAATGTCTTTTTCATTGTATCTTGTGGGGGAGAGTCTAAGGGAAGAGCTCACTCCACCATGATGCTGACATCACCCTCCACAGTACATCCATCATTGATTTTTTATTATAATTTGGATTTTTAAAAATATTATTTCTTTTGACTACTGAGTCTTTTGGTGCTCCCTTAAATTTTGTGCCTGAGGTGAGTGCCTCACTGCCTCACCCTAGTCTGGGCCTTGCTTAATATTCAGAAGTTTCTCGTAAGCAGTCTTAATAAAACCTGAAAATGATGTCACTTTCCTACAAGAATGGAAGGAAAATCTTACACCTGTGGATCATTTTGCAGCTCACCTGGAGGCTCTTTGCCATGTAGGGCCTTCACACTTGCTGTTCCTTAAGCCTAGGTTACTCTTCCCATCCTCACATGGTTGGCTGCCACTCATCCTTCTCAGATTGAGCGTCTTATCAGGGAAACCTTCATCAAACTATTTCTAAAGTAGGTCTTTAAATAGGTCTCTTTTTTATTTTGGACCACAGAATCCTATTTATTTCTTTCAAAGCTCTTTTAAAAATTGCATTTATTTACTTCTTTGCTGAGTTCTTTATCACATACACCATTACTCTATAAGCTCCATAAGGACAGGGACCCTGTCTGTGTTGTTCACCATTATACCACCATCACCTAGCAGAGGACACAACACAGTAGTTTCTCAAGCTATGCCGATTGAATGAATGATGAAGCTAAGGGGACCTAGAAACACTCAGATAAGTTGGGAACCATCATGGGCAGAAGACTCTTTTCTGCTTCACGTTGAAGATTTGGAATGCAATCACCTTATCAGTTGCCCCATCACCCACCAGAGACACAAACTCCTCAAAATAAATCCAGTGGTGAGCATGGTTTGGGAGATGTGGCCTAGATGGGATTCAGTTATAGGTGAAAGCCTGGTGGGGGGTTGCAAGAGAAAGTACCAGTCAGGGCAGAAGTTGAATGTGTAATGGGAGGGAAGGGGGTTGTTGGACCAGGGCCAAATGGGAGTCATAACTAGATCTCAAGGGGTTTCCACAGTACCTACCCAGACTGGGGTGAGACCCAGTCAGCAGGGAACCCCCTGGGCCCTGATCAAACTAGAGAGGCCAGAACACAAATTACACCGGGCTCCTAAATGCTATCAAGCCTAGCGGTAACCAGGTGGACAACTGATATCACTAAGGAGCCAGAAGACATGGCTGTATGAACACAAGGACTCCCTCCGTCCAGCACAATGAGACTATATTAGCAGATACACCAAGACACCATCTTGGAGTGAAGCAAGGGGGGAAAAGAGGGGTAAAAACTAAAAGACCAAAGATCAAAAAAAATTTTAATCATTTTTTTTCATATTCATAAATTCTTTATTTTGGATTTTTTCAGCAATACACTTATTTCTTGGCCTTGCTAGAGAATTATACAGTAAACAAGTGATTTTTTATTAATCTATTAAAAATAGAGAAGGATAATTGAAAAACAATTATGATATTTCAATTGGTGATCTTCAAAGCTGATGCTGTGCTCAACAGAAAAAACATAGAACGGAAGTTATCATTTTGTGTTAATATGATTATGTTTAAATCATTGAACTGCACTAAATTTGTTTTCTCTTCTTTCTCCTACCTTGCAGGAATTTGCAAAGAAGACTACTTCAGTTTTGTAGAACTAAGGAATCTACATTTTCTTAATGCGTTCAAGTGAAAGAACGCATAGTGAAGATAGTGAAAGAAAATTGAAAGATTTTACAGCAAATGAACGAAAGAACTCTGACGGGCTATGTTTGGAAACATGAGTCTACATGGCTCATTTGAATACAACTTATTATTGCCTTTTGTCTGGTCCTGGAATGACGGACTTATAGACCACCAGTATACGTGAGTGCTCATGTGTCTCAACCTTCTTCATTTTTACAAATGAGGAAACAGATCTCATTATTTGTTCATCCCAGTTTTGTTCCTTTAAGATGCCATCCCCACCTCAGTGAGGCATGCCAGAACTCATGTGAAAGAAGTCCTCTGCTAGGTTATGCGGATCCCCCACCTCCACTTGCACCACACCCCAGTCCTTGCTCCAGGCTCTCAGTCTCTGTCAGTGCTTCATCCAGACTCTCCATCTGATGCATAGCTCAGTGCAGTGTCTCTCCGTCTGTGGTTCTGTTGCAGAGCCAGCTCCATGCCTAAGAAGTTGCTCTTGCTTTGGCCCTGTGATAAAATGATCTTATGAGCAGCTTCCAGGTAATCTTCCATCTGGTTTGACCAGGACCTCAAGACCTCACACCAGTGTATTGACCAGTAGGCAATATTCTCAGCTCTGTTCTGACTTTAGCAATGAGAAATTTGTCTACATCTTGATTTCTTCAACTAGATTATAAATTCCTTGTAACAAGGATTATTCATCTTTATATTCTTACCCACATTACCTAATACAGTTCCTGGCATATAACTAGTGACAATATTGGTTAATTGATTTAAATCACTCCCTGATCACCAATACAACCCCCACATCAAATTCTGAGTGAGTAGAGTAGGCAGCTGCTGGCTTGATATAAATTTAGAGTTTAGGAAAGCTCTCCCAGCCCAAGGACTGTTTCTCTCTGCCAGGATACCTAAAATAACCACATTACTCACTCCTCTGAGTCAAGGCCTTGAAAATTCTTGTTAAAATGCAAATGTCGTCTGAGAGAGATAACATTAAGTTATCAATGCCTATTAATAACATAGAATATTATTAGCTTAGCAGGGAATAAGAAAGATCCAGAGTATGGAAGGACAAACTTAAGTCAGCCCCAAAATTTAGGACCTGGTGAAATCAGGAACAGCATGTTGGCAGTAGAGGGGTGCATACTCAAAAGAACAAGGGTCTCAGAAAACTCGAATGAGATGATAGTAAAAAAAGCCCCTAGTAGATGCAAAAAAGATTGATTATAATCATAGCTAATATTTTTAAGTACATGCTCTGGATCAGATAGTTTTCTAGGTGCTTTATATTTATTAGCTCACTTTTCATTCTTCATCTCTAAGATAGGTATAATTATTATTGCACACTTTCAGTTGAAGAAACCAGGACAAAGAGACATTAAGTGATTTGCCAACATTACAAAGCCGGTAAGAGCTACATGGAGCTACAAGTTGTCTGGTTCTAGGGTCTCTTTGTTGAATCTCCATGCCACAGCACCACTGTGTGCCATTGTTGTTTTCATTAATATGGTCATGACTTTAATCACAGAAAGGGGGCCATCCATTCCTCTTGACCTCACTCACCTACATTCTACAAGTCACTCAATATGTCTATTCCTTTCCATTTCTCCTATAGCCTACCCCAAGTTCTCTTTATTTCTTCTCTCAGCAGCACTCCCTCTCTGCCAGGCACTGTGCCAGTACCTTATCTTATTTAAGCCTCAGATAAAATACTAATTTCTACAGGAAGAAACTGAGGCACAGGAAGGTCCATTACCAGTTGCCCCCAAGACATTCTGTAAATATTAGTCCTGGAATTTGAACCCACAGAAGCTGGCTCTAGAGCCCTCAATCATATTTCCCACATGACCCAACTGCCCGGCTACCCTAAGAGTTTCCAAACTAGTCTCCCTCTTGCTGTCTTTCCCCGACCCTAACCCTCACATCACAAACCCTAAGGTCTACCTTTCCCACCCTGGCTCCTAGTTTGTCGTTCAAGCAAGTGGAGGCTGAGGCTACCACCTTGCTCATGTTGCTCCAGGCATAAGAACTTACAGGATGGCTACTGATGCATTCGACTACATTAAAAAAAAAAGTTAGAGTGATGTCAGCATCGTGGCAGAGTGAGCTCTTCCTTAAGTCCCTCCCCACTAAGACACAATGAAAAGGACATTCATCAACCAACAGAAGACATCCACACAACACAATAGACGTCTGAGAGATTCACACAGCCATACATCTGGAGGTGGGGGTGCTGGATCCCCCAGGAGGCAGAGGCAGGAGGTAAGCAGATCTCCTCTCCCTCCCTAGTGGCAGTGATCTAGGTCATGGGACCTCACATGGTGGCCAGCACATGACTCTGAGATGAGAAGGGGGAGAAAGGAGCCCTTCATGGGAACACTTTGACTCTCAAAGTCACCTCCAAGCCCACAGGAACACTTCACACTGAGACAGCTGAGCAAGTGCAGGGACATCCCCACCAAGCTGAGCAGCCCAGGTGGGCAGACAATGAGTGCACAGCTGGAGAATGGATGGGAAGGAGGGCACCCCCTACCCCTCATCTTGCCTGGTGCATCAGCTTGGCCAGCCTGCCAGAGCAGGAGATCCCCGCCAGAGCACCTGTGCCTAGTGTGTAAAGCAGCAACAGCCAGTGGGCAAATGCGGATGGGGCCTGTTGGCACAGCTTCCAATGGACCAGCACAACTTCCAGGAGTCACGGCAGGATCAGAAAATACAGTTCTTCCCCCTGCCCCAGTGGCAGCAGGTGGAATCTGTGACCAGCTGCTACCACTATGACATGGCAAAAGTCCACCACATCAAACAGCATGAAGAAATATATTAACACTCTAGACCAGAAGGAAAATAACAAGTACCCAGAAATAAATCCTGAAGTCACAGTAATTTACAATCTAAATGACAGAGAATGCAAAATAGTGATCATAAAGAAACTCGATGAGTTACAAGAAAACTCACCAAGACAGTTCAATGAACTCAGGAATAAAATTAATGAACAGAGGGAATTCTTCAAAAAAGGGATTGAAACTATTAAAAACACCAATCAGAAATGTTGGAGATGAAGAAAAGAATGAATGAGATTTTTAAAAATCTGCAATCCTTTAAAACAGAGCTGATATTATGGAAAAGAGAATTAGTAATTTAGAGGACAGATATATAGAAATGCTTCAGGTGGAGCAGAGAGAACTAAGACTAAAAAGAAATGAAGAAATTCTCCAAGAAATATCCAACTGAATTAGGAAATGCAACATAAGGTTTGTAGGTATTCCAGAGGGAGAAGGGAGAGAGAAAGGAGCAGAAACCTTGTTCAAAGAAATAATAGCTGAGAACATCCCAAACCTGGGGAGAGAGTCGGAATTACAAGTAAATGAAGCTAATAGAACTCCTCATTACATCAATGTAAAAAAAACCTTCTCCAAGACATATAATAGTAACATTGGCAAAAGTCAATGACAAGGAAAAAAACATTAAGGGCAGCAAGGCAGAAGAAAATAACCTACAAAGGAACCCCTATTAGGCTGTCAGCAGATTTCTCAGCAGAAACCTTATACTCTAGGAGAGAGTGGAATGATATATTCAAAATTCTGAAAGACAAAAACTTTCAGCTGACAACACTTTATGCAATGAAACTATCCTTCAGATATGATGCAGAAATAAAAACTTTCCCAGATAAAGAAAAGCTGAGGGACTTCATTGCCACAAGACCCCCCCACACACAAGAAATGATCAAGAAGGCCCTCATTCCTGAAAAAAAAGAGAAATGGGATACAAAGCCTTGAACGAGGAGATAAATAGGCAGACCAAATCACAAAATTGCAGCTCTCCTTCAGAAAAGGTTAGCAAATACTTAATTATAACATTAAAGATAAAGGAAAGCATGAACAATAACTATAATCACTTCATTTTAATCACAAACTCACAACACAAAACAGAATAAGTTTTGACAACAGTAATGTAGATAGAGAAGAGGAAAGGGAAGGAAACTGCTAAGACTAAAGAGATAAGAGGCTATCGGAAAATGGACTATTTCATGTATGAGATCTTTTATACAAACTTCACAGTAACCACTAAACAAAAAATCAGAACAGACACAAATGATAAATGAAGAGAAAACTGAGAAAACCATCATAGAGAATTACCCAACTGAATTGGCAATCAGAAATACACGGGATGAGAAAAAAGCGAAATACAGAATAACCTGGAAATGAGTGATAAAATGGCAGTATGAAGCCATCATTATCAATAATCACTCTAAATGTAAATGGATTGAATTCTCCAATCAAAAGACACAGAGTGACTGGATGGATTAAAAAACAAGACCCAACATTGTGCTGCCTCCAGGAAACACATCTCAGCTCTAAAGACAAACACAGGCTCAGAGTGAAGGCATGGAAGATGACACTCCAAGCTAATGGCAAACAAAAGAAAGCAGGTGTTGCCATACTTATATCAGACAAAGTAGACTTCAAGATAAAAAAAGGCAATGAGGAACAAAGAGGAACAGTATATAATGACAAAAGGGACACTCCACCAAGAGGACATAACATTTATAAATATACGTGCACCTAACACAGGAGCACCAAAGTACATAAAGCAACTATTAACAGATCTAAAAGGAGAAATTAACAGCAACACAATAATAGTAGGGGACCTCAACACCCACTTACATCAATGGACAGATCATCCAGACAGAAAGTCAACAAGGAAACAGTGGAATTAAATGAAAAACTAGACCACATGGACTTAATAGATATATATAGAACCCTCCATCCAAAAACAACAGAATACATGTTCTTCTCAAGTGCACATGGAACATTCTCAAAGATAGACCATATGTTGAGAAACAAGGCAAACCTCAATAAATTTAAGAAGATTGAAATCATATCAAGAATCTTTTCTGACCATAATGCTACGAAACTAGAAATCAACTATAAGAAAAAAACTGGGAGAGTGAGAAATAGGGGGAGACTAAACAACATGCTACTGAACAACCAATGGATCAATGAAGAAATTAAGGAGAAATCAAAAAATATCTGGAGACAAATGAAAATGAAAATACACCACACCAACTCATATGGGATGCAGCAAAAGTGGTCCTCAGAGGGAAATTCATAGCAATACAGGCCCACCATAATAAACAAGAAAAATCTCAAATAAGTAACCTTAAACTACACCTAACAGAACTAGAAAAAGAAGAACAAACAAAGCCCAAAGTCAGCAGAAGGAGGGAAATAATAAAAATTAGAGCAGAAATAAATGAAATAGCAAGCAAAAAATAAACAAACAATAGAAAGGGTCAATGAAACTAAGAGATGATTCTTTGAGAAGATAAACAAAATTGACAAACCCTTAGCCAGACTCACTAAGAAAAAAGAGAGAAGCCTCAAATAAACAAAATTAGAAATGAAAGAGGAGAAATTACAACAGATACCACAGAAATACAAAGGATTATAAGAGAATACTATGAAAAACTATATGCCAACAAATGGGACAATCTAGAAGAAATGGATAAATTCTTAGACACACACAACCTGCCAAAACCAAATCAAGAAGAAATAGAGAACCTGAATAGACAAATCACAAGTAAAGAGATTGAAACAGTAATCAAAAACCTCCCAAAAAATAAAAGTCCAGGACCAGATGGTTTCTCTGGAGAATTCTACCAAACATTCAAAGAAGATTTAATACCTACCCTTCTCAAACTATTCCAAAAAATTGAAGAAGGCGGAACACTTCGTACCTCATTCTATGAGGCCAGCATTACCTTGATCCCAAAGCCAGACAAGGACAACACAAAGAAGGAAAATTGCAGGCCAATATCGCTGATGAACATAGATGCAAAAATCCTCAACAAAATATTGGCAAACCAAATACAGAAATACATTAAAAAGATCATACACCATGATCAACTGAGATTTATACCAGGGATGTAGGGATGGGTCAACATCCACAAATCAATCAGTGTGATACACCACATTAAGAAAATGAGGAATAAAAACCACATGATCATCACAATAGATGCAGAGAAAGTATTTGACAAGATCCAACATCCATTTATGATAAAAACTCTCAATAAAATGAGTATATAAGGAAAGTAGTTGAACATAATAAAGGCCATATATGACAAACCCACAGCAATGGGGAAAAACTGACAGCCATCCATCTAAGAACAGGAACAAGACAAGGGTGCCCACTCCTGCCACTCTTATTCAACAAAGTACTGGAGGTTTTGGCCAGAGCAATTAGGCAAGAAAAAGAAATAAATGGTATCCAAATCAGCAAGGAAGAAGTGAAACTCTTGCTGTTTGCAGACTACACAATTCTGTATATAGAAAACCCTAAAGAATCCATCAGGAAACTATTAGAAATAAGCAATGACTACAGCAAAGATGTAGGGTATAAAATCAACTTACAAAAATCTGTTGCATTTCTATACTCTAATAATGAACTAAGAGAAAGAGAACCGAAGAATACAATCCCATTTACAATTTCAACAAAAAGAATAAAATATCTAGGAATAAATTTAACCAAGGAGGTGAAAGACCTATACAATGAAAAGTATAAGACATTATTGAAAGAAATTGATGATGAAATAAAGAAATGGAAAGATACTCCATGCACATGGATAGGAAGAATAAACATAGCTAAAATGTCCATACTACCTAAAGCAATCTACAGATTCAATGCAATCCCAATCAGAATCCCAATGACATTCTTCACAGAAATGGAACAAAGAATCCTAAAATTCATATGGTGCAACAAAGGACCCCAAATAGCTAAAGCAATCCTGAGAAAAAAGAACAAAGCTGGAGGCATCACAATCCCTGACTTCAAAATGTACTACAAAACTATAGTAATCAAAACATCATAGTACCGGCACAAAAACAGACAAATAGATCAATGGAATAGAATTGAAAGCCCATAAACAAAACCACACGTCTATGGACAGCTAATCTTCAGCAAAGGAGCCAAGAACATACAGTGGAGAAAGGAAAGTCTCTTCAATAAATGGTGTTGGGAAAAACTGGACAGCCACCTGTAAAAGAATGGAAGTAAATCATTATCTTATGCCATACACAAAAATTAACTCAAAATGGATTAAAGACTTGAAGGTAAGCCCTGAAACCATAAAACTCCCAGAAGAAAATATAGGCAATACGTTCTTTGTCATCAGTCTTAGAAGCATCTTTTCTAATACCATGTCTACTCAGGTGAGGGAAACAAAAGAAAAAATAAACAAATGGGACTACATCAGACTAAAGAGCTTCTTCAAGGAAAGGAAACCAGGAACAAAACAAAAAGATAACCCACCAACTGGGAGAAAATATTTGCAAATCATATATCTGACAAGAGGTTAATCTCTAAAATATATAAAGAACTCATACAACTCAACAACGAAAAAACAAACAAACCAATCAAAAAATGGGCAGAGATTATGAACAGACATTTTTCCAGAGAAGATATACAGATGGCCAACAGGCACATGAAAAGATGTTCAACATCACTAATCATTAGGAAAATGCAAATCAAAACTACAATGAGATAATACCTTACACCTGTTAGAATGGCTATAATTACCAAGACAAAAAATAATAAATGTTGGAAAGCATATGGAGAAAAGGGAACCCTCATACACCGCTGGTGGGAATGCAAACTGGTGCAGCCACATGGAAAACAGTACGGAGAATTCTCAAAAAATTAAAAATAGAAATACCATGTGACCCAGCTATCCCACTACTGGGTATTTATCCAAAGAACTTGAAGTCAACAATTCAAAGAGATTTATGCACCCCTGTGTTCACTGCAACATTATTCACAATAGCCAACATGTGGAAGCAACCCAAGTGCCCATCAACTGATGAATGGATAAAGAAGATGTGGTATATGTATACAATGGAATACCACTCAGCCATAGAAAAAAGACAAAATCGCCCCATTTGCAAAAACATGGATGGACCTTGAGGATATTATGTTAAGCAAAATAAGCCAGACAAAGACCAACACTGCACGATTTCACATGTGGAAGATAAACACATGGACAAAGACAACAGATTAGTTGTTACCAGAGGGAAAGGGGGTGGGGGGTGGGCATAACGGGTAAAGGGCCACATATATATGGTGACTGACAAATAATAATGTACAATTGAAATTTCACAATGTTATAAACTATTGTGACCTCAATAAAATTTAAAAAGTTAAACATTTTTGCAAGGCCACAAGCAATTGAGCAAACAAAGAGCAACCTGGGAAAATATTTATAGCATATGCCACAAAGGGTTAATGTTCTTAATTTACAGAGAGCTCTTAGAGATATGTTTCCCAAAAAAGGGAAAGTTGACATGGGCTGTAAACTGGCCATTCAGAGGCTTAAATCCAATTTAAAATGTTTGACCTTAGCCATAATTAAAGACATGCTGTTGATACCACAATATATTATTTCTCCCCTATTAGATTGGACAAAATTCTAAAGATTGGTACCTAGTTTTGCAGAAAGTATGCGAAAAGGGACCTTTATAGCCTCTGGTTTGGAATATGAATTGGCGTAGCTGTTTTGTAGGGCAATTTGAGAGTATCTACCACGAACCGTTTGGCTCAACGTTACTACTGCAAGAAAACTTATTCTGCAGACAGAGGCAAACATTTAAACAAGGATGTCTGTCCAAGGGTGTTCGCCGTGGCATTTTTTGGTAAGAAAGCTCAATTACTGTTAAGTAGATCATGGAAAATAAATTACGATGTCATGAACACATTTCCAAAGATGTCTATGCTAAACTGCAGTGTCTCCAAATTGAGTTTAAGCACCCAGGGCACATAAACATTCTAGTGCAATACGGGAGGAAAATACTAGAACTAATATTGAACATATATTTCTGTATTTTATCTCATCTTTCTTAAATCTATTTTCACATATTTTTTAAATGCGCATAATAAATGTAGTGGTTGAAGGGATTCACAGTACGCCACCCTAAAATATGCCGCTCTGGCATAAGGATTATTTTGAGCTGAAGGCAATTGAGAAGAAACAGATGCCAGAAAAACTGTCCTCTGCCCTCTACCTGGAAGGGCAGGATGATTCTTAATCATTGGAGACAGCTCGAGACTTATCAGCCCAGAGATGGCAGCAGAGAAATCTACAAAACACACCTGGCTAAAACAACCCTTATCTTCCACTAGCTTCCTCCATATATTTACCTTCCCACAATATGCCACCCCCTAAAAGCTCAAAGTCCTTTTCCTTTGTCTTGTCACTTCTTGACAAGTTTATTGTTCTTTATTAAGAGGCTATAAGCCCTGCTGGTGCCTTGATCTTGGACTTCCCAGCCTCCAGAACTGTGAGAAATAAGCGTTTGTTGTTTCAGCCACCCAGTCTACGGTATTTTTGTTATAGCAGCTCAAACGGCCACACAGGGCCCTCAGCAATGGGGTTTTAAATTACTCTACTTCTCCCTACTCCTTCCCCACTCTTCTTCCTCCTCCCCAACCCAAGGTACCATATGGCCCAGCAAACCAATTAACTCACAGATTCTCACTTACGTACGTTGGGAGACACTCCTCCATGGGTCTCTCGTGCTCCTGCACATCTTGCTGGGTGTGCCAAGAATACAAACCCCTGCCTGATCTTTACCAGGACCGTTTCTCCTGTCTGCAGCAAACAACCTGTGGAGATGGAGCAATGTCTCCCTCTGGGACAAAGAGCAGGCTTGCTTACTGCTTGCTATAAAACAACAGGTTCCCCAGCTCAGTGTTCCTCTCCTGTAACACAACCCACTGCATGTGCAAACATCCATCTGGGCCCTCTGTGTCACTGTCATGGGCTTAGGAAACAAGAGACCTGACACAAATATGCTGACTGGTGCTGATGCTATTTGCCAGTCTGCGAGGAATACAGCCCTATGTATCTCAGCCAGGAATCTTGTGTTTTCTGCCAACATCCATGAACCATAACAGGCTCAAGTATTAGCACGTAAGTAGAGTAAAATCAATTTCAGACCCAACAATCTCTCCACTCTTCTCCCACTCACAGAGTGGGTGTCTCTTCTCCACTCTTCTCCATCACCCTCACATTCTCTCTGCTTGGAACATTCTTTCCTCCTGTCTGTGCTGCTTTGTTTCTGCTTTTTTCATTTCTTTTATGATTATCACAATTTTTTAATTCCTTTTTTCCTACTGATTTCAAAGTTATATTTTCTATTTGTATTCTCTTGTTAGTTATCCTTAGGTTATGCTTATATGCCTCCAAAAAAAAAAGATTAATCAGTATTTCCTCTCTATTCTCTCAAACTCTACGGAGATTCAGAATGCTTTAACACCAGGCATATACCGCCTCCTCTCCACACTATGGCTGTCTCTTTTTTAACTTAATTTCACCTAATTTTAATTGCCCTCTTCTTTTGTTACCTTCGTTTTGTTTGCTGTAGGCAATTATTCAGATTTGCCGTATGCTCACCCGTTGCTTGGCTCTCCACTGCTTCTGGCATCCCAATCCTTCCTTCCAGTTTCATTCCTTTCTCGTAGTGAAGCGCATCCTTCCATAGTTCTTTCAGCAATGGTTTGTGGATGGTAAACTCCTTCAGCCACTTTATCTGAATACCATTATTTCATCCTTACTCTTTGGAGACTGCAGTAGCATATGTTTTTCAAACACAAGTGTGCATAAGAATAATGTGGGGGAACTTGTCAATTGTAGGTTCTTGGGTTCCTTACTCTATTTTTGTGGTTTTAGAAAGGTGGGATGGGATTGTACCTTTTCAATAAGCTCCTAAAGGGATTCTGATGTAAATATGTCAAGGTCACACTTTGAGAAGACATAGGCCTATAGACAGAGAGATGTCATGAAAAATATTTTTAATTTGTTTTTTACAGTTTTTTCTTATAAAAGTAATATGTACTCAAAGAAATTTCAAAAGAATGGAGAAATGGGGAAGAAAAAGTCACTTAATTCTATTCAAATACAATTACTGTCAATACTATTTTATACAGTTGATCTTCGTTATTAGCAGATTCCATATCTGCAAATTCACCTACTCTCTAAAACTTATCTGCAACTCTAGAATCAGTACTTGTGGACACGTGGGCAGCAGTGAAACATTTGAGTGGCCCTTCAACCTGCGCTTGTTTCCAGCTGAGGTCGAGCAAGGCCACACTGCCTTCCTGTTTCAGCTCTCACACAGAGTGACCAGAGGACGGAGTCGGTAGGGGGCAGTGCAGTGCAAGAAGCTCCGGCTCTGGGGCCCGCTGGATGGGGTTTGGATCTCAACTCTGGCACCTGTTGTTTGGATGGCCTCAAGCAAGTCACTTAACACCTCTGAACCAGGTTTTTCTCTTTTGTAAAATAAAGAAAATAGAATCTACCAGGATGACTTGTTTGTAGGATTTAAGATTATAATTTGTGTGAGTTATGTATGTATAAGTACACATTTCTCCTGGGAGCAATGATCCAGCATTCACTAATTCAGTGTTCCAGAACTTTATGCAAGATAACTACCATCGTGAGAATGGACTGTATTTCCTTCCAGACTTTTTAATACACATTAAGTTTTTTGCAGCATTGCTGTTGAGATTGATATGACATATTTATTACTCGAGATCGGCCTCTCCCACTCCTGATCCCTTCTTTAAGGCAGCAGTTTCAACCTGCTGCTCATCAGAATCACCTGGGGAGCTCTTACAAAACTCTGATGCCCAGACCCCAGCCCCAGAGATCCAGATTCAACTGTTAGGAGGCGGGACCAGGTAGCAGCAGCTTTTAAAAGCTCCCAGGTGGTTCCAGTGAGCAACCTGGGGTAGAAGCTCTGTTCAATCTCTTTGGAGAAGAAGCTGACGGTCTCAGTGCACTTTGGAGCCCCACTGGCGGTCTCCTCTCTCTACAGAGGGCTGCTCCCCCACTCCCAGCTCTGCTCTGGCCGTGGCTCGTTCCTCTGCCCACCAATGTCTGGAACTCAGGCCTAGTGTCCTTTTCAGGACAATGCTGCTATTTGTGCCGCTGACCTTGGTGGGGGGTGAGGTGGGAGGGCCCCACAGCGCCTTTACTGACCTGCGTCTTAACGTCACCTCAACAGTACCACTCAAGGCTGGAAGAGAGTAACGGGATTTCTGGAAGGTTGGAGGTAATGGAAGGGAACTGCAGAGCAAAAGGAAAAATGCAAACCACGCACCGGATGTGACTGCTCCAGTTGTCCAGAAAAAGAACCGTCACCGCCAGACCAATCTGCCTGCAGACCCGGACCCTGCCCTCCGCCCCCTTCCTCCCTCAGGCACGCCATAGGACACGCCCTCGGGAGAGCATTTCCCAAATTCAGAGAGTCCTGGTCTAGAATAATGTTCCATGAAAGATGGAAAGGGGTCTAACATTGTGAGGTAAAGACATGTCTCTTCTTTCTTCCCGATAGATTCATCAAGAACCACTGAATCAAATGCATGCACACACAGAAACAAAGAAAATTCTCAGATCATCTCAGTTCATACCAAGGGTTTAGAGAAACAATTTCCTAAATGTGAGTTAACATGGTCCCCACATATATTGAAGACAATGTTTATTACTTATTATGCAAAACAACATCAACCTCACCACCCCACAACCATTTCTAGCCCCCCCAAAGCCCCAGTAGATAGTTGTATGTCATATTGCACATCTTTATAGTTGCTGTGTGTGGGACGCGGCCTCAGCATGGCTGGAGAAGCGGTGCATTGGTGCGCACCCGGGATCCGAACCCGGGCCGCTGGTAGCAGAGCGGACGCACTTAACCGCTAAGCCACGGGCCGGCCCACAACCATTTCTTCTTTTCCCACTTGCAAACCCTTCCCAGAGGGCTGCTGGGGCTTACCTGGACATTTCGACATCTTTTTCAAGCATCTGAGCCACTGGGCTCTGATGGCCACACTCTGGTTCTGCAAAGAAATAGCAAAGCATTGAAAATACTTGTTTCTTTCCTATGATATCAGATCACTGTTTTAGAAGCGCATTTCTAAGACTGACAAGCATGAGGTTTGTTCTCCTCCCATGGAGACCACTTCCCTCCCTCACCTCAGGGTGGCGTGGTGGAGATGGGAGAAGGAAAGGGAAGCTTTCAACTCTTTCTGTATTTTATGTTTTTGTATTTCAATACAGTTTTGTATTCTAATATGTTTACTGAACATTATTGCATAAGCACTCTCCTATGCTATAAAATAGTGTAATTAAGTATTTTCAGTTGCTAAAAAATATTTCATTGAATGGGTATACCATGGGCTATTTCTCTATGTGTATGCACATTAAGTTGGTTTCCGATTTTTGGTTATCTTAAATAATGCAGCATTAAACGTTTCTGTATATAAAGCACCTTGCTTCGGACTACTTGCTGAGGATGGATGCTGAGAAATAGAACTGCTGGTATATTTTTGAGATTTTTGATAAATATTGGCAAACACTTTTCCAAAAAACATGCACGAATTTGCACCTTTCCCATGAATGTATGAGCCCGGATGTGGATGGTTTTAAAGAAGGAAATGACGTGATAAGATCTGCATTTTAGAAAGGGGAGTCTGGCTTCACGTGCAGCCTAGCCAGATGGGTTATGGCAGTCCTGGTGTCGACAGCAGGGGCCTGGTCAAAACTGAGGAAGCTTTCATTCAGTAGGCTTAGCTGCCGGACAACCGGGGAAGAAGCAAGGCGTCTCTTGGCCTTAAAATCGCCATGAATAAATCACGGGGTTGTAGGGAACCTAGAGAGGAATCTCTCTCTGTCCCGCAGTGGAGACGTCCCGTGGAGTCTGCTGTGTTTGGTTGGAAATTACTGCAGCATCTGAGGACGCTCGAGGATGTTTTTTGTCACATAAAGTTACGTTATGCATAAATGCGATGTACACGGATATCAGAGTAGCAAGGAGCAGACAAAGACTCAGATATTTTTCACAGTCAAGGTTTTTGCTTTTTTAAAATGATTAAAACACTTTCCTCACTTTATCTCTCATTGCAAAAGTAAGCCATGCTCCCCCTCCTGCTTCTAACTCTCGCGCCGACCCTCCCATGATCTAGAGCTTTAACGTCCTTCCCATAGTCCATTCAGCCTCCAAACAAATGTCCCTCAGGGCCATTTTAGAACCTAAAGATAGTAGCTAGAGCACTAGAGTTCTCTTTCACTTGAGTAAGAAATGTAATTTTCATAAATCACTTTAAATTGTCCATTTACAACAAACTAGAACCTAAATCTCTATTTTAAAGTCACTAAAATTTGCATTTTAAATTCAAATACACAAAATATGTCAATCTAAGCCCTGAGTCTTGGCTATATTAACTCTAATTATCCACCACAGCAACAACTTCCACCATAGAGGATAATAATGATCATTCAAAGAATCATCAAAATGATAATGAGCATTAAAAAAAGAAGAAGAAGAGGAAGAGGAAGAACACTTATTTCAAGTAGTTTTACCTAATTTGGTTTATCTTTCACACCTATGGAAGTCTGCCTAAAGATTAAAAAAATCAAAGCTGTCTATGGGGAAAACACGCAACAACATTTCTTCAGGGTAAATCTTAGATATTACTCGATCTATCTAGCTCTCGTGTGTCTGTCTAAATTGGTTCTTGCATATGAGGTGCTTTTTGTAAAAATTGGAAATGATTATTTTTATAACTAGCTACCTCATTCTTGCTTTGCCTCCACTGCTACGGAATCCACTCCACAGACTTAAAATATTCAGTCTCACTGAAGGAGACATCAGAAGCTATGGAGTGTCGTGCACCTTCAACAACCCAGTCCATTTCTTCAGCTAATTGCCACAGACTATAACTGGCTTTCCTCTAATAACAACCCTAGTTTTTACTACACAGAAGAATAAGTTTTTTGCCCATTCTTTTGACTGTCCAATACTGTACCAGGGAGGCAATCACCTATATTGTGTCAAAGTTGTGAAATACCAAACCTGCTTTTCTTGCCAAAGTATACTAAGGGTCACGCTGGACCAGGTGGCACTGGATGATTGCCCAGGACCCTGTGGGGAACCTTCACTTTAAAACAAGTTCTTCTAAAACAGGAGTAGAAGCAGAAATGGTCAGCTCCTGTGGAAAGCTCTACCTGTAGTCCTAGAGGCGTAATGGTCTGTTTCCTTTTATGGACCTTGTCTAACCCTGAGGCTCTTCTGGAAAACCAGCAATGCATAAATCATGTGTCACAGAAGCTGTAACTGCCCAGCACTACTCTGTCATCCTACTCGCTCCCCACTGGGACCCAGCAATGCCATTCTCAAAAGAAAATTGCTCTCTAATTGAGGCTAAAGAGAGAAAACTTGAGCAAAAATAGTTTTCTTAGCAATTTCCAAAATTTAGCAGAAAAAGTAGATTCAGAGGAAGAAAGACCTAAACCCCAGGCTTGCTCTCCATGATAGGTCTTCACTCCGGACACAGTCCTCAGTGCCCTCCCAGTCTTGACAGGCTGGCAGTGGCCAAGTGGTGCCTTTGGGGGCCTGAAGGATGGGGTGTTGGTAGGGACGAGTTAACACATACATGAAGCCCTCAGAACAGTGTCTGGCACACAGTAAGCTCAGTGTGTTAGCAACTCTCATCATTAGGATCATTATTGTTGACTTTATTATTATATGAAATGGTGGGTAAGTCTTATTCCTCCTCAGTACTCTGGAGCATCCTGGTAATTCTGGGCCAGTGGAGGAGACCCCAGGGTGTCTCGTCTCAAATAGACATACAGGGTTCTTGGTGCCTCTAATCTTCTCCATTGGCGAAGCAGAGTCTCCAGTGGTTTGTTTTCTCATGAGAGGCTACCACAGCTCTCTTGCTGCTTCTGTGGCACCAGCACCACCGGCTCTCTGCTCTACCACAGTGTGGTCACCACGAGCAGGTGCAACTACCACAGCAGCTGCCACTCTCATCCATTGCTGCTGATGTTGCCTTTGCCCTTTCCATCAAGAGGGCTACAAGTGACCTCATCACCGGGATTGTGGCCCTTCTATATGGCTCATTAAAGTGCAATCTGACTCTTCTTTTATAGGTTATTTTCTCAAAGAAATAGAGACCCATGTTCTTAAGCTTGGATCAGAAGACTTTTATATGACATCATGTGGTGCCTCCCTCCCCACAAACCCCAAATCTTAATAATTAATCCCAAAACCCCTAAGGAGTCTTCGTGAGAATAGACGTGCTGATGGCTTTTTATGGGACGATGGCATTTCTTCCATCACTATGCAGATTAGATTTCTCCCCTTTATCCTCAGGAATATCTTCCCTGCATTCGTATTCACACCTGTTTATAACTAAAGTGCCAAAGATGACTGAGAAGGAAACTGAATGGTTGTCTTAAACTGTGAGCACAAACAAAGTGACATAGTGTGACAAAGGAAAGAATATTTTTGAGATAGGCAGCTGAGGTCCATGTTGGCGTCTTTAAGAATAACAAGTTTCTGGGAATAAATGTAAAACAAAGAGAAATGATACATAATTTTTAAGAATCCAGGAACATTCTGAGAAGTCAACAGCAGATAAAAATCCTTGGGATGGGCAGTAGTCAATAAAATCTTTGGGAATTATAATCCAGTGTCTTGGACTATACTCTCTACTAGGCAATCCCTCAGCCTTCTTCTCCCACTGAAACATTCTGAACTCTCCACGAGCATTCTGTGAGGGGAAAGTGAGGCGCTTAGACTGACTTTTTTTTTTTCAAACAGTGGGACTTCTGGAGCATTCAGAAACATGATAGAGGCAACCTCAATGTGGATGTGGGGAGTGGGGAAGGAATAGAACAATATTTTCATTTAAAATTTGATGGTTCTACATCTTAAAGCCCACTTAAATTATCTCATGAAATCATAGTCTGACAGCAGTGGGTGTTTTATGAGAAAGAATGCCTCACAATTTTTCCTCTCTGATCAGACATCAGAAGACAGTGGGAGGCTTTTTTCAAAGCCTGTGAATCTCTTTTTTAATCCCCAAGGATACACTTAATTCTGAAAAGCACAGTTGAAAATTAGTCTGGCTGTTGAGTATAAAACATTTTGTAAATAAAGTTATATTTTCCCCTTCTTAGAGTCCTGAATAGAGTTCACTTAGGTCTCGAAAGTTCTGCTAATGACAAGCAGATTCCATATGATCTTTTGTCAACTATTCGGGAATGCCAGCAGGACCATCTCGGACTGCGGTGAAAACGTTTCCCTGCCTCCTGCTATGTGTGCATCTTCACCCTGGTCATTTGTCAAGGTACCAATGTTTATGTAATGCCAACTACCTTCCCAATACTACCTTAGATACTGAGAAGAAGTTAAATAAATAAAAGATACAGTCCCTACTCTCTAAAATCTTACAATGTGGTTGGGGAGCTGGCTTATGCTCACAAAATAACTAGAAGAATGATACAAGACGGTACACAGTCAAGTGTTTGACTGTGTGAAACAAACTACTAATGTTAAAAGTATTAACATATGAAAGAGATCAAAGTGGACAGACGTGTCAGGGAAGACAGCGCAGAGCGCTGTTATTACTGAGCTACAATTCATGACTCGGGTAAGAACGTGATGGAAAGAATGGACACAAACGGGAGGGAAGCAGCAAGAGAAAAGTAGGAAAGATTCCAAGGCTGGTGGGATTGGGCATGGGAAGAAAAAGTCAAAACACCAACTAGTTTGAAATAAAGAATTTCTGCTAGAAAGTTAAAGGGGATCGTTCATTCATTCAAGTGTAACTAATGATAATTAATGGGAACGCTTGGGTCTGCTGTCAGGCAGAGTTCAAGCCCAATTCGGTGACTAAGAGGAACTCTTAAGAAAAAAAAAAAAAAAACCACAGGACAGATATGGTAGGGGAGAAAAGAGCTAAAATATCCCCATTTACTCCCCTGCCCACTGTCTCCCATCCACAACCCCCACCATCAGGACTAAAATCATTTAGAGGCGCTGATTTCAAAGTAACCGTGGGGCGTATAAGACCAAGAGCTGAGGACAAGTCAACGGTAGAAGAAGGAAGCACGTCTCTGAAGAGCAAGCATCAGAGTGTAAGGCTGAGAAACAGGGAGAAATCGGTGTTAGGAGTGTACGGCGTGATGGCAGGGGCCTCAGCAGGGCAGGCAGGCAGGAACAGGACAGAAACACTCCCCATAGAGGAGAGGGAGCATATTTAAAAGACTGGGACTGCAACTGGTCTTGGTTTCCATACGGCAAGTGAGATTTATGCGTGTTATATGGTTTTCTGCCCATCAAGGCACCCTGAGCAGCACGTTTCCCCGACAGGCGTGTAAGAGGGAATACCCACAAGACGGTCCTGAGGCGGGCAACAGGACAGCTCGTCGGGTTCTAACTAGGCTGTTCCCACTTTCCTCTTTGGCAGAGACCCCAGTCCTTAGCTGGGCACATTGCTGCCTGAAATAAAGACCACACTTCCCAGGCCTCCTTGCAGATAAGCATGGCCATTTAACTAAATTCTAACCAATGAGATACAAGCAAAAGTGTCAGGTGGGTCTATTAGAAAAACACCTCAAAGGAGCTGAATCTTGGAAGACTGCTTAAAATAAGCCCCTGATTTACTTTTTCACCTTTCCTCCTTTAGATTTGCAACTAAAGCAGGATGACTGGCGCTCTGGCAGCCGCCTTGTCCATGAGGTGACCTAAAAGACGGAAGCCGTGCACCAGGATGATGGAACAGAAAGGTAGACGCAGCCTAGGACCCTGAAGTCTGAGAATTCACCGCACTAGCCCTAGAATGCCTACTCCAGACTTCTTTTACGTGAGAGAAGAATAAAGTTTTATATCATTTAAGCCACTGATATTTGGAGCTTATTGGTTATATGCAGTGAATCGGACACTAACTGATCCAGGGCCTCTGTAGCTGAGCACAGTCGATACGAAGTTGCACAATGTGCAAGACCAGACATAAGCCTGTGATGACCAAGACGGTGAACAAAACATGTTTTCTTCCCATATCTTGGGGGGTGGGGAGGAAGAAACACACACAACCTGCAATAATACGTTATAAGGAAGGCTCTAACATACTACAAACGTGACTGGGGAAAAACGATTATAATCAAGCCCTGACTTCTAAGGAGGGTGCAGTTGCGGAACAAAGGGTCTGTTGCTTGCTAATTGGGGCAATAAGTGTTCTAACGGTTCTGAAGGTTTCAGAACTGCTGGAACAAACTAATCTGCTATGTATTCTAGGCAGGAATGAGACTATGAGTGTAGAGAGGAGAGCCGTAAGAGGACTAAATCTGGGAGAAGTGTTAAAAGAAACAGGAAGAGAGGAGGACAGGGAGGACAGGAGAGAAAAGAAAGGACCAAGACAGAGACAGAAAGACACATTAGCTGGAGCCAAGTAAAGAGATGCCTAGTGGACAATTAAAACGTGAATGACAATTAAAATATGTACTATGTTCCTCAGTCTGCCCTGTGAAATCCTGAGTGAAACTCCTTATCTGTATGGAGTAGATATTCTTGGGGAAATGTGAAGAATAGCTAAATCCAGCTTCAAGGTTGATGGGGCCACACCAGGGGGAGAGACAACCACCATCTGTTAAATACACAACATGCTACGGAAGTTCTGAGGAAAAAGATACAAAAGGTTTGAATGGGCAAAGTGTGAGCTGCACCACGAACGGTGAGCAATGTCACAAGGAGAGCAAAGCAGTAGGTACCAGGCAGCAGGACTAATATTTGCGTCTTCCCAGAGACCTTCCAGAGAATGACGTACTTTAATGTAATGGCTATCATGGTGAGGATTTCAGGTACCATGTCAAACTGGAATGGCAAAAATTGGGGGCAAATCGACCTTTCAGTATCTCTTAAATCACACCATATACATAGGGGACTGATAAATGAAGGGGGATAAATAAGGGAAATCCCTTTAGATCAGCTGTATACTTAGTGAATACTTATATAGTACTTGGCATTCAAAGATGAATAAACATAGGTCCCAGTTTCAAGAATCTCATACTTAACATCCATCATGTTTTCTTCCCATTGGAGAGTACAGCTGCTAAACAGCTACTAAAAAGCTCTTCAATGTGACCAAATTGCAATGCTCTAAAACAGGCTGGTCTCTTAACTAAATTATGACTGAGCTCCTTTGGGCTCCGAAGACCCATGACCCAACCATGATCTGAACAGTTTATACACCCAAAAGATGATTATGATCATTACGTTTACTGTAAAATAGGTACATCCTGCACAAACTGTCTTATTTACTTCTGAGTCATATTCCAATCACCTTATATATCTTCCAAAATAGATAAAATAACATTCCAACTCCAATTAGCTCAGCGATGAAGATACCGAATTAAGCCAGAATAGTGAGCGAGACAGAAAAGACAGTTTCAGGGACCTCTCACTTAAAATGGAAATGAGATATGAAGCCGAGGACAAGGGAGGAAAATGTGTTCAAAAGACAACATTTGAGTTACAATAGTTTTAATGTGGTACCATAATGACAGACTTCTAATCCATGATGAGTTTAAACAGTCGCAGGAGTCAACTGCCAGTTATGTCAAAAGGAGTCGGCCTGAACGATGAATTCTGGAAACAGTTCCAGCAGATGTGAGAGCAAGTGGGAGGTGGGGGTGGAGAGGAAGGGGAGGGGAGGGAGAGGAGTTGGGAGAAAGGTGGGCCTTGAACGTGAAGCAGAACTCTGTTCACATGCCAGTTCACTGGCTTCACTTCAGCACGATGAACTCTTCGAGACAGGCTCAATGCAGTGTACCTCATGATGTGAGAAGCAGTCTAACTCCCAGTATGCCATTGCTTGTTCACATTTGGAACCAACTGTTCATAAATTCAAAGCCAGCAGTCACCTATCTATGTGGTGTGATTTAAGAGATACTGAAAGGTCCATTTGCCTCCAAGTGTTTGTGCTTCCAGTTTAACATAGGACCTGAAATCCTCACTATGAGAACTCTTCCATTAAATTACATCATTCTCTGGAAGGTCTCTAGGAAAATGCAAATATTAGTACTTATCCCCAGTACCTACTGCCAGACCATCCTGTGACCTTCCTGCCTAAATATTGCACTATTGAGCATGGCTGACCTTTTCCAGGTGCCTGAGAAAATTCTGTGAACATGTCAGGCCTGCGTATTCTGGCTGATTGACAAAGGGCTAAGCCCAGCGAGTACACATCTTGTTAAATATGTGACTCTTTAGGTGATATAAGTAAAACAAGTTCCAGCCTTTTTGAAATTAGAGTTAAAGCTGCTTGTGAAGAATCAGGTTTCAGCAATGAGAACGAGGGAACTACGACCATGTGTAAAAACATGGAGGACCCCACAGACAAATGCTGAGCAACAGAAGTCAGACATAAAAAGGGTACATACTGTACAATTCCAACAATACAAAGTTCAAAAACAGGCAAAACTGAACTACAGCATCAGAGGGCAAGAAGACAGTCATTACCTTTGGAGGTAAAGAAATGCAATTGGGAGAGGACAAATGGGGTCTCATCATGTGCTGGAAACCTTCTCTTTCTTGAGCCAGGTGATCGGCACCCGGCTGTTTACTTTGTGATAATTTATTGATAATTCATTTGTGTTTCATGCACTTTTTTATATGTAATATACTTCAATTAAAAATAATTTTTAAAATAAAAAGTTTAAAAGTCAACTACGTATACAGAATCTCAAAAAGCCCCGAATAGTCAAAACAATCTTGAAAAGAACAAAGTTGAAAGTCCCACACCTCCTGATTTCAAAAGTTACTACAAAGCCACAGTAATCAAAACAGTGTCATTCTGGCACAAAGGCAGACATTTAGACCAATGGAATAGAATCGAGATCCCAGAAACACACCTTCATGTCTGATCAAAGTATCTTCAACAAGGGTGCCAAGGCCACTCAATGGGGAAAGGACAATCTTTTCAACAAAACAGTGTTGGGAAAACTGGATATCCACATGCGAAGATATGAAGTTGGGTTCTTACCTTAGACCACATATAAAGATTAACTGAAAATGGACCAAAGACCTAACTAAATGTAAGAGCTAAAGCTGTAAAACTCTGAGAAGGAAACGTAGAAGAAAAGCTCCATGACATTGGACTTGGAAATGATTTCTTGGATATGAAACCAAAAGCACAGGTAACAAAAGAAAAAACAGATAAGTTGGACTTCATCAAAATTCAAAACTTGTACGTCAAAGGACATTATTAAAAGAGTGAAAAGACAACTCACAGAATGAGAGAAAATATTTGAAAATCATATATCTGATAAGGGATTGATATCCAGAATGTATAAAAAGCTACAACTCAACAACAAAAAAGCAAACAACCTGATTTTAAAAATGGGCAAAGCATCAAGTGACATCAGCAAGATGGTGGAATAGGAGTTTTCTACCATCATCCCCCAACAAAACATTGATTTCAACAACCACCCACCAACGAGAGCACCCTTTGTGGGAGTTGGTGAGTCCCAGTAGAGAAGTTCCAGCACGCCACTGGAACAGAAAGTCTGAAAATAGATGCATTAAAGAGGGTAAGAGGAATAGTTTCACTTTACCCATGTCACCTCTCCCCCAAGGCAGCACAGCTCAGTGCCAAGAGAGACTCCCTCAGCCTGTGATTTATCCCAAGGAGGGAAGTGAGCGCTTGGCTTCCCCAGCCATGTAGGAGGCTGCTCAGTGTGCCCACTTCTTTCTTGCTCCATCCAGAATACTGAGGTGATCGGCACCACTGAAAGGTTAGGAGAAGCTGGGAACAAAGCAACCAGGACTCAGAATTCACCAGAGGGACATGGATTCTACTAACCACTTCATGGATTCCATCAAGATGCCTGCCCATGAGTCGCTTGGGATGCTTTGCCTATAGACCTCCTCAACTGGCCCAGGGCACCTCCCATGCTCCAAGTACCTCACTCACACACACCCCACCATGGGCAGGTCTCCATGTGCCCCCTGGGGATGGCGAGAGCAAGCCTTTACGGATGGCACAGGAGCACATGCAGAAAGCCAGCCTGAACCTGCAGGACTGGGAAAAGGCACACAAACTTGAGCAATCTGGGGCACTGCCCCAGGGAAAACAAATGAGAGGCTCCCAGCACCCAGCCTGGTTTTGTGGGATGGAGAGAAGGCATATAATCTTAGGAATCCCCCTCCCCATGAGAGAACAAGAGGTGTGGAGTGGGCACGTCCATAGAAAAGGTCTGAGACAGCCTCAGAATCCCTCGCTGGGCTGACTAGTGACTGCTCTCCCGAAGCAAGGCAGTCACACCGGTGGAGGTGACCCCTCTTTGAATACAAAGACAGCAACGCAAGATTCCAAGGAACATGAAATATCAACACGTGACACCACTAGAGGAGTACAATAATTTTCCAGTAACCAACGCCAAAAAAAACGGAGATCCACAAATTGCCTGTCAAGTAGTTCAAAGTAATTGTTTTAAGGGAGCTCAGCAAGCTACCAGAGAACACAGACAAACAACTCAATGAAATCAGGAAAACAGTACATGAACAAAATGAGAAGTTCAACAGAGACAGAAATCATAAAAAAGTACCAAATAGAAATCCTGGAGCTGAAGAACACGAGGAATTAAACGAAAAGTGCAGTCATCAGGGCGGCGACATAGGTTATTCCTGACTTCAGTTCCCCTCACAAGAAAACCAACAAGCAACAAGACACCATTGCAAAAATCCCAGAGAGCAGGGGTGAGGCTGAAGTGTCCCCCAGGACCATAGACTGGGAAAACCCACGTTAGAGAGGTAGGAGGAGGGGCCACACGCTAGCCACATCGCCCCTCCCCCAGGCTGGCCTAGTGCCAACCCAGGGCCCGCCCCCCCCCCCCCCGCGCCCCCCTGGCCTATGGTTTCCCCAATGGGCAAAAGAGAGCCCAAGCTGGGCATCCGGCTCCCCCAGCATTGTAGGTCACTTCCCAGAGGCCCACTCAGGTCTCACCTCACACGGATGTGGTGGGAATCTGGGGGCTTGACTCCTGGAGATCAGATTCTGACTCCAGGAGATCAGAAGGGGGCAGGGCTTACAGCACCAGCGCTGGATCTTGGCAGATGGATCCCCTGTGCACAGTGGTGTGCCCAAGTAGAAATCCCGACCTGCGGCTTTGCCCATCTGCAGGGCAAGACAGTGGCCCCGTCTGACTGGGGAACTCCGTGGGCGGTCCTGCCTGATTCAAGACCCCCCGCAACCCCCAACAGCTGTCCTCAGAGCCTGTTCTGCTGCCCTGCCTGGGGAGGGGAAGCTAATTCATAGCCCTGCCTACGGCTGAGGGTACCCCCCATTACCCCCCAATCAGGAAGCCTGGCTGGAGCGCTTGGACAGCTGCGTTGCCCAGCAGCACTCCAGCAGACAGCCCAGCCAGCGGCTCTGCTCTCCTGCGGAGCCCCATCCAGCCAGGGAGCTTAGCAGACATTTCTGCCTGGTTTGGCCCCCAAACGATGAGCCTTGCCAGCCTGTTCTGCAGCCTACCGGGCAAGGAAGCTAATTCCTAGCTCCGCCCACTGCTAATACAACCTTCAGCCCTGCTTGACCAGGACGCTAACCAGAGCACCCAGGAAGCTGCCCAGCCCATCCTGCAGCCCTGCTTTCAGTGGCTTGGGAACAGAAAGCCCAGCCCGTAGCTCTGCCTGTCTGCAGAGCAAAGCCAGGGGCCTCGACTGCCCAGAGAACTCAGTTCACAGTTCTGCCAGATTCAGATCTCGAAACAGCAAGTTGTGCCAGAGCTTGGGGCCCATTCTGCTGCCCCACTCAAGCAATGATGCTAATTCATAGCCCTGCCACTACTGAGTGTGGTACCCAGTCCCACCAGCAAGGAAGGCTGAGCAGGGAATCTAGGCAACTGAGGGCCCATCCTACAGCTGCTCTTGGGCAGGGAGCCAAGCCAGCAGTCTCATCCAGCTGTGCCCACCAGCGCTGCTGCCCCATACCTCAGACTCTGGCAGTGGCCTCACCCAAGACTCGACCCCATAGCAAGCCCCACCTGCCCAAGGACTCTGCCAGCTGACCTGTCCAAAACCTCAGGCTGGGCTGACTGCTGAAGGACTGTCTCCCTCAACGCAAACCTGTAACGTCTGGAAGAGGGGACCGCTCACTCACATGCACAGATACCAACATAAGGAATCAAGGATCCGGAAAAGTCAGGTAAATGTGACACCACCAAAGGGAATTAATAGAGCTCCAATGACTGACCCTAAAGAAATGGAATCTAGGAAGTGTCTGACAAAGAATTCAGAAAAACCCTCTCCAAGAAGTTTAGTGAATCACCGGAACAGATAGAAAACTAATGAAATTTTTGTCTTGGCAAATGCCGGCATTATAGAAATGTCTGATTCTTTGCTCAGGGGCACATCACTGTTTATAGTTTAAAAGTCAGCTTCCACCTGAAACGGTCGGTGTCTTTTCTGTGAAAGCAGTACACAGTAATTATATCCCATTCATGATTAACGACTTTGTGATTTTACATTATCTGGCAGCATCTTTCTGGAGTAAGGAAATTTATTTAATTACATGCTACATCAAGAGCCTGGAGATGTCTTCAGGCAGTTCCTCATAAGTGATAGCACGTGGTATCATGGGAACATTGGACTGAAACTCAGATACCTGGTGTGCAGACCATGCGCCACCCAGGTCCTCTCTTCAGGACTGAGTACTCGTAGCCTCAGCTGAGGGAGAGAAAGCACCCTTAGCCAAAAGATTACCCCTCCTCCCAGCATCAGCCTGCGTACAATGGCTGGTGGACCCAGACCTCTTGCCTCAATCGCACATTTCTGAAGGTCCATCTGGCTTTAGAGGTTCCTGGCTAAGGCTTGCCAGTGATACAGCTGCTTCGCAGTTCACCCTCTCTCTGCCTGCTCTCTCACTCCCCAAAGCAAGCTCGAATAAATCATCAGCAACAAGATCTTCATCTCAGAGTCTGTTTCCATGGAAACCAGACCTGCAGCACCTATTCTTTCAGCTCGCTCTGTAACCATAGCAAAGTCGCTTAATCACACCTCCCTCTGTAATTGAACTCTTACTGGGCTTGGGGCCACCGGAAATCCCCAGTGCCACACCGCACGGTGTTCTGCAGTGGCGGAGATCTGCCCTCAGGACTCACCTGCTGTGACCAAGTTTATTACAACCCATCCCTTTGCATTCCACTCCCTTTAGATGACAAGGAGGGGAAATTCTGTATCACTACCAGGTGCCTCTTTGAGGTTCATCAATTCCAGAGGAGCCGATGGCCTTTCTCTGGATAGAAAATGTCCCAGGATGGGGTAGCTTAGGGTGATCAACTCATCTGGGTTAACCCAGGACTTCCCCAGTTGTAGGACAAACAGTCCCATGTCCCAGGAAGCCCCTTAGCCCCAGGCGAACCTGGACAGGTGGTCACCCTAATGTGGCTTCATATGTCCCCTGGTCCTTGGGCTCGCACAGTCAATCATCACCCTGGTGACTCTGGCTGCCTGACCTGCACATGGGGCAGACTATAAGTCCCAACCCACAACAAGACGAGGTCAGATCTCCTGCTGCTGATCTCCTCTACTGCCACGGCCCCTTTATTTTCCTTTGTAAGACTTAGCACAACTGTAATTAGTTATGCAATTATTTGTCTAAGTCTTGTCCCCTCAACTAGATTGCAAGCACCAAATGGACCAATCTGCCTTGTTCACGGTTATATCCTGGGTGCTTAGCGGAGAGCCCAGCACACAAGCAATGACCGATAAGTATTTGTTGAATAAGTGAACGTGGTGGGAAGGAAGGAGATATGTAATACCTTTCCCTTAGAGGGTGAAAGACTGAGAAGAGGGTAAAGTGCAGGTTGTCCAGAGTGAACGTAAGTAAACAAGCAGTGGAGATTGTGTACGTGCGTCCAACCTCACACCGTTTCTGTTTTCCTTTATCATGTCACGATATTGCTGAGCTTCTGTTAAGCATTTGGTTAATTCCAACACTCAGATTTGACACATATCCATAATTTTCCATCAGATGAAGTACTGTGCCTGGAATGTAGTGGGCCCTCAAAAAGAAAAAAGTGTTGTTTGCATGAATGCGCTCCATCACCGCCTTGAGGATCACTGATTCAGACACGTTCCCTGACAAGGAGACTTTAAGTCCTTAAGCTCAGAGCACTTTATTTAGAAGAAATACCTGGCAGGTATTTGGTCAAACCTTCCAATTTCTCTTTCAAAGCAACTGCATCTCACATCTTGGTTCCCTTAAAGTAGTATTATCTGTGGATTCCTATTTTTTTCTCACTGGCTACTACTAGGATAAAGCAAGTTCTTCCATATCACTTGAAGACACACTGAAATTCTCCTTTTGTATACCCTCGTGACCATATTAAAAATATTTATAGTATAACTTCCCACCCACATAACAACTTTTTGATCTTGCTGATGCTTAAACTGAAACTGGCCTAAATTAAAATATAGGCTTAAAAAATACAGGAACTTGTGTGTTCTGTCAAGTTACTTATCAATAAATGTTATTCATTTTGAACAGCAATTCATAAAAACAGAATTCATATTGAAAATGCCATCCTTTTAAATTCTGATGTAATGATAATTAATTCTGGAACATGAAAATAGGCATTGCCAATATGAGACGCCAGAGTTGAATTCTGCCCTTTGCTCTTCCAAGTGCCTTTTATCCTTGTACCATGTAGAAGCCAAACAGCTTCATTTGTCAAGCTGAAAAATTATCTTTATCTCATAAATTTGTTTCATACTAACTATAAAATATTAAAAAATTTTCATTGATAAGTTCAGTGCTATAGCTTATAATATAAACCAGATGAAGCAAGTGATATAAATAAATAAGCAAACAAGCCAGATGATAAATAGTCAGGAGATTAAACATCGAAGCTTCTTTGTCTCATGCCTAAGCTCAATGCAAAATTGTGCAGTTTGCAGCCTCCTACCTCCACTATCAGGCTCCTTGGCTGAGATGACGAGGCTTAAAGCTCCTAGGAGCATTGCATTTGGAAAAAAAGATGCTCTAAGGCAGCAGTTCTCAAACCATGACCATGGGCCACGGGGGATCTGGGAGACTCTTAGGGGGTTACGAGATAAAAAATCAATATCGAATGTCACTAAGACATTATTTGAGGGTTTTGCCCACCATGTTAACGTTTCTCTTGGTAGCACAAAACAACAGTGAATGAAACTGCTGGCACCCAAGTACCTGTCACGATAGTGGCACCAAACTGTGCAAGTGGCCATTATATTCTTCACCATGATGCACTTACTCAAAAAAAAAACAGTTTCACTTGAGAATGCCCTTGATGAATCAGTAAAAGTTATTAATTTTATTGAATTTGGACGTCTGAGTCCATGCCTTTGAAGCATTCTGTGAGATGAAATGGGAAGCATCCAAGAAGAACTTCTGTCCACAAGGTAGAGTAGTCGTCTCCAGGACTGGACCAGCTGCTTTCTCCTGTGATACCATTTTATTGGAAAGAACAACCAACAGGCAAAGTATGCTCATTCAGATTTGGATATTTGGCAGCCATTTTATTGAAAATAAAGTGAGCCTTTAACTCCAAGGAAAACAACTGACAATATTGTTGCCAATGATAAAATGCAAGCTTTCAAGTGAAAATTAGGATTTTAGAAAACTATCTCCAACACTGTGAGCTTAACAGTTTACCAATACTTAAAGACTTTTCTGATGAGGATGGTAGCAATATAAACAAACGTAATTTTTTAATATTGATTTTAATATTTCATTATTGAATTTAATAATGAAATGTGTCAACGTTTGGAAGATCTTCATAACTCAGTGAAATAGTATTTTCCAAAAGACCAATGCTGACGTTACAAAACCATGCATGGGTGAGAGATCCATTCAAAGTGCAAGATAGGCCAGTGGATTTTAACGTAACAACGTATAAAAAGATCGTTGGTGTGGTCCTTTAAGAAACTACCATTTGTCAAGTTTTGGTGTAATTTCAAAGACAAATACCCACAATTACCTGACAAGTCTATTAAAATACTCTTTTTTGGTTCCAATTTACATCTCTGTGAGGCCAAATTGTCTTCATAATTCAACCAAAGCCACAGATTGAATGCAGAAGGAGATATGAGAATCTGTCTTCCATTAAATCAAACACTAAAAAGATTTGAAAAATTGTAAAACAATGCCACCCTTCTAATTTTGTTTTTGAAAACATAGTTATATTTCATTAAAAATGTATTACTTATGTTAGCATGTAGTGGGATTATTATTGCTATTTTTAATTGAATTAATAAGTAAATATTTTAAACTCTTCTCAGCTTTAATTTCTAACACAATAAATCTCAATAGATATAACCCACATAAACAAAAGCTCTTGGGGATCCTCATCTGTCATAGTTTTTAAGAGCATAAAGAGGTCCTGAGTCCAAAACGCTTGAGAACCTCTGCTCCAAAAGCTATAGTCCTTATTTTGCTAAAGCCCGTCTGGTTCGATTTTCATCACTTGACTCTAAAGTCAGAACTGATGCAGAGGAAAGGGGAAGGAGTCGAGTCCCAAGTCTGGCACCCCATAATACAGAGATAAAGAATCAGCCTCAGTGTTTGGAACAAGGAACAAGAATTCAGCCAATGCAGGATACAGGAGCCAGAGGTGACTGCAAAAACTTAAGTCTTCCTCACTCCCCCTCCTCAGGGATCTGTGAAAATATTGAGGATACTCAGATTTGGAATTGGGATTTATTCAAAATATTGGGAGGAAGGATGATTCAAACTGACATCTGGGTAACATAAGGTTCTAAAATGTTGCATGACAAGTGTGATGGTCTTTTGAGAAACAAGTCACAGTAACCCCAAATTACCCAGCGCAATCAGTAGCAGCCCCAGGTAGCATTTGGAGCCGAAACATTTCTTCACTTCTACTTGATGGTCATGTGAGATGGTGAAACATGAGGATAAGTGCCAGAATAAAAACAAAACTAAATTTTAGTATTACCCTCTCTGAGAGCCCCCACTTCAGATTATTAAAAGCTTTCCCTCTAAGACAAGGACGAAGGCTGGATACTTCAAACACCACTTTTATTCAAACTGATGTCACATGGCTTCTGTTAGGATACACTGGGAAGTCCACAGAATTTCTGTCCCCTCCCCCCAACAAAAAAGCATTAATTATAAAGAAACATCAGACAAACTCAAAGTGAGGGACGTTCCACAAAGAAACTGGTTTGTACACTTCAAAATGTCAGGTTACTAAATACAAAGAAAGGCTGAGGAGCTTCTCTACCTGCAGACACTCAAGAGTCAGGAGAGGGTGACGCTGGGCCTGTAGAAGATGCTGGGACAAGCTGCACAATCTGAACGATTGTGGAGTGGAGGGTTACAGCCTATCAATGCTGACTTCCTGGTTTTGATGGTGTGTCCTGTGGTCATGTAGGAGAGTCATCTCTAAAAAAAATGGTCACCATGACCAGCACCACCATCAACACTTTGTGGCTGTACAGCACAGGTAGACTAGGATAATGGACAACCCGGATACGATTCAGTTACCTGCAAGAAGCCATCGTGAAAGGACTGAGAACGCAGGGTAGTGTGCTGACACTGAAAATGAGAATTCACAAAGCACGGTGATAAGAATGCCAGGATGGGCAGCAAAGGGAATAAGAGTCAGAGACAGAGGCAGCATAAAGCGTTCAAGTATGGGATAAGAACACTTGAAAAGGCAGACAGCCGGTCGGTCTTGGAATTGGGGTAGAAATCAAGGAAAACAGGTATGAGAGACATAAAGGAACAGCCAGCCTCAAGCCTGACGGCTTTTATCATATTAGTTATTAGGAGACCAGCGTTCTGTCACCAGCTTCATTTAAAACTAGTTATAACTACTATTCAGCAAAATAAAAGAACAAACTACTGATACATGTGACATGACCCTCAAAAACATAACAGTACTTAAAGAAGCCAGACACAAAAGACCACATATTGCACGACGCCATCTATATGAAATGTCCATAAATAGGTGAAAGAATAAAGACAGAAAGTAGATCAGCAGTGACCTGGGACTGGGGATGGGAATGGGGGTTAACTGTAATCCCCATTTGATCACAGTAAATAACAACTCATTTGTAACCCCAAAATTGAGGCTCTATGATCAATTTTCTCACCTGCTATTCAGCGACAATTACAGTACCTAGTTCATAAGGGCTCTTTGAAGATCAAATGAGGTATACAGGTTAAAAGCTTAGAAAAATACCCAGCACTTGGTAATGGCTCAAGACGTACACACACACACACACACACACACACACACACACACACACACACAAGTCCAGCTTAAAAACTCAGAAAATAAAAGCATGTAAAAAAAAAAAGCATGCGTGTAGTCAATTATAAACACAGAAAAAAGTTTAAGTTCATACTTCTTTAAAGATTCAGCAACAAACTGCAATTCATCCTACACCTATTCCTTAATCAAGGTAAATAGTTTAAAATACTGTGGGAGAACTTTTAAAATACACATATAAAGTGTAAGAAGGACAAAGGAAACTTACTAAATATAGTTATTTCCCTAATATTTAGGGTCTAAAGTACAAGAAAATGTTGACACTCTCCGCATCTCATCTTCTTAAATTGACATTTTGATGTGTAATTCCCTTATTACATGATTTTTCAATATTTTCCACATTTTCTTTCTATATATATAAAGTCTTTTATTTAAAATGGATTTTCATCTTTTATTTTTACTCTAGTAATTTTTTATTATGAAGAGTAGACTGTTGTTCATCTTAACAATATAATCCTGGACCAAAAAACCCCAGAAGTCAACAGGACTGAGGCCCAAGGCACCTATCCCACTGACGTACACTTGCATGTTTTCTTCTCCTTCACGATACACACTGTGGGCCTGGAAGCACTGAAGTCCTCTCTTCCCAGCAGGTGTCAAATAACCATACAGATACTGCCTCCTGAACTCAATCCTGTTCACTGACTCTTCCAGTAGAGGAATACAAAGTGAAAAGCTGCTAACCCACCGCTCCACCAGACAAAGAGCTGTCCAACTGTAATCCTTTGAGATGACAACTCTACTACCATAACCTGTGTATCTTCAGTTAAACTCTTTTATTACAGCATCAACATTTATATTCTCTTACTTATTATCTCTAAGGCCATCTATAAAATGAACTTCTGTTTTCATAATTCTGTGATTCCTTAGGTGTTCCCAGAAAAAGTTCCTAACATGAGGAGAAAGTAGACAAATTTCAATATTTGATAACTTTGAAAACAAATTAACTCTTTAAATTGCATTATAAAAAATACATTAGTCTTCACATTCATTTTACATGGCAACATATAATTGTTTGAATATTTAAATATAGTTTCTCTTTACCAAAAAAAGTGTCACTCAGAGCCCTTGTTACACAAATAATTTCAATGCACAAATGCAACACACACTTTACACAATACTGTCCACATACTGTACAACCTGGCACAATTATAATAAAAATCTATGCAAGATACTGAACAAGAACAAGATTAATAAAATATTCATTGTCATTGTAATTTGATTTTTTACTATTAAAAGAATTTAATGCATTCTTGAACACATAAAAAACATCCAATTGTTTTATTTAATCTGCAAATTAAGCCAAAATGTATTTTGACAAAGTGGCACATCTTGTATCTTACCAAATTCTGAAAGTAATTCATTTCTAATTTAATTTAAATTATAATTTTTACAATTTCAAGTTTTCAAGCTTGTCTAAAATAATAATGACTACAGAAACTTAGCAAATATTTCCAGAATGTTAAAAAAAAATTCATCAGCCCTGTATTACACTTTTATTATTTTTAGTAATGTAAGTTTTAAATACAAACCTTTTTCCTCTCAAAAAAAATGGTACTTAGAAGAGTCTCCAACGTGAAAAAGGTAGTACAACTTTTTGAACTTTAAGTTTTTGATCACTTATTAGAACTGTCCTCTGCATGATGTAATCACAATGGACAGCACACATCAAAATTACATAGGACATTATTTCCTTATGATCCTTGCTTTTGAAGAATGCCTACTAATAGTACTTAAGGGAATTACGTGTCTACTCCATAGGAAAAAAAGACACCACTATCCACAAATAAAATACTTTTATATATTAGCTGCTTATTTACCTCCTAATCAGTAGGACAGTTTTCTTCCTAGTTAAAATTGGAGGATTATTTTAAACTGGTGGCCCACAGCAATATTTTAAGAAAGGAAATTAAAATATGTTTGTATATGAGGCAAGGCTGAAGTTGCTTTGCAACTAAAAAATATAAACATCTGCCCATTTTTTCCAACATAATTACTGTTTTAAATTTGGAAGTAAAGAAATTACAACATAACACCATCATTTACCCACAGGTCAAATAATGGCCCCTGAAATAAAACTACATTTAGAACCAATTGTTACACTATTTTTTCATTAATTCTATGGAAACATATTTTTATCTCTGAATTTATGGTACACTGATCTAGTTTCAATAAAATATGGTTTATACAATGTAGCTGAAATTCATGTTTCCCTTTAACATCAATGATAGAAAAGGATCCTGGATCCTTAGCTTAACAGGATAATAGGATGCATCCGTACCAGCTCAACTGGTGTCCCTGAATAAAAGATCCAAACAGATTCTGAGGACCTCAGACCTAAACTGCACATCTTAACATCTTTTATTTGAACTAATTAGCAAGTTTAAGAAAAGCCAAACTCATGTGCAAATACATAGGTTTTCACTTGCAAAATGGGCTTCCACTTAGGTTGTTAATTTTATTAGATCTTTTGAAATACTAAGATTATAAATAATTTGTTGATAACAATTAACAGTCTACCCAAATTACCAAACCAATAATTTCAGTTCAAACTATCAAAAAGTGATATGGTAATGTCTAAAATACTTTTAAGAGATATGGCCATAAGACAACTTGAGACTTTCATAGTAAGCCACCAACCCTCCCAGAGTGGGGCACAGAGCCTGGGGAAGAGCCTCACTGCACCAGCACGATCATGTTCCCCCTGTGATCTAGTCAAGTCGGCTCAAGAAAACCCCTCGGAGATTGTACCGGGGTACGTGTCCACAGGAGCAAAGTCAGAAACCTGCAAATCTAACCGAAACAAAGCAGGAGGGGTTTGTGTTCTGTATATAAAATCACCAGGCGGCTTCTAAAACTGGATTAAAGGTTACGGAATCTCATTCTCTGGAATGCTTTTAAAAGAAAGATAAATTATATTTTGTTTGTGATTATTTAAGTTAACCGTACTCAAAAGTTGAGATAATTTATTACAGCTTCTTCTTTTTAATTATCCAGTTAGAATACGATATTGACAATACCACTCTGAAACACACAATATAGAAGTACATATTCATTTGTTCCAATTTTTAAAAAGTAAAAATAAGATAATATTTAGTGTTTGTCATATTCATTCTTGCAATATAATAACCTGCTGACATGAGAGATACAATCATAAAAATTAAATAGAGGGACACGATTTGAGGGAGAAAATTATATATACTGTGCTAAATTATGTGATGTAAGTTAAGATGAAGCTCTTCTACAGCAAATGGACACAGGGTGCTTTTGAATCTTTAACAAAAAGATCTTAAACGCTAATTTTAAATGAATATAAAAGTTATGAAAAATAATATCTATAGCAAAATAGTTGAAGGCTGATTTTTTCACCAAAGTTGGGAGAGCTATGTGCACTAAGTACCAAACACATTTCACCTGAAGTACTGAGTCCTCCACCACCTCAACACGAACACTTCCAGTCAGCCTCACTACCTCACTATTGGTTTGACACCCAACACCTCCTTCTTTCATAACACGGTACCTGAGAACATAAACTCCTCAAAGCATATATTCTAACCGGTCTAGAAGGCTTTCTTCCTTTTCTTCCAGTGTGTTTTTCATTACCGTTCCTCTTACTTCCCACAGCACTGGAAGAATCCTGCACAGGTTGCTTGGGAGGAGAGCTCGCCATAACTCTCACCTGCTCCTCAGCAACAGTGGACAGAACCAAGGAGTTCAAAAGCATCTGGGCTGGTCTCTTCACCTTCGTTAACCTACTGACATCAGACTTTTTCTTCTTAAGATGCATTCTAATAAAAGTGCTCCTGGACTGATATTTGTGACGCAAAAAAACAGAGTATTTTAAAATATACTTTCTAATTATATCATTTAGTTTGGTTCGAATCCAAACTGAGTGTTGTTCTGAAATGATTCTGTTTCTTTGCTGGAGAATAATTGGTTCACAAGCCTTTTGGGGAAAACCTGGCTTATTATTAGTTGTCACTTTTCTTCTCTGAATTTTCTTTTTACTTTCTAAAAACTTAGTTCTAACTGATTTTGAAGCACTTTTGGCAGCATCACAATTTAAAAGAGTTAATTGGAAATTACTTTCCTCTGGAACTTCACTAGAATTCAAAATCTCTGGTTTTTCCAGAAACACAGAAGATCCACTGGTCCCCTGATGTGACATTAATTCGTGTCTTCCTGACACAAAAGATGCTGAGGCAGAGCTTTGTCCAGGAGCATCCCCATCTTCCGCACTGGACTGTAGGTCGCTCAAATGGATTTGAACACAGTTAGTCCTGTCAGACTCTGGTACTTCTATGTTCAGAGCAGGATCAATTACAATTTGCTTATTCAATGGGTCATAACAACTAAAGGAACTCCATTTATATTTGTACTGTATGCTAATATTCTGATTATTTACATCCCTTTGGTGCCTCATTGTAGATAAGTTGAAGGATTCATCTTCCTTCCGCTTAATATTTGAAGAAAGAACATAGACTAAGGCACTGGGCTGCAAAGGCTTCAAAACTTGAATACATGATTCAGGAAATTCAACTGTTCCAATTTTTACTTTCGTCTTTCTGTCCTTCTTTGTTGGCGAGTCTGCATCTTGTCTCATGAGTTTTCTTTTTACCCCTAGGTGACTCGTAAGATTGGTTTGCATTCCATGGCTGAGTTTTACAGCCTGGCATCGAGAAGCCACTTGCCAGGTTTGCTCATAAGGCAACTTCACTGTAGAATGAACACCAGGTTTATCTAAGGCCACTGAAGAGTCATCAATATCCAAAATACCACCTGCATTATCATCACAATCTGAGAAAACTTGAATTGATGCAGGGTCCTCATTGAGGTCATCCCAGGCAATCTTTTTTCCTTCATTCAAATTTTTTTTTTTAATTTTCCTGGTTTCACAGTCATCATCGAAGTAACAGTGGAAACGGCCTTCCTTAAATTCCTTCACGAGTGCGTTAATTTTCACGTCATCTTCTCTCATTATCTGAGACCACGTTTTCCCCACAAATGAAGGAGGGACATGAGGCAAGGCTTCAAGAACTGGTTCATCAGGATTATCTTCCACGACCCCTTTTGCCACTTCCAAGTTCCTTACAGAATCAACCACGGGAACAAAGTCTGAATGGGAATCATGACTCGTTTCCTTCAGGTTAAAAGACAGCCTCTTATTAACAGCCTCTCGAGGCTGCTCAGTGTCAGACTGAAGAGAAGGATTGCACTGAAAACGCATCCCAGAACCAGAAGGCTCATAGCTTACACTTTCTAGATCTGTATGTCTCAACTTCAAAAGGTTTTCTTTATCAGTCATTTGATGGATCGCTGACTCAGGGGAGGCATTACAATCCATCACAGAAACACTCAATTCACAGTTCCTGTTTTTTAGGCCAATATTTTCTAGATCTTTCCAAAGGCTGGCTTCTTTGTCAGCTTTCTGCAGTTGGTGAGTCACTGATTGAGAAGTGTCTTCCCATTTAAAATTTCTTTTAGGACTATTAGATCCACAGCTCTTATCTTCTGGGTCAATATATTTTGCCATTTTTTTATCAGGCTCTTGTGACTGATAAGTCATGGATTGATGAGAGGCATCAATTTGAAAATTTATTTCAGAACCATAACACTCACAGCTTGACTCTTCCAGAATAATATAGTCTTTCTTCTGGTTTACTACTTTGAAAGTCTCTTTGGGTTGGTTTGCCACCAGTCGAGGAGAAGCTTCACAAACGTATCCAAGCTCACAATCACAAGAATCACAGCTCTCACCTTCTGGATCAAAACTCTCTCTATCGATACAGTTGATTTCTTTGACAGTCATTTGAGGTGAGTCGATCACTGGCTGAAAAGTGATGTCAGAGTCAGAAATCATTTCACAATCACTATCGCTGGTCACCACCTCCACCAACAGCATCTTTTTGAGATTTGTTTCTTTGACTGACACTTGAAAGTCGTTAACTACTATCTGAAGAGGGACATCAGAATCACACATTATCTCAGAATCACTAGGTTCACTGATCTTTTCTTCTAGGCCAAGATACTCTTCCTTCTGAAGGTTTCTTTCTTTGCAAACCACTTGTGGGTGGTCTAGTTCTAACTGAAGATGAACACCAGAATCACATTTTACTTCAGAAACACTAGGTTCACAGTTCTTATTTTCTAAGTCATTATGATCCCTCTTTTGCAAGTTTATTTCTTTGACAGCCAAAGGAGATTGATCAGCCACGAAGTGAACAAGAACATCAGAACCATAATTTACTTCAAAATCACCTAGTTTATAGCTCTTATCTTCCAGATAAATACAGTCTTCCTTCCAAAGACTTACTTCTTTAACATCGTTTTGAATCTGGTCAGCCACTGACTGAAGAGGATCATCAAAATCAAAATTTATTTCAGGATCACAAGGATCACTGCTCTTTTCGTCCAAATTGGCATGTTCCTCTTCCAAAATGTGTAGCTGCTCAACCACTGATTGAAGAGGGACATCTGAAACAAAAATTATTTCAGAATCATTGGGTTCATTGCCCTTATCATCCAGACAAACATGTTCCTCCCTCAGAGGATTCGTTTCTGTAATAGCCTCTTGAATTTCATTAGCCACAGACTGAAGAGGTTCATCAGAATCAAAATTTATTTTAGAATCACTAGGTCGAACAATCTTATCTTCCAAGTCAACATGTTCCTTCCAAAGGTCTCTCTCTTTAACCACCTCTTCAGTTTCACTAGCCACTGACTGAAAAGGGACACCAGAATCATACATAACTTCAAAACCCTTAGAGTCATCCCTCTTACCTTTCACATCGACTTCAACCTTGCAAAGGCTTATTTCTTGAACAGTATCTCTAAGCTGGTCAGCCACTGACTGAAGAGGCTCATCAGAGTCAAAACTTATTTCAGAACCACAAGATTCACTGTGCTTATCTTCTAACTCAGTATGCTCCTGCTCCAAAATAGTGATCTGAGACTGATCAATTATTGACTGAACCAAGAAATCAGAATCCAAACTCATTTCAGAACCACTATATTGGCTATTCTTATCTTCTAAGTATGCATGACCTTCACCCTCAAGGTTTATTCCTTTAATAGCTACCTCAGGTTGGGCAGCCACAGGCTGAACAGAAACATCAGAATCGAGTACTAATTTAGAACCATTAAGTTCATCAACCTTATTCTCCAGGCCAATATCCTCTTCCTTGCACAGGTTTTTTTTTTTAACTGCTTCCTGAAATTGTTCAGTCAATGGCTGAAGAGCAGGGTTATTAGAATCAAAACTTATTTTATAGTCACTCGATTCACTGTTTGTATCTTCCACATCAACATGTTTTTCCTTCAAATGGGCGAGCTGAGGCCGGTCAATGACTGAATGAAGAGGGGCATCAATACCCAAATTTATTTCAAAACCTCTAGATTCAGTAGTTTCACCTTCTGGGTCAACATGGTCCTCCCTCAAAGCAGCTATTTGAGGTTTTTCAGTCATGGACTGAGGAGGGACATTAGAATCCAAAATTATTTCAGAAACACTACATTTATCACTCTTCTTTTCTAGAACAACATGTTCTTCTTTCTGAACATTTATTTCTTTAACAGCTATTTGAGGTTCAGTCACTGAATAGTGAGAGACATTAGAATCTAAATTTATTTCAGAACCACTAAATTCAGCACTTTTACCTTTGAATTTAGCATGCTTTTCTTTTTGAAGCCACGTTTCTTTAACAACTACTTCAGGTTTGTGAGTCACTGACTGAAGAGGGATACTGGAATCCAAAATTGTTTCAGAAACACTTAATTCATTACCCTTATCTTCTAAGTTTGCATGTTCTTCTTTCTGTTGGTTTATTTCTTTAAGAGCTATGTCAGGATGATCAATCACTAAATGATGGGAAAGATCAGATTTCAAACTGATTTCAGCAACACTAGGTCCACCACCCTTGTTTTCTAAGTGTACGTGCTCTTCCTTAGGGAGATTTAGCTTTTTAACAGCAACTTCAGGAGGGCTAGTCATTGGACGAGGGCTAATCATTGAATGAGCGTCATAAGAACCCAAACTTATTTCATAACCACTGGGTTCATCATTCTTCCTCTCTAACTGTACATACTCTTCTTTCTGAGTGATTATTTCTTTAACAGCTACTTCAGGTTGATCAGTCCCTGAATGAAGAGGCATGTCAGAATCAAAAGTTATTTCAGAAACACAAGAGCCATTACTCTTATTTTCCAGATGAATAGGTTCCTCCTCAGAAACATCTACTTGAGATTGGTCAACTACTAAGCAAAACGGAATATCAGAATCAAAAGTTATTTCAGAACTGTTCGACTCATAACTCTCATCTCCCAGGTGAATGTGCTTTTTTCTTATTTCCTCAACATCAAGCTCGGAATGCTCAGTAACTGACAGCAGAGGGGGATCCGAATCAAAAGTCAGCTCAGAACTAGAGCACCCATTGCTCTTAACATCCATGTCAACATTTAACTCTTTCAGATTTATTTCACCCAGAGCCCCTTGAGATAGATCATTAGCTAACTGATCAAGAGAAGCATGAGAATCAAAACTTAGATCAGAAACACTGGATTTAACACTCTTATTCTCCTGGTCAACAGCTGCTTCTCGAGAGTGCACTTCTTTAATTGCTGCTTGCAATTGGTCAGCCACTAATTGAGCATCAGTGTGAAAACCCATTTCAGGACCATGAGATTCACAGTTCATATCCACAAGGTCATTCTTCTCTTTCAGAAGATTTATTTCTTCCACAGCCCTCCGAGGTTCATCAGTCACTGTCTCTAGAGAGACACCACTGGGTGTATGGTTCTTATCTCCCAGGCAAACACGCCTATCCTTTAGGTTTCTTTCCTTGACAGCCAGCTGGGGATGGTCCACTACTGACTGAAGAGAAATATCACAATCAAAACTTGTTTCAGAACAACTCGATCCGTAGTTCTTATCCACCAAGCCAACGTGAACCTTCTTCCGAAGTTTTGTTTCTCTGACAGCTGCGGGGAGTTGGTCAACCACTGATTGAAGTGGGAAAACAGAATCAGCGCTTATTTCAGAGCTACTAGATCCATAGTTCTTATCAACCAAGCCCACGTGTACCTCCTTAAGAAGGTTTATTTCCTTTGCAGGCTGTTGCGGGCAGTCATCAGTTGACTGAAGTGAGGCACTGCAATCAAAATTAATCTCAGAATCACTAGATTCATAGCTTTCATCAACCAAGCTAATATGCATTGCCTTCTGAAGACACGTATCTTCAACAATTACTTGAGTTCTCTTGGTAGTCAAGTGAAGAGAGCCACTAGAGTCAGAACTTATTTCAGAAACACAAGATTCATTATTCTTATACTGCAAATCAGCATGCTCTTCCTTCGAAAGGTTTGTTTCTTTGGCAGTCCCTTTCGACTGGTCAGTCAGTGAATGGAAAGAGGAACTGCAATCAACACTCGTTTCAGAACCCCTCGATTCACAGTTCTGATCTTCTTGCTCAATCTGCTCCTCATTCCAAAGGTCTCGTACAGCGTCTTGGGGTTGACCAGACACTGACTGAACAGAGCCACAGTCAAACTGCATTTCAGATCTCACTGAGCTCCTCTGCTCCAAAAAGGCTGACTTGTTAAAAACCAAATGCTTTTCTTCTTGGGTACAATCCATATTAGAAAAGAATCTCTCACAGCGCTTTGGAATGGCATCTTCAAGGATTCCTTTATTAGAAGGCATATCAATTTTATTCAGGCTGATTGCTGGGTTTACTGCTAATTTGGAAAGAGATTCAAATTTTAAGGAGCCTTCAGTACCCATCAACTCATGGAATTTAAAGCCAGTTGACAAAGTTTCACCCTGAGATTTTACATCTTCCTTTATGACCAATTTATCTGAATTTATATATAAAGATTTCTTGTTTGATTCTTTAGTTTTCTGATATGAAACTGCAGAAGTTTCTAGATGGGATGACAGCAAAGGATTTCTAGAGCCCCTGTCCAGTGGTTCAAGATATCTGGCAAAGTTGTTTGGATCATGTTTGCTAACTGAATCCAAAAGGGCTGCTGGTGGTAACTTAGTCATAGTAACTGGTCTATCATGAGAACTCCCAAGTAAACGACTAGTAGAAGCATTAGAAATCACTGAGACTAAGTTTCGCCCATTGTTTGTAGCTTGACCAATGCCTACTGGATTCAATTCTTTCCTACTGTGCCCGATTTTATGAACAAACTCCAAGGGCTGCTGCTGTCCCTTCTCCAGTTTTTGAATAACGGATGGTCGAATTGAAACACCCTGTATATATTCCTGAGATTTACTAGGTCTAGAATACAACTTTTCAGTAGGTCCAAAACTCTTGGTGGATATCTCTCCTCTGACTCCAGTAGCATCCTCAGTCATTTCTTCAGGAATAAAATCATCAACAGGAACCACTTCAAGAGGTGATGCAGTATTCATAAGAAGTCTCTCACTTTGCATTGATCTAAAAAGCAAGGGGAAAAATCCATAAAAATATTCTAATATCTGTTTAAAATGTTAAAATGAAGGCATAATAAATGTTATTTTCTTTCTATCATGGGCCAGATCCTTAGAGGACAAAGGAGCAAGGCCATCACAGCAGGCTGTACATCGTGCGTCTTTCAGGGAGGTCACCAGTGCAGAGGACAGAGGTAGCTCCACCAATCGCTACTTGTAAACACAAGGGCTCCTAAACACGAGAAAAATGTGAATAAAAAAGGTATCCTTTTTCAGGTATTGGAGTGGGAAATAGCAAAAAGTGTAACACAAGGGGCTGGCCCGTGGCTTAGCGGTTAAGTGCGCACACTCCGCTACTGGTGGCCCGGTTTCGGATCCCAGGCGCGCACCAACGCACCACTTGTCCAGCCATGCTGAGGCGGCGTCCCACATACAGCAACTAGAAGGATGTGCAACTATGACATACAACTATCTACTGGGGATTTGGAGAAAAAAAGGGAGGAGGATTGGCAATAAATGTTAGCTCAGGGCCAGTCTTCCTCAGCAAAAAGAGGAGGATTGGCAGGGATGTTAGCTCAGGGCTGATCTTCCTCACAAAAAAATTAAAAAAAGAAAAGTTTAACACAAGTTACTTAGCCTTCCAGGCTTCAGTTTCCTCCTCCAAAAAAGGAAATAATACTATTTTCCCTCATGAGATTGTTTTCAGGAGTAAATTAGTTGTTATATGTAAAGAGCATTAAAAAAAAAAAAAAAAGCTTGGGGGCCGGCCCGGTGGCGCAAGTGGTTAAGTGCGCGCGCTCCGCTGCGGCGGCCCAGGGTTCGCTGGTTCGGATCCCGGGCGCGCACCGACGCACTGCTTGGTAAGCCATGCTGTGGAGGCGTCCCATATAAAGTGGAGGAAGATGGGCACAGATGTTAGCCCAGGGCCGTCTTCCTCGGCAAAAAAAAAAAGAGGAGGATTGGCGGATGTTAGCTCAGGGCTGATCTCCTCACAAAAAAAAAAAAAAAAAAATGTTAAAAAAAAAAAGCTTGGAAAATAGTAATCATTCACAACTGTTAGCTATTATTATTTTAACTCATTGTTTTGGCAAGGGTGTAATGACACAGGCACTTTAATACATTGTTGGTAGGAGTGTAGATTAGTTTAATCTCTATGAAGACAATTTGGCAATGTCTATTAAAATTAAAAATGCCAAGAAGAGTCTAAAGAGACATGACAAGTTAATGTAACATGGTTATCCCGGATGGGATCCTGACGCTAAAAAGATGTTAGGTAAAAACTAAGACATTCTGAATAAACCACAGAATTTAGTTAATGTATTAACATCGGTCCATTCATTGTAACAAATGTACCACACGAATGTGGGGCGTTACGAACAGGGATGAGCAGGTATATGGGAACTCTCTGTACTATCTTATCAACTGTTCAGTAAATTTAAAACTGCCCTAAAAAACAGTCTATTTAAAAATAATAAATAAAAAATGTTTAAATACATTAACACCTAAACAATACCTTTGTTAAAAATTTTTCACTTTGAGAGATGCCATACTTGTCTAAGAGGACATGCATACATGTGTCGGGCACATGCAACTTTTTTTAATATGTCATAAATATTACTTCCTTTCCCATAAAAATTTATTATCGTATATAATATTAAGATAGTATTTTTTGGTATTTGTAAAATAAAAAAGTTAATATCATGATGGGGTATCAAGATAACACTGTGATAGTGCAAAAAAACTCCATAATTTTTCATACTTCTGAACTCTAATCAATAAAACTGCAGTACAATAATCACTTTACCCTAGTCTTTCAGAACCCTAGAAGACTATCTCCATTTGTCTTAAAGACTATTACAACATTCTCAAAATAAAACTAATTTTGGAATATTTGGCAAAGAAAAGAAAGGAAGAAAAGAAAAGAAAAAGCAAGGTAGAATCATTAAATCAAACAAGTTGGCAATTCCAAAAAGGCTAGGAATCACCATCTAGATGCTTTGATTTGCACTGGTATTTGTGTGTGTTTAAAATTAACAACCAAATCACAATCTATATTTCTACTCATTTTAAACTAATTTTACAACAAAAAAAAAGCTCTCCAAAAATCTAACCACTAAAGGTTAAAAACCATTCTTTTATATAACTCTTGTGCTAAAAAGGAAAAATTTTTAAACTATCTAGAAATAAAAGAAAACAGCTATATATCAAAAATCTATGAGATGTGATCAAAATGGAAAATTCACATTTTTAAATCTTCCATTAAAAAAAGAATTAGTAAACATAAATTAACCAAATGAGCATCTAATTCAAGAAGACAGAAAAATAACCTAATGCCCCCCCCCCGCAAGAAAGTTGAAGAAATAAATTAAAAAAAAGAAAAACCAATAAATGGGAAACAAAAATAAAGCAAGAGTTGATTTTCAAGAAGGCTAAAATAACAGAAAAACCTACAATGTCTAGATAACGGGGGAAGAGAGAAGAAATAAAAAAATAAATAAACTCTATATGTTAGAAAGCTTATAAACATAAATAACGTGGTGCTGGTATGGGATTAAAAAAATTCAAGGAAAGAACACAGATTCCAAATCAGAAATATAGATATAAATAGAGATACAGATACACATATACAAATATAGGAATTCAGTTTATGTTATAGGTGACATTTTATACCAATGGAAATAATTAATATACATTTATAAAAAAATAAGTAGAAATCCTGCCTCACACCACATACAAAAACAAATTCCAGGAAGATTAAAAATATTTAAAAGAAGAAACAAGGGCATGAAGAAAAAGACATGAAAGAAGCCATAAAGGATAATCCCCCTTAGATCTGATTATGTCACAATGTTTCCTTTCTACATGGTAAAAGATACCTACACAGTTGAAAGACATATGACAGATTCTGAGAAAATATTCACAACATATTTAAAGTACAAAGGACATTATCCACAAATATTGCATACAAATCCAAAATATACAAACAATTCAATAGAAAAATAGGCAAAGTATAGGAACAAACAACTCAGGATAAATATATGGCTCATAAATATAGAGAGAGAGAAGTTCTATTTTACTCATGAAGAAAAGTCAGTTAAGCGATCACTTTTGTGGCCTATTATATTAGGGTGGGGGGAAAGAGGAGTGTTGGCGAGAGTGACAGGAAGTGAGCACTCTCATATGCTACTGGTGTGTATGTATATAAATTGTATGTCATGTATTTACAGCGAAATTTCTTACTTAAGCTAGGAAAACTAAAAAAATATTGCAAAAGGAAGTTACTAGATAAAATTTCACTTTGTATTCCTTGATTCGAAGATACACTTTAAGAAGTAATGGAATGTTAACACAAACATCTACTGTAACGTACAACCAGGTTACATACACATAACTACGTAACATTCTTCTGTTCAGTGTTTTACCTGCTTTCTTGATAATGATATGGGTGGTGCCACAGTACATCCTGCAAGAAACGCTCCATCAAACTCATGGTGCCCCTCCGCTGTCTGTTCTGTGCAGTCAAGTATCTGTGCTGAGCGCTGGAAACGTGCTATGAAGAAAAAAGAAACGGAACATTTTCAAATGGGTAATACTCATCAGTAGTGAGAGTTTCACAAAATGGATTTATTTATGTGCTCCCAGTGGAAGTATAAATTGATATACCCTCTCTATAAAACATTTCTAAAATACGCATCTAAAAACTATGAAAGTATCTTTCCCTTAGATATAATCATTACCTTTCTCTAAATCTCTCCTGAGGAAATCATCTTAAATGTGGGTGATTTATGCAAAAAAAATGATGCTTACCACAGCATGATAACAAAACCTGGAAATCTCCTAAGTGTCTAACAGGAAAATCCTTAAATTATAGCATGCCCTAAGCTGTAATACTATGCAGCCACCTAAAATAATACAAACAATTTTTAATAACATGGAGAAATGTTGCATTTTAAGAGAAAGGGGGATGCAAAAATCACATATGCACTTTCATCTCAAACTACAGCTTAAAAACGTAGAGACAAGCAGATGCAAGAGAATATACCACAATCTTAAAAGTATTTATATCTGCGTGGTATGACTATGAGTAATTTTTAAATTTTTCTTATAAATTCTTATATTTTTCAGTGAGCAAACGTCTTTCATAATAATAATGTTAAAAGAGAGAAGAGGGTTGGATCACTTATTTTAAAAAGCGAAAGATTAATTCACAAAGAGGCCATCATTTTCCTTCAGAAATTTAAAATTCTGCCTTAAACAGAATACTGGAATAAATACACTAAAATTTTCTCAAATTCTCTCCACCGTCTGTAACCTTTTGTAATTCTCTCCACAGTGAGAAAGATTCTGCCTTTACTGGTATTATTCGGTGCACGACCAGGAGGGACAGGAGAGAAGTCTCATGTGTGCTGAGCACCAGCACCACATCAAACCCAGTGCTGTTCCGTGTACACAGCAATTGCATCGAGTTTTCACTGAGTATGAATCTTGTCCCCATTTTGATATGAAGAGATTAAAACACAAAGGATGTGAGTGAAGTGTCCAAAGCTGTGTACCTAGCAAGTACCAGAGCCACGATTTCCATCTGAGTCTGACTGAAGCTCATTTTCTTTTCGCTGTATCACGTGGTGCTAATGCCGGATTTCTACCAAGTTATTTACAATTTAATGACATGTTTTAATTTAATAATACTTGGGAAAAGCCATGTTTTAAACACCATAGTAAAGGTGTCAAAAGAACTTAAAACAGGCTGCTAGCTCCTGAGCACTTTTCCAACTCTTGGAATTCCTTCCTTCCATGGTGACTTCAGGGTCCCCTCTGGTGACGCCTTAGCCCCAGGAACAACCTAAATTACGAAAGTCTCAGGATCCTCTGGCCACAAAACTGCCCACCATCCAGTACCCATCACCAGAGCCGGCCCGCCCGTGATGAGGGGGACAAATGCACAAGGGAACAACTAAGGGTTCAATTAAAATCCATTGTCCTCTCTGCCTGGGTAAAAATTAAAAAAAGCAATGCGAATGGAGAACTGCACTTACACAAATCACAGTCAACACCACACCACATATCCCAGAAGAAGGCGTCAGTTTCTTTAAATTTTTTGAATTGACATATAACATACAGAAAAGTACACAAGTCATATGTATACAGCTCAATAAATTATCACAAAGTGAACACACCCAGAAGCTCCTCTCCAGGAAAAATGAATAAGCACCCAGAGCCCCTCTAACGCCCCATTATCAACTAGTATTCCTTCCCTCTTCCCCCAAAGTAACCATCACTCTACTTTGTAATACTATAGATTAGTTTTGAAAGTTTTTGAATTTATATAAATGGAGTTGAAACATCACATAAAACATTGACCAGCTTAAACTAGTTCTGCTTCCTTAAAACTGGTGGTTGATTAATCAAATCTTGCTCAATAACACAGATACCACTGTTAGGTGCCAGGCGGGAAGCCAGAGCCCCAGGATGACCCGGGAACCACGCATCTTCTGAAATGCAGCCACCGGAGCCCTTTGTGAAGCGAGGAGGCCTTCAATAAGGAACCTCGGGCTTCCAGCAGCTTGACTGCCACGCATGGACTGATTCGAGACTGGCCAGTCAGCTTCTGTCTCTAGCTCCTTAAATTTCAACCCAAACCCTGGGGCGAGGAGACAGATTTGAGCCTCGCCTCCTGTCTCCTTGCCAGTCAACCTTGCAATAAAGCTTTTTCTTTTCTCAAAGCTGGTGTCATAGTGTTGGGCTTCTATGAGCGTCAGGGAGAGAGCTCTTGCTCGGCAACAGAGTCAGACGTTATGTTTTCTTTTGCCTTCAGCTTCTTTCACTCAACATTTTATTTGTTATACTCATCCATATCAGCTATAGTCCGTTCATCTTCATTTCTGTATGGTATTCCACTGTATGAATATACCATATTTTATTTATTCATTCTACTCTTGATGGACATGTGTCACTTGCAGCTTTTGGCTACTACTAATAATGCTGCAAAGAACCTTCTTGCATGTGTCTCTTAGTGCTCACGTGCATGCATTTTTGTTGAGTATATTACTAGGAGTGGAACTCCTGGATCACAAGGTTTGCACGTGTTCAGCTTTAGCAGGCACAGCAGACTAGTCTTCCAAAGTGGCTGCACCAATTTATACCCCCACCAGCAGTGTATCCTAGCTTCCACTGCTCTGCTTCCTCATCAACACTTCCTACTGTCAGTCTCCATAATTTTAGCTATTGTAAAGGGGGTTTAATGTCACATCATTGTGGCTTTAATTTGCAATTGTTGTGATAGCTTTTCATATTCACTGGCCACCTGAATATCCTGTTTCATGATGTGTCTGTTCAAGTATCTTCCCATTTTCAAATGGATGTTCTCTTTTTTTTAATTGTAGGAATCCTTTATTTATTCTGGACACAAGCTCTGTGTTCAATTACATGTGTTTCAAGTATCATCTTCCTCTCTGTGGCCTGCCTTTTCACTTTTTTTTTTTTTTGGTGTTCATAAATAAAGTTTTATTGGTGCGCGCGCACACACACACAGTAAATCCAATATCTTTCCTAGGAATAGTTACAGCATACTTTTTCACTTTCTTAATCAACTTCCTTTGTTTCTTAATTTTACTGCAGTTCAGTTTACCAATTTTATTCTCTGTCAGTGTTTTTTGTGACCAGTTTAAGAAATCTCTGTCCACCTCAAACTCATGAACATTGTCTCCTACTTGTTTCTAGAAGCTTTATTGTTTTACCTACAATATTTACATCTACAATCCACTTGGAACTGATTTTTATATCCAGGATGATTAGCAATAAAGGTTCATTTTTTTCCACGAGTGGATATCCGATTGATCCAGTATCATTTACTGAAGAAAGTCTTGTCCTCACCGCTCTTCAGTGCCACCTTTGTCACAAATCAAATATCCATATATGTGTCTGTTTCTGGAGTTTCTGGTTTGTCTCCATGATCTTTCTAACTCTGCACCCTTTAATAATAAGTTTTGACATCTGGTACAGTAAGTCCTCTGGCTTTGTTCTTCTTTAAGATTATCCTGGTTCTTCTCAGCCTTTTGCATGTCCATATATATTTTTAGAATTGGCTTAATTTTCATTTAAAAAAACTTTGCTACAATTTTGATTGGAATTTCATTGAATGAATATATCAGTTTGGGCAGAATCGACATGTTTACAATATTGGTTTTTTCCTATCCATAAACACGGTATTTCCATCAATTATTTAATTTTTCTTAAAATTTCTCTCAATGTTTATAGTTTTCTGTATGAAGATCTTATACATATTTTGTTACATTTATTCCTTAGGAGTTGATGCTGTCGTAAATCTCTTTTTAAAATATCATTTTCTATGTAGTGTTTGTATCTAAAAATACAATTTCTTTTTTTCTCTTTTGGTGAGGAAGATTGGCCCTGAGCTAACACCTGTGCCAATCTTCCTCTATTTTGTATGTGGGTTGCCGCCACAGCATGGCTTGCTGAGCAGTGTGCAGGTCCGTGCCTGGGATCTGAAACCATGAACCCTGGGCCACCAAAGCAGAGCATGTGAACTTAACCACTATACCACCAGGCCAGCCTCACAATTTCTTTTCATTTTGGCCCAACAATCTTTTTATTTTCATTCTTTTATTTCTTTCTTTCTTTTGCTTGAGGAAGATTCGCCAAGCTAACATCTATGCCAATCTTCCTCTATTTTGTATGTGGGTTGCCACCAAAGTGTGGCCGCCGATGAAGGATGTAGGTCCCTGCCCGGGATCCACACCCATGAACCCAGGCAGGAGAAGCAGAGCCCGCCAAACCTAACCACTAAGCCATGGGGTCGGCCCCTCAACAAGCTTTTTAAACTCACTTATCAATTCTAACAGTTTCTCTAGATATCTTTAGGATTTTCTATGTCCACAATCACATTGTCTACAAACAACAATAGTTTTAATTCTTCTTATCTAATCTTTATCAATTTCATTTCTTTTTCTTTCCTTATTTCCTTGACTAGGACCACTGACAAAATACTGAATACAGTTTAATTCAAGCAGCAAGTCTACTTTCACTTAATATATTACTGATAATTTGGATTTAATCTTTGCTTTTATTGTTAAATCTGTTTTTATTACTCTTGCCTATACAATGTTCCTATTTCTCTTCTTTCTTGCCTTCTTGTGGACTATTTTTTATTACTCCAATTTTCCTCTCTCTGTTAACTTGGTAGTTAGTTAAAGACTCTTTTCCTAGTGGTAACAGATTATAACAAGCAACCCTGACCTATCCAAGTCTAAAATTACCTGTTACTTTTACTCTCTTCTTGAACAGTACAAGGTCCTTAGGAATGAATTCAATTTACTCCCCTTCCAACTTAGATGCCATTGCTGTGAATCCCACAAGATATCATTCATCTAGAATGCCCATTTATTTACCTTGCACTGCTCTTCATTCCTTCATTTCCACAGCTTAGACCCTGAAGACAAACTAGACACTCTTCTAAGTTAACAATCCTGGTCATAAAACTGCAGCTACTATTACCATGAACAGTTATTTAAAAGTCTCCATACACAATGCTTCACAAACTCTTCCAACAAAAAGAAGAGAAAGGAACATTATTCAATTCATTCTATGAAGCCAGTGTTATGTTACCCTGAAACCAAAACCAGACAAAGACATCACAAGAAAAGAAAGCTACAGACAATACACTTTATGAATATGGATGAAAAAACC